>NC_140964.1:93882354-93972354 GCF_056783735.1 Eptatretus burgeri | reverse complement strand
CACTGAATCGAACGCTTTACAGAGATCAACATAGGCTGCAAGCAGCCCCTGCCGAAACTCTCGTCTGTGTTCGGTGAGGACACGAAGTGCAAGGATACGGTCAATCATTGACCTCTTTGGTGTAAAGCCTGACTGCTCTGGACGCTGGTGCTCAAGCAGATGGTGGCGAACCCTATCGAGAATTATCCGAGCAAAGACCTTGCCCGGCACTGAGAGCAGCGTCACCCCTCGGTAGTTGTTGCAGTCTTGGCGATCACCCTTCCCTTTCCAGAGAGGGACAACAAGGCCCCTCTTCCAGTCAGTTGGGATGATGCCTGTGTTCCAGGCAGAGCACAAAACTGCATGCAACGACACGAGTGCAGCATTTCCACCAGCCTTGAGAAGTTCGGCATGGATGCCACAAATCCCTGGAGCTTTGCCCCGTTTCAACTGGTTCACCGCAGCCCGTGTTTCCACAAGCGTAGGTGGACCACAGTTGATTCGAGGGTCAGCAACAGGGATTGTAACACCCTTGACGTCCAACTCGACAGTTGGGGGATCAGCCTGGTACAACCGCTCAAAATAACCGGCCCAGCGGGCCTTCACTTCAGACTCCTCTGTCAAGAGCCTACCACTCTCTGCTCGAACTGTAGTGCTCTGAGGGATGGGCTTGGATGAACGTAATGCGCGAATTCCCACCCGAAGGGACCGCCTCAGGTTAACCCAAGGAGACCGCCGTCTGGTGGACGACACCTCAGCACCACTCCGACACACTCTCCCGCAATCTGACCCAGGGAGGTTACCCCGTGGTTTCCCTCCTATCAAAGATTGGGGGTCCCGAAGGCTTTGCCCCAATCCCGTCATCCGGTGAGCTGCATTGCGAAGGGAAGCTGCACAGGAGGTACTCCCACGGAGTGGGTTTTCAGATTTTTTTGCGTTTTTGCGTTTTGTGGAATGAAGGGTTTTACGGTGGCTGGAGTGCAAATCCTGCCACCAACCTCCTAATAAGAAGTGACCCAACTGCAGGAGGACGTCCGCAGACAACCTAATATATATATATATATATATATATATATATATATATATATATATATATATATATATATATATATATATTAGGTTATTTTGTAATATTTTGTAATAACCAACCTCCTACCAACCTAATATATATATATATATATATATATATATATATATATATATATATATATATATATATATATATATATATATATATTATTGAGACACATATATATATATATATATATATATATATATATATATATATATATATATATATATATATATATATATATCTATATATATATACATATACGTATATATACACATACGTATAAAAACAAATATATATATATATATATATATATATATATATATATATATATATATACATATACGTATATATACACATACGTATAAAAAACAAATATATATATATATATATATATATATATATATATATATATATATATATATATATATGTATATATACACATACGTATAAAAAACATATATATATATATACACACACACACACACATACATACATATTTATATACACAGATACATATATATATATATATATATACATATATATACATTCACATATATATATATATATATACATATATATAAACATATATATATGTATTTACAAATATGTATATATACTTACATGTATAATAATCTATTCATATATACATATATATCTACATACATATGCATATATATATATATATATATATATATATATATAAATATATATATATGCGTTTTTGTCATACATACATATATACATATATATTGTTGTGGGCCGGGGGTCGGTGGCGAGAACGATCATGAGGTGGGGGAGGTTTGTGTGGTCTCCCACCAAACTCCCCAGAATTGTAGGCCATCGCTCGGATAACTCCGCGAGCCGGCGGGTCGTTTAACCGACCGTGGTCGCCAATATTTCAACCGCGTAGCGTAGGGTCTATATGTCTATAACCAATTTACCTAATTAACTGCGCGATTTCTACTCCCAGGGATACCTCACCCTTGGCATGTCTTGCTCGAGCCGGATCACTCTACCGACTGCAGTAGCGTTCCAACTACCGACTGCCAACTCCGATTCGGGTGCAGCCGAGCGGAAACTGCCAAGGCTGTGCCGCCTGGAATGAATGGATTGTTGGGGATAAAACCCCGCCTAAACTCAGATCTGAACCATGCTGGACCAATTCAAGTAGGGACAGAAATGAACTGGGGGCATTTCTCACAAGTTTTATTTGAAGTAAATGAAGACACAAAGCAAGACTTAACACGAATATGCAAGAAGTATTTACAATGATCCAAAAACATTTATTCAGTTCTACTTAAAGACGGGCCCACACACAGACTTACACACACACAAATAAAAATGAAAGGAAACCCAGAGTCTTTATTGGACCCTCGCAGCCATGGAGAGAGACAAGCTGTGGGCCAGAGTTTGGTGGTGTACCTGACCGTCGGAGGAAGGGCATGCTCTGCGATGCGGCACCTGACAATGGTCACTGGTTTGGTCCCCAGTCGCACGTGTGGGATGCGAGGTTCGTGGTGGAGCTCGGGTGGTGAATGGCCGGTGTCCACGGAGGGGGGTCGGGGTCGCTCTTCCCTTCCTCGTCGAGGGCCAGCAGAGACATGTTCGCTGCCTCGACGCCCACCAAAAACTCTTCAAAGAACTTTTAAAAGACTCTCCAAGACCCCAAGAAGACTCTCCAAAACCTCAAAAAGACTCTTCAAGACCTCAAAAAGACCACCTGCCTCAGAGAGTGCTCAGGAATTTATGGACCTCCCTCAGCAGGGAGGGACCTTGGTGAACGCACCTCGCTGTTCACCTCTGATTGGACAGGTCCTCTGGCCCACCTTTCCGGGGCAGGGCCTTGGCCCCTGCCGGGAAACCCCAGCCACTCCTCCACACGGGCCCACACTCGACAAGTAACAGTATCAATGCTGCATCGGCCCTGCCGGGAAACCCAGCCAGTCTTCCACGCGGGTTCATACTTGACGAGTGACAGTATCAATGTTGCACAGGCCGTCGTGCAAGAGTTACAACGTTTGTGGAAGCGGCAAGGAACGGCTACAAGAGTTGTAAACTTGCCTTGGCAAGTCAGAGTGCTTGTTGACAGCGGGTGGGTAGTGGATCGTGATGGGGAATGGAATGGTTGTTGGTTGTTCGTTGGAGGGTTCGTTGGATGTAAAGATTTAATAACCGAACTCAAAATAAATCGCAATGCATGCCTTTGATTCTCCCACTAGACAAAAGGAAGGGGATCTGACTACACACATACTTAACGACATAACTGACTTTTGGGACATCTGTATGTTGAATGCAAATGGTTTCCAGATCCGCAACAATATATATATATATATATATATATATATATATATATATATATATATATATATATATATATATATATATATATATATATATATATATATATATATATATATATATATACATATATATAGATATATATATATATATATATATATATATATATATATATATATATATATATATATATATATATATATATATATATATATATATATATATATATATATATATATATATATATATATATATACATACATACATACATATATATATATATATATATATATATATATATATATATATATATATATATATTGCTGAAGCAGAACCTGACTCAGAGCATAACGAGGAAGACGTGACTGATGGAGACAGCCCGAACAGTCACAGTGTTAAGTCGGATGACGTTTTCCACACAAAGTCTGGCAGACAGTCTACTCCTATACTGGTTATCATAGATATAGACGGACGGACTGACCGTGGAAATGGAGGGAGACACGAGTGCTGCCGTCTCACTCATGAGTGAAGCAGCTATCCGTAACCTGTGGGGGACTTCTGAGCAACCCAGCTTCCATTGGTCCCCGATCCAACTCACTACATATACTGGTGAGTTAATACAAGCCCGTGGGTCATGTGATGTCACACTAACCGACGGCAACAACACTCACCAATTACAACTCTTTATCATCCACGGGGATGGACCCACACTTCTCGGACGAAACTGGCTCGATGTTGTCAAACTCAATTGGGAACACATCCATCGACTGCAGGCTTTCAAGCCACCAACTATATGACAGCATCTCCTCGCGAGATACCCAGACGTCTTTAAGGATGAACTCGGGACATTGAAGGGTTTCACTGCCAAGCTCAATGTTGAGAAAGAAGTGAAGCCAATTTTCTGCAAAGCACACCCAGTACCTCTTGCCTTGCAAGAGAAGGCTGATGCAGAATTCGCCAGATATATGTACATTGATTGAATATATCCAGATATATATATATGCAGATATATTTGCATATATATTTCGATTATACATATATATATATATATATATATATATATATATACATATATATATATATATATATATATATATATATATATATATATATATATATATATATATATATATATATATATATATATATATATATATATATATATATACTAGCAGGGATACACGTGCTCCGCACAGGAATCCCGTGGATGACGGTGGGTCTGAAGGAGTATATGTCACAGTTAATTGTAAAATTGGAGAGGTTGCCATCATTATTATTTTTTTTCATCACCACTATAATATTATATTTTCCCCGCCATGTTTTATATGCAGAAGACTCGAGTTCAAAAATGTTAAGATTTATTGCCACATCAGATAAAAAACCATAATGCCTCAACAATGTGAGGCTGGTTTCATGTCATCATTTGCGACTTAATTAATTCTCATTCTCTTGCAAATTCTGTTGGTCCCATGTCAATCGGCTGAACTTGAAAAATTAACGTTACGCAATCAGGTGATGACGTCATAATTCGGAAATCGGTAAGTCGAAAGTCATTGTCTTCAATTGACTGTAGCATTCTTTTTTCATTCTATTGCAAATGGCGTTGGGCCCCATGTCAATCGGCTGAACTTGAAAAATTAACGTTACGAAATCAGGTATTGACGTCATAATTCGGAAACCGGAAGTCGGAAGTACAATTATTTTACATCGGGACACTCCTGTGTACATGTTCTGTCAGCATGTGAAGTTTGTTGAGGATCAGTCCAGTACTTTTCGCGTGCATAGGTCACAGAGAAACACACACACACAGACACACAGACAGACACACTTTCAACTTTATATATATATATATATATATATATATATATATATATATATATATATATATATATATATATATATATATATATATATACAGGGGGCTGCAAAAGTAGGTATACAGTAATGAAAACAAGTACAGTCCTTACTGTATACCTATTTTTGCAGCCCCCTGTTTACAGGGTGTCCCAAAAAATGTACTCACATTTTGGCTCCTCATAAGTCATTGAATTTTTCATTTTTTTTCAGATCAAATTGACCCTAACAATGGCAGAAGTGTTGAAGAAAGAAAATTTACCATAAAGTGCTACTGGAAGCACGAAAACATGGAAGTGCAAAGACAATTTAGAAGACATTTTCACAAAGATCCACCAACGCGACACACCATTGCTCGCATCTGAGATAAGTTTGAAACAGATGGAACTGTGCATGACGTCCATAAGGAGCGTTCAGGAAGACCATGGTCATCAACCACCCCCGCAAAGGAAAATCAATTGCTAGAAACCCTCCACCGATCCCCACGGAAATCTATATGACAAATGCCTCTTGAGACAGGAATCTCAAAATCAAGCGCCCATCGCATTTCGAAGCGAATTAATTGGAAAAGTTACATTCCAACATTAATGCACGCTCTAAATGAAGACGATCCTGACCAGAGAGCTGAATTTTGTGAGTGGTACCTGGGCAAATGTGAAGAAGATGCAGCATTTCCATCCAAAATTGTTTGGAGCGATGAGGCCAGCTTCAAGTTAAATGGCTCAATTAACCGACACAATTGCACCTACTGGGCTCCTGAAAATCCGCATGTTACTATGGAACACCATTTAAACTTACGAGGGGTTACAGTGTGGTGTGGGATATCAGCATTGGGCATCCTATGGCCATTCTTTTTTGACCAAACTGTCACTGGGGATGTTTACTTAAACTTGCCGCAGGAATCCGTCGGTCCACGTGTCGAAGAGATATTTGGTGACGAAGAGATTTACTTTCAGTAAGATGGAGCATCTCCCCACTGCCACCATGATATAAGGGCCTATCTCGAAGCAACTTTTCCGAACAGATGGATTGGGCGAAGAGGTAATGTTGAATTCCCTGCGCGTTCCCCAGACCTCACTCCAATGGACTTCTTTTTATGGGGACATCTCAAAGATAAGGTTACGGCTCAAAACCAACAACAGTCGATGAGCTGAAAGAGGAAATTGAAAGACAATGTCTTGCAGTTCCAAATGAAATGATTCGTAAAGCTGTTGAATCCATTGGTCCGCGTTATCGGCTGTGTTTGGAACGTGATGGTCGTCAGTTTGAACATTTGAAAACATGCATTATCCATTTATACATTTAACTTTATACATTTAACATTATACATATTTAATTTATACATTTAACATAGCTTCAGCAACTCCCATGGAGAAGGTTTTCAATTTTCTTTGCGGTTTTTTTTGTTTTGCAGAGTGAATTTGCTTTATGGTGACTGGAGTGCAAATCCTGCCACCAACCTACAAACAAAAATAGCCTAACTGCAGGACGTCTACAGACCGTTGGGCACGAGATATGGATGGCCGTTGGCTCACAAGGAGCTCCTCCACCCTTTGACAGGTTTTGTTTTTAATCCTGCTGGGTGTCCACATCATACACCCTCCTTACCAGGAAACCTGGTGGTGGAGACGGTTTAGTCGTCAAGAACCCAACCATGGAACAGGTTAGTACAGGTTTACCTGGTACCTGGAGCAAGTCACAGATCTAATCTGGCCTGACTTGACAATGACCTGTGCAGACAGACAGACACAATTAACGGGTGTAAATCGTTTGGGAATGTAGTTGAAATTGGGTTGATCTTGATCGCTTCCTGGCTGTCTGATTCGATCCTAATACTTCCTTTCACGACCCCATCCATCCCTCCTTATTGTGGGGTTGCCCAGGGAAGGTGTTTGACCCGAGTCTTTCAAGAAGCGGTTGGCTAGGGCTGACATTTGCCTGAATGTGATTTGGCCAGGAATGTATTTGTTGAGTTCGTTGAAAGACACCACGAGATCTTTCATGTCGACCTTCAACCAGTGCTGTCAGATGGGAAACCCAGCTTTAACGTCCATCCAAACAACAGCAAACTTTGTGTGATAATATAAATACCTCTGCATCACACTTACATACAAGTATCGATTTTTCTTAACCCAATGCAATTTTTATTGTGTGCTGCATACAAAGAAATCCTGATCCTGAAGATATTTGCTCCAGAAACATTAAAAAAAAAACTTTAAAAGCAGGATTTCCAGTTTCTCGTGATGAAGTTATAATCTAATGAAAGTTAATTCCTTCATCATTTTGAGAACTTGCTCTGCTGCTCGAATGTCGTGTTGCCATTTTCATTATCCTTACTCAGCACAGACATCAATTCATTTCTCTGTCCTCCCCTTCCTCTCCTGTTTGCCTGATCTATGCACTTCTGTCACTCCCACTCCCAGTCCCATCCCATGTGAGAAGCCTGGGCATTTTAATAACCTTTCATTGGCATTTCCATTCTCCTAAATGGCTCTCTCAATGCAAAATGTTGTGCAGTTGCAGGGGAGGGGGAGAGGGGCGTCGCTGGGCACTGGCACATCGGGCACGTGCCCCGAATATTATTTTTTTGTTTCACTTTGTCCCGAATCTATTTTAACCCCTTGGCTGTGATAGGCTAAAAATACCTGTCTCTTAAACAAGAAAACAGTAAAAAAAAAAAAAAAAGATCTCAACATGCGTGTACCAGCGCTTCGACCAACTCGTGTTTATAACTGTAAAATAACGTGCGCAAGTTGCGCTTAGCCGCTTACTAGCCCAGTGTTGGCTTAGCGATTAGGGTGCCTGGCATGGGATCTTAGGGTCTTGATTTTGAGCCCCGTTAGCCGCTGAATTAACATCAGGTGGGGTTGACTCAACCTGCCATCCTTCTGAGGTCGGCAAAATAAGTATGGGGGCACTGCATCAGCAGCATAGCCATGCCCCAACAAAATGATAGCAAACCGAAGAAAGAAGAAGAAGAAGAAGAAGAAGAAGAAGAAGAAGACGAAGAAGAAGAAGAAGAAGAAGAAGACGAAGAAGAAGAAGAAGAAGAAGAAGAAGAAGAAAGAAAAATAATAAGAAGAAGAAGATCGCAGTGAATAGCTGTAGTTGTGAAAGATCATTTTGTGTCTTATTCAAGATACCAGAATGAGAAGCACAATGAGAGAAAATAAACTAGAGGTGTGTTGCATTACCAAATAGCTTGTTATCACTTGCCACGCCAGTCATTCCTTATCAACCTTTTCGATGGAGCGCTTGTTTGAGAGCTTGAGCTACTTGACGAGCACTCAGCAAGCTGATTACCCTGCGCACACAAAACAAAAAGCAGGGTTAAAGGGGAACTCAGACGCTCAGTCCACCTCGACGCCAATCTATCCCGAGATACCCTACAATGTAGATATGATGTGTCTTTTCCGATTTCCAAAGTCAGTAAATTTGTGAGAAAAAGGCCAAATCATCTTCTTCTTCTTCTTCTTCTTCTTCTTCTTCTTCTTCTTCTTCTTCTTCAGATTATCCGTGACGTCACATCAGGAAGTTGACCGTTATATCCGGATTGTTTTGGGTTACATGGCGATACGACGTAACTCAGATGGCGAATAATTTTCGATTTTCCACAAATATGCCAAGTCGATGCGTCCTTAGTTGTTGTATAGTAATACAAAAAGAGATGATTTCATGCTACACCAAAGGCCGAAACACCCTAAGTTTGCCAGAAATTGGACAAGGTTTGTACGAAATACCCGCATGTGGATTGGGCCAAGAAAATGTTCACTTTTGTGCTCGGAAAAAATGTACAGAGCACTTATGGAACAACAGAAACGGCTAGATCTTGTGGTTATCCGACAGTTGAGAGAGGATGCCATCCCCATGATGAGCGGAAGAAACAGCCATCACTTGAAACTGTAACACCATCTCTACCGAGCTATAGCAATATGTACACGGACGATTTGAGCGGTGAATCAAACACCTGTTGCCATTGCCCGGCAGTTACCACAAGACCACCTGAAAATAATTATCTAATATATCAACACAAATTTATACAAATCAAATGACCACCATATATTTATACTGGAGAGAAGTATGTACAGTATGTATCATCAACCTACTCATCTGAGAGAATTTCACCTCGCACACTAAAACTTTCAGGGTCCCCCTTCCCATTCACACCGCACTACCACTCCCCCCTCCATAATCCTCCACCAACCATCACCCAACAATGCCCACCACCACTTCACACCCATCTCCCTCCAACAACTCCCCCCCCCCACACACGGGGGGGGGGATCCCATAACACGGGATGACATGGGATGATCCCTTAACATACAAGACAACTGGTCAGCCTGCAACAGTGGAACAAAGCATTAATCGACTATTTTATCCGTGGTGTCCGAGTGTGCCTGGGCGGTGTCCAAGCTGTCGTGCGATGACAGGGATTTCTGCTCGAGTAATGTAACCGATTGATCAATTTATACAAAATCCCTTATAAAGCGCCAATTGAATGGAAAAACAAAAGCTACCAATCTGTAATCAACATACGACCGGCATTTTCATCTTCACGCACATTTCTGCCTTCTTCCTCTGAATCACTCGCATGAGGCTCAAAACAATTCGGCTCCACAATTCCCCCGAAAGAGTTTCCATAACTAATTTTGTCTCCAATAATTTCTTCAAAATCCTTCTGATCGGTTTCAACATTCGGAGAAACTCGAGATTTGCAAATTACTGTGGAATCAGTATTGGAATCCGAGCTCGACCTGCCTTATGTCTCCATGTAAAGCTGCCATTCAGATCAATATGGATTCCAGATGTGACATCACTGGAAAAATCGAAAATCGACACTCTCGGGCTTTTTGCGACACTTTGTGATTGGCAAAAATATTTCAATTTTTTTCAGCTTCAAATTAAACCATGATAGTGGGGCAACTTAGCTAAATATAGCATAACAATTGTGCATTTTGTTAGGAAAGCACCAAATTTGGCACACTAGTAGCCTATCATATTATGAACAGATTTGGATTTTGGGCCATCTCAAAATTTTTGATGGCAGTGGAAAATGGCTGCCGCAGCCATCAACGGCTGAATTTGAGATGGCCCAATATCCAAATCTGTTCATAATATGTTGGCTACTAGTGTGCCAAATTTGGTGCTTTCCTCACAAAATGCACAATTGTTATGCTAAGTTTCCCCACTATGATTAATGATTCTCAAAATGGTTTTCAAAATATATGTATATTTGCATTTGGGTTCCCCTTTAAGCAATTGGTTCATGTCGTACCATCCTTTTGTCTGTCTGTCGTATCGGTTTATGATCGAGGAACAACTTATTTAAATTGAATGTTATATTTTGAAAAAGAATCGGAACATGAATAGTAGTATGTTGAGGTTGTAGTGATTTGTTGTCAACAGCACAAATTTAATTATCAGAGTACAGTGTTTCATTAAATTTTCCGGGGCAACACCGGATACTTCTGCTAGTACTTTATAATGAAACAGTGGACCAAAGATGGAGTCATCAGGAGGAACCTGGATCGGATTCGCGTTTCAGCCGCTATTCCCCAACTCTCAAACCCATCCAGGCACAGCCAAGTGAGCCCAACAGAAAAAAAATTCTGCAATAATTCACTTCTCCTTCGAGAGATAGACAATGAAAGAGAGGAATATCGAGATGAAAGAGAAGAAAAAGCAAAAATTAGAATTAATAAAGCGAATTATTTAAAAATAAATAAATAATAATAATTTGAAAGAAATGTGAAAGGAACACAGAACAAAGATGTCGGGAAGAACTCGGACAGATAGATTTCAGCATTTACACCCCCCCCCCCCCCCCCAGGCTCAAACGCAGCAACATGTACAAGTTATTTGTACATGAAGACATAGAATGTCTGCTCTCTTCAGCCTCTTAATCACCATGGACTTCCCCCACCCACCCCCTATGCCACGTCCCATTCCCCCCTCCCCCATCTGCCTGAGAGACAGCTGCTGCTGACATCACACTTCCATCCACAGTAAGGTTGCAAAATCAGATCCTAATCAACTCCAGGCTTGTGGGTTAAATTCCAATTATAAACAGTCATACAATCCATCATCGCTGTGACATCAAGTGTTTCTTCGATTCAAACCGCTTGTTCTATTGACGATCATTTTGGATTCTGTCGCAGACGCAACTCTGGAAATGCTACTGCTTCTCTCTCAGCAATGGTCGCAGGCCCTAAATCTTAAACAAGAGGTCTGGAACTTTTACCTGGACGTATCTCTGGCATTTGACACAGTCTGGTATCCTGTTCTGCTTGCCAAACTTGCTCTTTGCAACATGTAAGGCCGCTGCCATACCCAGCTCTCTGACTATCTCCACTCAGACTATTAATGAGGGACCATCAATGGTACCTCTTCTCCTCCCCCAGTGAATTCTAGAGTGTCCCCAAGGCAGTCTTGAGCCCAATCTTGTTCACCATCTACGTTTATGATCTCTCCTATGGAATTGAAAACCATCCCTTCCTCTTTGCAGATGACTCCACATTGTGTTGCATAATTCCTCATACCACTGTCAGGTAGACAACAGCTGTTTTACTCTCTTCTGACGTGTAATTAATTAGATTCTGATATGATAATTGGAACATGTCCTTCAATCCTGGCAAACCTCAGTCTTCCCATCACTCCATAATAATTGTCAAACGAACCCGCAATTATTTCCATGGTCAGCCACTGGAAGTGGTTCGTTCTCTTGAACTTCTTGACCTTAGCATCATCTACGACCTCTCCTGAGCAACTGAACATACTCTGTCATTCCAAGTCATTCCTGGAAAAATCAGAACATACGACAGCCTACAAGACCTGTCTGCTCAATGGAGTACCGCATTCCCCAAGGATACCGGTCACTGGCATATCCTTTGTTTCTGCTGAACTCGAAGGAATCTAAATATCTCAACATTAATGGTATTTCCCACGATGAGGCAGAAGTACAGTTCTTCTTGATCTAATACTGTAGGCAGGTGGTGGCCTCTCTGTTTACTACCACTTCTCCTCTGGTCTTGCCCCCTGTGCTATCTCAGCTTTCTGACCATCCTTATCTCCCACCTTATGCATTCATTCTTTCCAGTTTCCCCCTCCTGGTTCAACTCCCAAAATTCAATACTCTCCAGCTACACTATTTTGTTTCTCTTTTATACTTTTTCTGGAATTGCCTTCTGGACGTGATTGAATCTCAGAACTATAAGTTGGCAATACACCACAATCTCATGTTATTTCCCATTCATAACCATGATCATTCATACCCTCATTAACTGTACCTAACCTAATCCTCTAACTTGCATGTTGCAGTGTTTCCTTTCCTCCTCTCTCCCCTCTTTTCCTTTCCATCAATGCCTTGCTTGTCTCCGCCTGCAGACCCATTGCCCCCACTGTTTGTGCTACGCGGACATTAAGGAGAGGACATGTGTGCTAGCATTTGTTGGTGGATGCTATATATCCCTTGGTACCTTTCAGAAAAGTGGGCCAAAGTATGCCAGTACCCTGTACAGAATCTAGATCCCCATCTTTTAGGTGATTTGCATGAGTGGTAGAGTCGCACCATCAGAGATGATGCAACCCAGCGAATAGGTGCTGCTGCCAAACAGTCCAAACCATATAATTAAGTACTTTTTTCCAAAGGCTTTTGCTTTATACAAGGGTCTACACTCATTAAGGAGCTAAACAACAAAAGGTAGCAAGTTTAAAACGACCAACGAGTGCCAGAGGTGGGTGGGGAGGACATACACCAAAAGGGAAAGAGGAGTAACACAAAAACTAGTCATGATGACCCAGAGAGAAACAGAATGGAAAAGGATCAGTGAATTTAGAAGCGATTAAGTGATGAGCATTGTGTTTGAAAGGATGAAATTATGAGGATGAGAGAATGGGCACAGGGAGATGATTGTACAATCGAATAAATGCAGGTGGGCAACCTGTCGACTCTGGGAGGGTGAGCACGTGAGGATTTCAAGAGGAACTTGTGCAACCTGGTGTGGCTTGGGGAGGGCAGAGGGCAGGATGAGGAAGGCCAGATGTAAGCTTGCATAAAATCGAAAATTTAATGATTAAATTACACAACTTTGTGAACCCCCCCCCCCCCCCGCTCTTAAATAGGCTGCAAATGCTGTGAATGTTATATTGAATCATAATTAGCCATGGCCATAGATGCTGCACAGAATATGTACTTTCTTCGATGCTTATTACGGGTAAATTAGGCAACTTTATGGGAATTTAAAGTGTCACGTGGTATATCGATTAGGTTATGTCTGAGAATGAGGACTCTCAGACTCACTGACACACAGACCAAATACAATGGCCTCGAGCTCCTTTCCCTTCAGGGGTGGACAAGGCTAATGAATTTGGTTAATTTTGTAAATGTGCTGGCTTTGTATTTTCTCCCGTTTACATCCACAGAGAATGGTCGAATTTGCGAAAGGGTAAAATGAATGGTCTCAATTGCAATGGTTTAACCATCCAGAGCTATGTCGCTTGGCTAATCCTTAATTGCATCACAGCGAGGTCTTTCGGACCAATGGAACTCCAAAGCATCGAGGCTTCGGGAAAATGAAATGGTCCTATAGAGACACCAATTCGCGATTGTTCACAAGGGTGCCATCATTCTGCTTCAGAAATTGGGCAACCATCAAAAATTCAACATAGAAACATTGGGGCAATACTGGGCGCTCACCTGGTAGCGGCTGGATAAGATAAGCGGAGCACCACTGGTAGGCATGGATGAATATGTAACGGAGAAAAATATGTAATATGTATATGTAACGCAACAAAATATGTAACAGAGAAGAAAGTAAATACCTATGGATTTTTTTTTAATACCATGAGCAAACTTTAGTGCATCACGGGTGATAAAGGTTGTGGTCAAGTTTTATCGAAATCGTGTTTTGGAGAAAAAAGCAAATACACATTTTGTGGTGCAAACCCCACCTCCCCTCCCACCCCCCCCCCATAAACTTCATCCATAGACCCACCCAAGACCACCTGACTTTTTGAGGCCATGAACAAGCTTTGATACATTCATTGTTTAATATTTCATCCAGAGAAGAAGTCGCAAGTATTTGTGGACGGACAGACGGACGAAAGACGCGCCTTCCCATAAGCTCCCCAGAACTACATTCCAGGTGAGCTAAAAATGAATTTGCACAGTTGTGTACACAGAGCATTGCTTTGTTACAAAGTGTTAATGAACAGTAATGGATTCATTTTGTGGGGATACAAAGTCGTGGTTTGGTAAAATGGATTTAATGTAGGTCTAATGTGAAGTAGGGATTTGAAGAGGAATAAAATGGTGAAATATTTAACTCCTTTCTCCACGATGGGTTCCAAAACTCAAAAATTATTCAATAATTATCACGCTAAGTGCAAGAGAGTAAAGTGACGTCATAACGACGCTGTCGTCACCAGTACCCATAGTGTCTAGGAAAGTCATATCACTTTCCTTCCCCACCCCAGTCAGCGGCTGAACGTCTTAAGTCAAGTCTGGTGTTGTCTCGTGTATTTGTCCGAGCGTGTGCGCGTGATTTGTGTCTCAGATCCTCCACGACGTATAGATACGTAACATATAGTCACATATAGGTGCACAGGTGTGAATCTTTCAATGTGTATCGATTGCATCATTGTGGGAAAAATATCGTTTTCTCTGCATGATGTTTAATTATTTCCTGTAATATCTGTGAAAGCATTTCCTTCGAACAATTGTGTGTCAGACTGAGATGGACATTCATTAAATCAAGGCTATTTAATCAAGAAGCAGGAACAGAGTCTATGACAGCTTTATTACAGCAGGCAACAACAAGAATTTAATTACCACCTAGCTGGACGCAAGATAAAGTAGTTGGCTATGTCTGTATGAGACACCATGCCGACAGGATGGATTGAATGATAATTCGTTTCTTTCTTTCCCCAGTAATTTCCACCAGTCTCTGAGATCCTTCGCCTTTATTTCAAATTTCATCAATAAAGTGCTGATGTGTAATCTGCCCAGCAAGTTGAACATCCGTGGCATGTAGCTTGAAAGCCTTCTCGTGCTCAGCAATATTGATGATTGGTTCTCCTTCTCTTTCTGTCTCTTGTGATGGATAAGAAGACTGCTCTCTGCAGCTGATTTCCACAGAGGCCTGGGAATTTGAAGGCTGAAAACTCAATCGTATAAGGGCACCCCTTTCCAAACCCACCTTTTGTTGAAAGATGAAAAATTTATAACCTTCCTGTGATGGCCGCGCGAAGGTGCCTTTTTGCACCGTGGATTAAACTCCCCAGACCAGAGTAACAAACACAAAAGGAAATTTTATTACATTGATATATGACACTTAATATTAGCCTGAACATCGCTTGTGGTTGTTTACAGAATCCCAATGGTCTCCACATCAAAATTGTACCTGTTTGTTTGTGGTTCCCTCGTTCGTGTGCTGAAACGAGCAGGTGTGTGTGTGTGTGTGTGTGTGTGTGTGTGTGTGTGTGTGTGTGTGTGTGTGTGTGTGTGTGTGTGTGTGTGTGTGTGTGTGTGTGTGTGTGTGTGTGTGTGTGTGTGTGTGTGTGTTTCCAATAAATGTGCTGTTATATGTGCATTATTGTGCATGAGTTAATGTATTGTGATGCCACATAATATGAAAATGAACATAATGTATGCAGTATATTGTTGAAGCATGAGTGAAGCACTGATAGCTGCCTGTGAGACCCCCCCCCCCACTCCTTAGACCTTTGATGACCCTTTAAGATGCCCAAGATACTTAAGACCCCAAAAAAACCCGAAGACCCTTGGAAACCGCAAGCATCCCCAAGACCTTTAAGACCCTGAAGACTCCTAAGACCATTTAGACACCTAAGATGCTCAAGACCCTTTAGAACCAAAAGACCCTCAATACCCCCAAAGAAACTTGAAGATCCTTAAGCCCCAGAAGACCTTTTAAGACCCCTAAGACCCTTCAAGATTTTTAATAACCCTATGAATATTAATACCCCAAAGACCCGGAAGATCCTTTAAGACGCTAAATATCCTTAAAGACCCATAAGACCCCCAAAACCCCAAAGGCCCTTTAAAACCCCCCAAAGACCCCTAAGACCTTTAAGGCACTTTAGGAAAAAATTGTGGGAAACAAGAAAAAATTGTGGGGAAAAAAAACAATCGTCAATTCTCGCAATCATT
Organism: Eptatretus burgeri; assembly: GCF_056783735.1. Classification (NCBI taxonomy): domain Eukaryota; kingdom Metazoa; phylum Chordata; class Myxini; order Myxiniformes; family Myxinidae; genus Eptatretus; species Eptatretus burgeri. The sequence goes on along the minus strand of NC_140964.1, from coordinate 93,955,981 downwards.
CCTTCCCTACCATCGAACAAGACGCAACACCCAATTAACACTGGCCTGGCTTACGACGCCATGTTCGGGACTCTCGACAGGCGCCACAGGGCAGCAATTTGCCGGAATTTCCGAGCGAAAACTTGGGACACTTACAAAACATCAACGACGGCCATTGCCTCCCCATAGGCCTGACACGAGCAGGAGCCAGCCAGCATCAATGGAGCTGCCGAACAGGGCGCCGGGCGTCGATGGAAAAAGGTGGATGTCAAAAATCAGTAAAAGAGAGATGGGTGTCGAACGTCAAAGGAAAAAAAGGTGGATGCCTGAGGTAAATGATCCACAGCCATGTTTGACCATCAGAATGAATGAAATGTGAAAATTATAACCTAAATAAAATGTGCAAATCAATCGTGAATTTCCAAGCCAATGCATCCTGACAGAAAGGGAGTCGAATCCATACCCTTCTCCAATGCATCAGAGTTAGAATCCCACCAGACAAATTTATATTGCACATATAAATGAATATAAATAAATATATAAATATACATAAATATCTAAACTGTATATATATATATATATATATATATATATATATATATATATATATATATATATATATATATACAAACAAACACAATATAATAGTGACCGAAGCTTTTCATGCTGCACTCGTCAGGGTAAAAATCGCAGCAAGTGAATAAGGAAGTATAGTGGGGCAACTTAGCTAAATATAGCATAACAATTGTGCATTTTATGAGGAAAGCACCAAATTAGGCACACCAGTAGCCTAACATATTATGAACAGATTTGGATATTGGGCCATCTCAAATTCAGCCGCTGATGGCTGTGGCAGCCATTTTCCACTGCCATCAAAAATTTTGAGATGGCCCAATATCCAAATCTGTTCATAATATGATAGGCTACTAGTGTGCCTAATTTGGTGCTTTCCTCATAAAATGCACAATTGCTATGCTAAGTTGCCCCACTAGTAAAGGCGTGTGCTTGATACGCAGGTCTCAATAAGGTAGACGCCTTCACTTCCTTTTTCACTTGCTGCGATTTTTACCCTGAAGAGTGCAGCACGAAAAGCTTCGGTTATTATTATGTCGTGTTTGTTTGTATCCATATTAAAGTTCTGTAGAACCAAACATCTGTTTAAATATATATATATATATATATGATATATAAAATATATAAAATATATATATATATATATATATCTAAAAAATATATTAAATATATATATTTCTTTTTCGTGTGTGTGTATGTGTGTGTGTGTGTGTGTGTGTGTGTGTGTGTGTGTGTGTGTGTGTGTGTGTATGTGTGTGTGTGTGTGTGTGTGTGTGTGTGTGTGTGTGTGTGTGTGTGTGTGTGTGTGTGTGTGTGTGTGTGTGTGTGTGTGTGTGTGTTGTAGTTAGAATATGGAGAATATTGTAAAATAATAAATGGTTCCTGCACCCATGAGGAATTTAATCAAACAACCAAGTGCTGAGATTCCAAAGAATGTGGTTGCGCCCGTATGGACAACATGCCTCAGCAGCTTTAAGCAGCACGTAATGGAATATTGATTCTTTCAATGGCCAGGTCATCTTGCAACAGTCCCTGTTGCCAAGCGTTGTTAAGACTTTCATGATAATCAACCATGGAGTATTGAAGCACTTGTTGCTTGCACTTATAAAGAGATTTTATCCCAGATACGCACAGCTTTCCGTCTGGGAGTCGAAATACAAAGCACGTGATGGGCTTATCCTCTTCGTCTCAGGAGCAACATTTATACTTGAAATAATATTGCTAGTTGTGATTACCATAAACACAATATAAATTGATAGTGTAATCCATTATCTAGCAGAGCTCTTTAATTGGAGGATAGTCGTCTTCACAGTGTCTCAGCAAAGAATGCCTTCTTAGTGCAGAATCAAATGGTAGGAATTTTGATTTTAACAGTCATAATAACTAACTACTCTTGAAAGAGAACATAAGATTTTTCACCTCATCATGAAAGTGCTCACCAAAATTAAAAAATATATATATTGAATACCCTTCTGGATTAATATATTGATTTACAGAGGGCAGTGGTCCTGATGAGGTAGGGCTTAAAATATTCTCAACTACTTATTTTCACCAATCATCAAAACTTGCTGTAGTTCCAATTAATCATGAAGGAACAACCAACAGAAATTATCACAAGGCCAATGCCTCAACCACAAGGATGAAGCTTCTCTCAGGCAAGAGAAACAACCAACTAAATCTGTCACAAGGACAAGGCTTAGGCCTGGTGATTCAGCATCTGAGTTGCTTTCATCAGCGCATTACACATGTGGTGTGCTCCCCAACCCCAAACCCCCCCCCCCTCCGAGATGGGCAGGAGCAGCACTCATAAATAAATGGACTGATTTCACTAACCATGTCCTAGTTTTGGTATCATGACCGAGGTGTTGAATATAAATATTGCCCTGCCATGGTAAAGGTTTAACTCTCCTCTCCTGCAAATGCTTTGTTACAAACCCAAACAAAGGCAAGAGAGCTCAATAAGCCCTTCTCTTCCAGATTCGGAGTAAGGGATAGGTTGCAATAGGAATCATGATATGTGATTTTTGTACATAGTGTCGAGGCTCATGGAGGAGCAAGAATGCAGGACAGATCAGAAAGTAACATGGTGAAAACAACAGGAGAAAGAGAGGGTGTGGAACACACCAACAGCAGGGTCGAGTGGCAAAATAGAGGGAGACTTGGAATAATAAGCGATGTGTCCGTGGGGAAGAATGAAGGCAAGGAGAGGACGCAGGGGGGTGAACAAGATGAATACAGCCACAAACTCTCAATCACAGAAGTGGGAGGACAAACTGGAAACCCGGAGAGATGTGGGCTTGGTGAGGGTTAATGGGGGTAGAAAAGATCACATGGTTGCAGATAGAACATGATCTGAGATGGTGGTGAACAGCTGGTGATGAAAAAATAAATGGTAAATTTGATATTTTTGTACATCGACTATGTTCATTGGAGCAGCTTCACATGTCATATAATTTATGACAATGAACAAAGCAAGAAAGGACGTAAGAATTATGCTGAAAACATTCTTCTTACACCTAAGGAGTCGCACACACTGTGATAATAAAGATATCTTGCAGAGAAATTGACATTTGGCCCAAGCACCATCCCGAAGGTGTGGTGTTTAACCCCATATTGTGAGGCTTTTAAGTCCAGAAGCCTATGTGTCTGGATGCCAGCTGAAAATAACATGAATGATGGTTCCTCGTTGAATCTGGCTTTGTCATGAATCAAACGTACAACATGAGAACACACAGGTGAGCACACTACCAACCAAGCTTTTCCACTTCCCTTGAGGTAACGAGCCACAAAATTCAAAATTGCTTCAATCTCACTGACAGGGAGAATCAGTGCTGCAGAACACAAAGCCACTTACAACACACAATGTCTAGGCCTCCATATTGGCCCGGGGGAAGATTTGTCATTTTTCACATTCCCACTTTCCACTCGTTTGGATGTCACTTGAATCTCATAAAACCAGCTCCTATTGAGAAAGATGTGGTGTTTCTCTATTTTAATCCTTCACAGAGTACCTTTCCTTCACTGCTCTCAGATTTAAAATAAACAATCATTGATTTGATTCAACACACATCTTCATGTTATCAAGCTCTTTGTCAAAGACGTGTCTCCTTATGTCCCAGTAAAGGTGCTCAATCTTAGCTGAACTCATCTTGTGCTTTGTCGTATCTCCAGATTTCAACCGAAGGCACTTCTGAGTGTGCCTTTGAGCAGTATGATAATCCTTTCTCCATGCCCGCAACAAAGTATGTTGGAGAAAGGAAAGCATCTCCCCAGATTCCCCTGTGCAAACAAGTGATTCCCTTTGCCCAATAAGCAGCAATTCAATCAATCACTCAATTACCCAGACAGCCATGTTGCGGATGTCGGTGCCGTGCAGGTGAAATATAACTTGGCAAATCCCTTGCTGCGAACAGAAAGCCAGACATCTTTCAACGATAGGGTGTGTCTACGTCTTTAGAAGAAATTGCTTTGTTGATTAATTTATGTCAATGTCATCGGAAACCATCAATGCTTGCATACATTACATAACCTGAGACATCCTTCTGCAAGTAGTTTGAAAGTGGTCCGTATAATTAAATGAATGAGTTGGAATTTATTGACTACAAAAGCTATGCATACAAACCAGGTGGAAATGATGAAAGCATTTTTGACGATAACCATTTATGAAGCATTTAATTATGCCAATATGACACCGATGGGGTTTTTCATGAGTGATAAAATGGATTCGATGTGATTGGTGAAGTGCATGTGCCGAGTGTCTTGTAAGGCAGGTTTAAATAACAAAAAAAGGTTATCCATTTGATTGGAGAAACATTCGGATCATTTCTTTTTTTCTCATTTTGAAATAGTTCTTCTTTAAGAGGATGACAGATGAATGTTTCATATCAAGTGCTTCAACCAACTTTGGCGGTGGTGAACCAGCTGTGGTTTTTAACCAGTCAAGATTAATGTGGAAGCCTGTTCAACGTCACTTGTTTGACCACTGTGCTCACCTGCTGTCAAAGCAAAACAGAAGAAACCGAGAAAGCACCTCAAAATGCAAAGCCCATCCGCTTCCACTTTGGACTCGAACTAAACTTGACGAAAACGACAGTTAAAAAATATATATATATATATATATATATTGTATGTTTATTAATGTGTTCTCCACAATCTCATAATAAAGGCTTGTTGAAGATTTGACGACAAAACCTCAATTGGTAAAAATATTACGGCCTGGACATACACACTTAATCTCAAAGGTAAACAAGGATTTTGATTAAAACATTTATGGCTGGTCTACCACTTCACTGATGATGTCATCCTTGCAATCTTTTATTCCCCCATTGGAAGTAGAATGAGATGTGCCAAGTTTTAAAATTTTGAAATTAACGGTTTTAGGGATTATAATGCTTTAATTTTTTTTGTGTTTAATCCAATGTGGTTGCCATACCATGTGACCTATGACATCACAATTAGCATTAAAATATCCTCCAAAGAGGGTCACTCCTACCCTGAAAACGTGTCAATTGGACAAGTGGTTGCAGAGCAAAAAAAAATGTTACAAAATAATTGAGCAAAAAAAAGGCCAAAAAAGGTTCGACGAATAACAATAATAACTAGAAGGGCACTCGGTTGAGCGCATACCTCTGCCACACAATGTCTGATCCAGTAGAACATATCGAGCCCAATAACTTTTTGAAATATCATGCTATATATCAGGGGTTCTTAACCTTTTAATGATTCCTGACCCCCAATGGATTGCCCAACATGGTCCCATACCCCCTTTGCTTGGCTGTCAAAATCATCATCATCACCAGTCCTATTAGTTGACAGTATGAATTCCAAAGATGTCAATAACTTGAATTTATTTTAGATATGGATAGCTAGGAAGAGAACATGAAAGGCAATCATAAGCATTTATCATATATATATATATATATATATATATATATATATATATATATATATATATATATATATATATATATATATATATATATATATATATACATATACATACATACATATAACCGAGAAATTACAATTATACAAACATTGAATAACAGTGAATACTGAATAACAGTGCTAGTTATAATCTAACATTCTAACCAACTATAAATTAATAAATCAAATATATACAAATATTCAGAGATAGAGTCCCATACCCTCAGCATTTAGTTCCCATACCCCCAAGGGGTATGGATACCCCTGGTTAAGAACCCCTGCTATATATCGTTTTTGGCCCTACCTCTCAATAGTGAAGAATTACTGAAGAAAATTAAATAATTCTCGTATCCAGATCTGGATTTGGATCTTCACCAAAATCAAATCAATTCCTCCTTGTCACACACCCAACCTGTCCACCAAGTTTCATGTGAATCCATGCACAACTTTTTTTTGGATATTCTGCACACAAACAGACAAACAGACAGAAAGGGGTGATAACATAACCTCCTTCCACCGTCGGTGGCAGAGGTAATAATAATGAAAAAATGAAAATTATTTTAACAAAATTATTTTTTTTTCTCCATATTCTCATAATAAAGCGTTGTTGAAAATTTGATAACAAAAGCTCAAATGAAGTTTAAGGAAAAAAAAAAAATTATGGTCTGGACAGACAGACAGACAGACAGACAGACACACACAAGTGATTGCAAAACCCCATCTTCCACTGCGTAGGGGATGGGCTAATAAAAAATCATGACCTTCCTTACCATGACATAGCCGGAACAACTTTCTGAGTTGGAAAACCTTGCCAAAATTTGGGCTTTTGCACAAAACATTGTTGTTCGATTTGAGGACTGCCATGATGGCCTAGAGGTATGCACACTATCTAAGCTGTCGAGCTTGGGTTCGAATCCGAACCCAGTTATAGACTGTCACCCTGGTGTTTCACAGCCATCAATGTGTGTCATGTCCTTGGATAAACATTCAACTGGGCGTCTCAGCTGCCGGCATTACTTGGTGAACAATAAAGATCTCACGGTGTCCTTTGCAAAGAGTAGACAAACTATTGCTGGCACCCTGGCAAAATTCCAAATTACTGCCCGAGCCTAAGTCGAGCGTGAGGACCGGCCAGTCGGTTTGTGAAAGACTTGGGCAAGGCTTCCATGGACCAACACCACAAGAACTTGGGAATAATTATGGCTGTTGAATAAAAAGAAGAAGAAACTTGTTGCTCGACTTGGAGATAACTAACTTTTCTTTAGACTTCCTCCGTTTACTTTCCACTCCCTGTGGACTTCCTTTGATCATGTCCTACGACAGTGAGCTGAGCACATGAACATGTCAATTTTAATATATTTCTAGAGGGGTGTGTTTACACATTGTGTAAGCATATGAACCATGGTTGATTTTTCATTTATTTATTTTCTTTCTTTTTTTCATTCATTTATATTTTCATTTACAGATGCTTTCCGACAGTTCTGTGATTTTCCCTGGTGTATCTGCTTCGATGCCTGTCAGCACACAAAATTACCATGCCTCCCCACATTATCTTGGTCGCTCACCTGCATTTTATTTTTTCATTAATTTATATTTTCATATGTGGATGTTGTCCGACGATTGTTAATTTTCCTGGAATACCGGCTTCGATGTCCATCGGCACGCAAAATTTCAGCTCTCTACGTCACCCGGAAGGTACCGATCTTTAATATCAGTTAGTGAGTCGGTGAGTGAGTAAGTCAGTGGTTAGAAAGAGCTTTATATATTATATTAAATCCCCCTCCATTACCCCACTACCACTATCCCCACAGGTTGTTCCAAACCCCTCCCTTACAACTTAACCCACCACCATTATCCCCTCGGGTTGTTGCTGGAGAATACCTGAAGATATCTTTACTGCCACCAGATGTATTTCAATTATAATTGAAGTTTTTCCGTTGTTTTTGGCAGTTTGCGAGCAACTCGTCGAGAATGTCACCGATTTTTGCGTGAAAGTCCATGGATGTCAAGTATTTGTGTAAATTTGTGCATGACGTCATCTCATTGAAAAAGGGAATTTGTACCGTTGTTCATGAAAAGGATGTTGGTCTGGCATTTAAGATGATCCGTTCCCTGGCCGAACTAGTGGTGTCAGTGACCACCATCTTCTGACAATGTCAATTGAGCTTTTGCCTGACACCTTGCTTCCCAAGGACTGTGCGAGGTATCATCGATGCAGCCACGGGGTCTGTGAAGGTCGTCTCTCAACAACTCATCATCTTAGCGTACATGTTGTTGCCGCCATTGGGCGTGAGTAACCGTGTGCTATGTTGCTCTGAATTTCAACATTATTTACGATGTGATCAATCCCATTTTGCTGTTACGATTTCCCGACGCATTTTTGATCTGATATACAGTCTTACTGCTGATAGGGCAACTTATTATACCGAGAATGTCAAGGAATGTCGTGCACATGTCCAAACTGTGGTGTTAGTTTACACCTAACATGATGAGGTTAGCTTTACTGTGGCTAAATGGCATCCTACTGTGAGCAATTCCTTCTATGTCCGTGCCTAATAGTGAATAAGAAGTGAGATCTATGTTGCCCTGTTGAAAATGCAATATAACTGATATCTCCAGAAACGAACACACACACACACACACACACACACACACACACACACACACACACACACACACACACACACACACACACACACACACACACACACACACACACCGAATTTCTGTATTTTACTCTGTTGTTTTGGTTCAATTGAGTGGAATGTTTGATGATGTATGGTAATTTTTGCTTAGTGCATGTACGATTATTGTTTTATTATATAATCGTTTAATATATGCAATGTTAGGTAAGTAAGAAGAAGAGAAATGTGAACTGGGATGATAATTTTAATTATAAAAAAGGCATGTAACTAAAAACTCACCATAGGTCAGAAGCAGTCATCTTTGTTGTTCAATCGTATAGCTCGATGATCTCTTCGGGATTTGCCCAAACAAGTGGAACCATACCCAAACAAGTTATGGCCTTGCAGTCACAGACAGCCATGTGATTGGCTTTTGGGGATGTGAGGGGCATGCCTGTAACACGACATAAAAGGATGATGACACCAGAGACAGAAATGGCTTCGACAGACAGACAAAGCAGGTTGGCTTTGCTGGGGTTGCATCGCATTGCATCGAGCTGTTGTGACATCCACAAATCGTTCGAGCACGTGAAATTGACGCTTTGTGGACGTGGTTACATATCAATATCGTTGTGGTATTCCACCACTAAAGTGTGCTCCTCACCTGAAGGGTTGTCGGGTGGGAAATGTAGAACGTATTTTTGCGATTTGGATTGTCAGCGCTGGAAAGCTTCAGAACAAATGCATCCATCATATTCCCGTGTGCTGCTGCGCACCACAAAAGCACAAAGTAATCATTTCAACTTCATTTTCCATGTTGTCATTCTAGTTTGTGGTGTACTTACTTGTGCGAATGAAGTACGTGTGAAGTAGGCCGATGATGGATTAAAATACTAGGACAATAATTGAAATACAAAGAAAAATTCAGACAAATTTTACAAACGCGAAAATTTCCTCACAAATTTTTGTGCAAACTAGTTTGAAGACGACGATGGTTCACGAGCGGTATTTGATGATGTCGATTGTTTCAGAAGTCAAGGATGAGACAATGTGATAATTTTTGACCAAGTTATAATTAATTATAGTGACCTTCAATCAACACCTCAAAACAGATCACCATATTCATATTCATGGTGAGAGCAGACCGACCAACCAATTGGTGATTGTTCTTGTTCATCATTTGTGTTGATGCAACCACTTTGGTCGCTGGCTTGAGAAATGAGGAAAAATCCTCAAAATTTATCATTTTATTTCTGCATTTGAAAATTTGACCTTTGTGAACTTTAAAGGTTAAAGGTCAAGGATTATGACCTTTGGTGCAAAACTTCCTCCGGAACATTCCAGAAACAATATAACGTCATATAGGCTATATGGCATTTCGCACTCCTCGAATTATCCATACTTTGATGAAATCAGCGTAAAAACAAACTTGAAGGGGGCGCCACGGGCAAGGTGTTCGAGATAGAGCAAAATGGTTTCAAGACTTTAGGTGGGGAATGACCTCAAGATTATGCATAAAAAAATATTGTCATCCTTGCTCTCAAAGTTTGGGCGGTCGTATGATTTTTATGTCAAAATTCGCAAATTTCTAAGTTTTTGACCTTGTGACCTTGATCTTGGGACGAAAATGAAAAAAATCGGAAAATGACACGTTTTAGATAATTCATTTTGCTATTCGAATACCGAAGAACCCATTCCATTCAGTCAATTCCCGAGAAGATAGATTTTTAATCCGACTACCCCTTAAAAATTGCTATTTTTTGGGGGTGGCTCCGCCCACAATGGCCGTAGCAAGCCCTCATCCAGGAAAACACAACTCGACATTGATGTCGAACACATAACCAAGTTTCATCAAGATCGGATCAAAGTCCACGGAGTTATGCTCTGGACAGACAGACAGACAGACATAACAAATATAGTGGTCACTCTGGCTGGCGCTCATGAACTAAGAATTGTTTGCTATTTATTTATTTATTTGTTTGTTTTAAACATTTGTTCTTTGAAAAACGAGTTGACAAATGATAAAAGCAAACGCCACGAATCATTGGTTATTGGGACAATACATGCATAGATCAACATTACAGGTAGGAGAGCGAGTTAAACGTCTACAAAATTCTGTACACACGGGCCTGCCACTACTGCTTGACAGTTGCTGTTATAGTCGGATCTGCTTCGCTATCTTTGCCCTTCACTTAATAATGAGAAGAAGAATATTTGCAGTCGTCTTCCTCTGACTCAGAAAAGCAAGTATGTTTATTTGTAAATAAAACAAACATTTAGTAAACTAGAGAATTCATAGAACACCTTTCCCTGCACAGTCTTGAAAAATAATGACGTGTGTGGGGTCGGCGGGTAACCAAAAATGGATGCCACCCAATCGTATTTGATTTGAGCCAAGCAAATTTGATTTGTCGCAATGACGTAAAATGCCAGAATATTTTGTCCAATGACTGCTAAACTGAAGGGTTTTGAAAGTGTCAAAAAGGCGAATTGTGTTCTTCAGTGTTCACGTATATAATTAATTAAATTGAAATAGAATTTGGGTTTTAAAGGTTTTAGAAAAAAAAAAATTTAAGTTTACCACCGTTGATGCAGCGTCTTTTACATCACCTTATTTAACACATTACATTCTTTCTTCATGCCTGTTGTTTGTGTCCTTTATGACTTCCTTAACAATAGTAAGATTCCTGTCTGGAATGATTTTCAATTTTGTTTGACTGCCAGACAGGCAGACAGAGTAAAAGTATTATCACTCCTCTCTGCGCATGTGCGATCGGGACAGATTCAGAGCCAAAGTACTGTTAAACTACAGGTTCATTTTCCGATTTTTGTTCAAAATATATAATGCAATTAAAATTAAGTTGTTCCTCAATCATAAAATGACGTTTGTAGACGGACAAAACAGATAAACGAATTAAACCCATTGCAGCACCCCACTTTTCACTTCGTGTGCACAGGGTAGTTATGTTGAAACGTCCATTGTTCAATCTTCATCTGACACACACAAACACACAAACACACACACACACACCCTGAAGCACAACGCCAATCATTGCGTGATCCCATTATATTGAAAGAGCTCCTCCTCCTCCTACTTCTACCTGGACAGGTCGCCACTCCAACACAGGATACTCAAATGGCTCATTCATCCCAGCAAGCTGGCACTCATTTTGCTCACCTCAGAAGGATGACAGGCTGAGTCAAACCCACCTCGTGTAAATTCAACAGCCATCAGGGGCTTAAACTCAAGGTCCTAAGATCCCAAGCCAGCCACCCAAACCACGAAGCCAACACCAGTCTGGAAGAGCTTTCTCATTCAAACGTTTTGCCCAATAATTCTCAAAAAAAAAAGTTATCATGCACCTTTGGGCACAAACTCAACAACCGAACAACTCTAACGCTTCAGTTGTGAGATTGACGACATCACTAAAAATGGGAAATTGCGTCCAAAAGCTGCGTTTGGTGCGATTGTAAATTTCACACCTCGGTTTGGGGGAGAAGATATGCTGTCATGCCATCATTACGAAAGTCCGGAGTTAAATCCTTCCTCTCGAGGAATGAAATAGGCTTGTTGGTGTGGTTATTAAATTTGAATTTATGTGTTAATCCCACACCAACGGCACTGCCTTTGAAGAAAACCATTTCCAAGCAGCATAAAGCAAGACTTATGGAATATGAAGCAAGGATAAGTAGCTTCTGTACATTCATCGTGTAAATCATGTACCAGAAAACCAGGACCCCCACCCCTTACCCCATACATGTCACAAGCACAGTATATTGCTGGAAAGCCATTACCAAACATTTGTTATACACTTCTGATTGTGAATCTTGTTTTCATCTCCCCTCTCGGCATCGTCGTGAATGCAGTGATCTGGGAATGTGAGTGGTGCAGTCGGGGACGCAACAGCCCACATGTGAGATGATATTACAACATGCCCACATGTGAGATGACATAAGAACATGCCCAAATGTGAGATGATATAACATGCCCACATGTGAGATGATATTAGAACATGCCCAAATGTGAGATGATATTATAACATGCCCACATACGAGATGATATTATAACATGCCCACATGTGAGATGATATTACAACATGCCCAAATGTGAGATGATATTAGAACATGCCCATATACGAGATGATATTATAACATGCCCAAATGTGAGATGATATTAGAACATGCCCAAATGTGAGATGATATTAGAACATGCCCACATGTGAGATGATATTACAACATGCCCACATGTGAGATGATATTATAACATGCCAACATGTGAGATGATATTATAACATGCCCACATATGAGATGATATTATAACATGCCCACAAGTGAGATGATATTACAACATGCCCACAAGTGAGATGATATTATAACATGCCCACATGTGAGATGATATTACAACATGCCCACAAGTGAGATGATATTACAACATGCCCACAAGTGAGATGATATTATAACATGCCCACATGTGAGATGATATTACAACATGCCCACAAGTGAGATGATATTACAACATGCCCACAAGTGAGATGATATTATAACATGCCCACATGTGAGATGATATTATAACATGCCCACATGTGAGATGATATTACAACATGCCCACATGTGAGATGATATTATAACATGCCCACAGGTGAGATGATATTACAACATGCCCACATGTGAGATGATATTATAACATGCCAACATGTGAGATGATATTATAACATGCCCACATATGAGATGATATTATAACATGCCCACATGTGAGATGATATTATAACATGCCCACATGTGAGATGATATTACAACATGCCCACAAGTGAGATGATATTATAACATGCCCACATGTGAGATGATATTATAACATGCCCACATGTGAGATGATATTATAACATGCCGACATGTGAGATGATATTATAACATGCCCACATGTGAGATGATATTATAACATGCCCACATGTGAGATGATATTATAACATGCCCACATGTGAGATGATATTATAAAATGCCCACATGTGAGATGATATTACAACATGCCCACATGTGAGATGATATTATAACATGCCCACATGTGAGATGATATTATAACATGCCCACATGTGAGATGAACAGCACAGCATTCTCATCTGGGGGCTGTCTAGTCTCATGTGTTCGATTCCCCAAGTCCTGACCAAACCATAATCTGTATAAAATGTCATCCTGGTGCTTCACAGGCAGTCTATAGTATCAATGAGTGTACGTCAGGCTTTGGATGGGGATATTAAGCTGGCTGCCCCCATCTGCTAGTGTTCGCTTGTGGACGTTATAAATCCTTACATTGTACCTTCATCAAATAGTATGCCATTGTTTGGCAAAATTACAAATTACACATAAATTACAAAAAATAAAGCTGGCAAAATTACACATTCCTTCCCTATAGTGTACGGCAGGCATTGCCACCATCAACAGCATTGCCACACCACCCAGAAAAACAATGGTACCAACGACCAATTTGGTAGGATAAGCTGGTTCAGTTGTCTGCTTGTACTGACGCCTGTCCCTTTCAAAGGAAACTGTCTCATCAATCGGTGGTCATCATGAGAATTATCTTCTCATTCTGTTGTGCCTCCTGCAAAGGTTTATTACAAGTCATCTTGTGTGGATAAAGTTAGTCTCTTCCCCCCACAGCCATCCATAAACGACACCTGTAGTGAGTGAGGCATCTGAAAATGTTACTGCAAGGCCTCTTGAGCAAACGCTTAAGCATGAAGAGCACGTTTGCAATATTGTTTGTTGGAATGCAAGTAATAGCTGGAGGTGTACACAGCTCCATTACATGCAGACGCTCCAACTTGAGCCTTAGATCTCGCAAAAAAATTAAAATAATAAAAAACGATTTTGAGCAAAAAGTAGAAATTAATGAAGAAACAAAACTTCAAGGTCCGTTGAAACGCGATGCCGGATACCGAGTCGGAGTTTTCATTCCCAGCCCTTCTGTTCCCCTTCCATTCTCATGTAGTAATAGGGAGACATCCCCAAACTATATTGATTGTGGACCCACACACAGCACTGTGTATGGATATGTGTGCGTGACCATATATACCATGTGTCCAGAAACAATACGCACACGCACTGCTCCTATCCCGACATATAACTCATGTATAATAGCCTTTTCGCATAAGATTTTACTTTTCCTAGCTGCAGGTACAGTAAAGGTAAATGCACACTCCGAAAGAGCATGTGAATAATTGTGGATCAAAACATCATTCGATAAGTTATGATTCAGTCGTATGCTGAAGTCCAAAGGTTTCAACCGAGAAGTGAAAATAAAGTTTCCATATGCAAAAGCTGAGCCAAGTATGGCACTTGACATTCCAGCAGTTGAATTTGTTAAGGAGGTGGAGTGAACTGTTCTTTGTGTACCCAGATCCAACATATTTTATAAATTAGAAAGCAGAACAAAATGAACCATCACTTCGACAGAAAACATGATAGCACATATTGCAACCATATTCATGTTGTGGGTTGAATGTGTGTCATTGGTTAACTCCATATGTGGGATTCAGAAGGTGGAACAAAGCCATTCCATGTCTCAAAGTATCCACCTTCGTGTATGTTTGTGTGTAAATCATGATTCATGGATGTGTGTGTGTGGGTTTACGCACCACCACCACCACCACCAGTTGTCATCTCCACTCGTGAGCCTCCTAAGACGAAGCTTCTGAAAGCCTTCCCTGGTCCTGAAGCATCCATCTTCACCCCGGCAAGGAACCACGACTCATGGACCAAGCTGTCTCCTTATCCATGCTCCATTTCCCACTCTGTCCCCAGTGGTGACAAAGTCGATCCGTGCGACCTCCCGTGTGGAAAACGGGGTACACCCCGGCCTCAGTCTCAGTCTCTTCCTTCTCGGTCTCATCCTTCCTTGACGGGATAGAGTCGGCAAAACCCAACAAGCCGCAAAACAAGGCCAAGGTGCCAGGCTACGTCCCAAATGCATGTCGATCGGCGCAACTCCAGGCAACCCCCCGTGTGGCCTTCTACCCCCACCAAAGCTGTCGCCCCAGCTCAGCTCTTGCTCCCATCAAAATCCTTGCATTTGACGGGGTCTTAGGTCCCACGGAACTCGGTCCCATGCAGGTGGAACTTGGCAGAAAGGGAGTTGCCAAAGCTCTGGTTTTCGTTCTCAGTGTGATGGGGTCGGCAAAACCCAACAAGCCACAAAGCCAGGCAGCATCCCAAACACATGTCAATCAGCGTGACTCTGGGTGCCACATGTGTGGCCCTCTGCCTCACCAAAGCTGCCAGTCCTCGGGTTGGTTTTCACTCCCATCAGTCGTGATATTTGGTGCGGTCCTCGATACCACCAAACTCGGCCTCTCTCGTCCTCAACGGAGAACTTTACAAGGAGTTCACCAAAGCGTGGATCTTCTTTCCTGGTAACAAGGGGTCAAGTCCCACCAAGCTGTTTGCAGCCATATTCATTGAGTGTGCTTGTGTGTGTCGGTGTGTGTCATTCGTTTTTATCTCCATATGTGGGTTTCAAATGATGGAACGGAGTCCTCCCAGGGCTCAAAATATGCACCCGTTTCAGTAAAGGATCACGATTCATGGACCAACCTGTGAAGTTTTCATGTTACCTCCGGGGGGGTCTTCCCAAACCATCACAATATATTTGAAATTGAAACTTCACCATGTCACATGACCATTTGTTACATGCCCCTTCAGACCTTACATGGTGAATTAAACAAAGCCGAATACCCAGACACAATGTCACTTCCTCGTCTTAGAAATTAGAATCCTTGTAATCGCTTCAGCCTTTTTTGTGCTCGGCTGGTGAAAAAAAATCAAAGAAGTAGAAGAAGAAGCACAATTGGGCGTTTTGACGATCTTCAGATTGAAACTTTAGCCATCTCGTCCGGCGTTTTTATCAGCCTTGCCAATTATGAAAACACTTGAGAATGAGAATAAAAGCTACTTTGTAAAGGTTTATGAATGTACTCTCCAGCAGACTTTTCAAAGTATAACTTGTACACATTTACCGCAAAAATGTAGAAAGATACAATTACAAATTTGCCACCACAATATTTGGCTTCCACCAAGTCCTTCTCAAGACTGCATGGGTTAAGTATTCTATGAATACCATCCAGTAATTATTTTTGCAATTGGAACAAGAGCTTAGCACCTTCCTTCTTCTTCCTCGTGGTCTCAACCATTGAGGGATGAATGGAGGAACGCATGTTGTGAGAGAGATGACGTGTTGGTGAAATGTTTTATAATAAAGATTGAATGAATGGTACACAAGGTGGGTCCTTGTGGGGCAGTGTATACCCCTCAAATCCCCTCCTCGGGAGATGAACCCTCACCTGCATTGTCGTTCAAGTAGAAGATTCAGAGATTCAAATGTTTTGGTACAGGATGTCGTTCTGAGGTTGGTGCTGTTGGTAGAAAGTTTCTCATTTGCAAAGGTGCAAAAGTTAATTGATTGGCTGGGAGTGTGGCTCGTTGGAGGTAGTGTTTTCTTGTGAAGAGCACCTCAGGTGTTGGGAGGCAGTGGGCCATGAGTAGGCTGTGAGCCCAAAGGGATCAGCCAAATTTCAATGGTTTTTTTCAAATTGCAATGGAGTCTGCAAGTGGCACAAGCTGCCTTGCCTGTTCAGACCATGAGAGCCATCAATGGGGAGCTGGCACGCTGCACGGCAGCGGAAAGCCACCGTGCATACACACAAATATGTGTAAGGCGGTGTATGTGTGTATATGTGTAACAAAAATGTATGTGTATGCACACACGAATATGTGTAACAAATATGTGTATGTGTCTGTGTATGTAACAACGAGAACGGGCACTCATAGAGCGCATACCTTCGCCGCCACTACTTTTTTTGTTCTTGGTATGAATGTGGGGAACTGCTTTCATATGAATGGTCTTATGAAACAAACCACATGTCTATAATGTCATGACCCCCCCCTGACTTTCGGGGGCTACGGACTAAACAACAATCAACTCACGTCGTTTTGGCGAGTCTTCACTCGCAAGCTCGGTGAATACAACGTTTCAACAAGAGAAGGCAATCTCGTTTGATGCTGGTTTCATGAAAATCAAATAAGAATTGACTGTTATGCCGAAAACCGCATATTTTTCAAGGGCGTGACCCCCCCCCCGACATTTTACCCCAACCGGTGACATGTGTTATGACGTCATTGTGTCACAACATTGGGCATTAAATTCTGAACATTTTGGTGCTGGGTTCATGTAAAGCGGACAAGAATTGACCGCGTTATGACAAAAACCGCATATTTTTCAAGGTCGTGACCCCCCTGACCTTTGACCCCTAACCGGTAACAAGAGTATGGGCGTCATTGTGTCATATTGCATATCACAAGATGAGGCGTTGAATTCTGAACATTTTGGCGTTTAGTTGCATGAAAATTGAATAAAAATTGACCGTGTTATCGTAAAAAGACGATTTTGACCTTTTCGTGACCTTGACCTTGACCTTTGACCCGAACGATCCCAAAATCTAATCGAATGCTTCCTGGCTAATAACCAATCATCCCACCAAATTTCATGCAGTTCGGTTTAATACTATTTGAGTTATACGAATCACAAGATTACAAATAAATAAATAAATAAATACATGCCGACCAAAACATAACCTTTCGCAGAATGCGAAGGTAAATATGTGCATGTGTAACAAATATGTGTTATACATATTTGTGTATAACACAAATATGTGTATGCATGGCGGCGGCAAGCCGCCGTGCATACACACAAATATGACAATACACACAAATATGACAATACACACAAATATGTGTAAGGTGAGACAGGAGACGAACATACCCAGGCTCTGCACTCTATCTACTTTCTATCTACATTTCCCTGGAACGATTGATGGGGTACCATACCCTGTGTATAGACTAGGTTAAGACCGTGTAAGTTGGCTCCGAAAGTTTTTAGACTAATTACTGCTATCTTGTGCCTTTTCATTGTGATTTCTGTCCATCCATTGTAAATACATGCTCATGATTTCTATCATAAATACCTGACATTAGTGATTGAATAAACCTTGTTGTGCTTGTTAAACGTTTCCAGCCTGCTCACTTGTCCTTTGCTTCATTGGTATGACATTATGTGCAAGTTGAGTTAGATGGGAAGTTTTGCCCCACTGATTGGCTCAGTGATTAGCCAACAGCCATCCACGGTTCGCTCGGCTGTACATAAAAAATAGACGGGTGGCTGTTGATGGCATGACCCCAAATTGAAGGTGTCGGGCCACTGGTAAGGTAACGCATAACCAAGGAGCGAAAACCCTGCCAGGCTCGGCAGTTCTGATGGGCGGCTACGGTTGCCTAGAAAGCTCTCATACTGCAGAGTTATCTGTGGCCAGTGGCCTCAGGACCGGAGGTTGGGTAAAGGTCCAAGGAGCTCCCTGGTTATAACCCCAGACCCTGCTTCCATGACAATACCTTTCATACATGCAGACCTTTTGAGCCTTTTCAACATTTAGACCCCTTAGACATTTCAGACACCTTAGACATTTCCGACTCCATTGGACCATTTTAAACCTGTTATACCCTTAAGACCCCAAAGACCCTTTAACACCGATAAGAATCATAAGACCATTAATACCATTTATAATGCTAAGACCCCCAATGACCCTCAACATCCCCAAAAACCTTTCAAACGCAAAGACCCTTTCAGACCCGTAACAACCTTTATAACCAACCACAAGGCCCTTTAAATTGTCAGGTCTTGTCAAGTCAAGTCAGATTAGATCTGTGACTTGCTACAGGTATCATGTAAGCCTGGACTAACCTGTTTCATGGTCGCGTTGTCGGCAACTGAACCGTCTCCCCCACCAGGTTTCCTGGTGAGGAGGGTGTATGGATATGGACATCCAGCATGATTAAAAACAAAACCTGTCAGAGGGGAGAGGAGCTCCTTGTGAGCCAACGGCCATCCATATCAAGTGACCAACTGTGTCTGTAGAATTCCTCCTGCCGTTGGGTTACTTGTTTGTTTGTTTTTAGGAGGTTGATGGCAGGATTTGCACTCCAGCCCCAATAAAACACTTCATTCCACAAAGCCCATAAACGCAAAGAAAACTGAAAACCAACTATGTGGCAGTGCCTCCTATGCTGCCGCCCTTCGCAAGGCAGCTGAACGGATGACGGAATTGGGGCAAAGCCTTAAAGACCCCCATTCTTGGTGATATGAGGAAAGGCACAGGGGTAATATTTGTGGGTCAGATAGCAGTGGTGTGTGACGGATTGGTGCTGAGATGTTCTCCACCAGACGGCGGTCTCTTCGGGTGGGTGCCTGGAATGTCCAATCCCTAATCGAGGATGGTCACCTGTCTCTGTTATAATCTGAGCTCAAGCACTTGAAAATTGGTATTGCAGCACTCTCTGAGGTTCAGAGACTCGATAGTGGTGAGATCATGGTGGGTGGATACACATGCAATTGGTCTGGTCACTTTGATGGGTGCCATGCCCAAGCTCCATGGGTACCCCCAATGCCCCAGGTGAGATGCTTTTCTTGTCTTCGGAGATTTAAATGCATCGACTGTCACTGATAAGGATGGTTATGAGACATGTGTTGGTCCCCATGGATCTGGAACTGTGAACCAGAACAGCACGAAGTTCCTTGACTTTGCAAGAAGTCGTGGACTTAGGGTGGCTGGTTCATGGCTTCACCGCCCACAGGCTCATCACTAGACTTGGTATTCCAACGCTGGTGGTGTGGCAAAGCAGATTGACCATGTGCTCCTTGATGGTCGCTGGAAGATGATCCAGAACTGCAGAGTCCACCAGAGCTCTCAGTTCCTCAATACCGACCACAGGCTTGTTGTAGCAACCTAAATTTGCAGATTGAATCCAGAAGAATGGCACCATCCCAACCAAGGCTGGATGTTGGCAAGCTCAAGGTGGAAAGGGCAGCTTAGGAGTTTGTGAACAGGCTGAGTGAGGATTTGAGGGGTCCGGGTGCTTTGGGGAATCTTGCAAATTGTGGAGTACTTTCAAGACCACCATCCTTGATGTTGCCGGTGGAAGTCTTGGAACTCACCGAAGGGCAAAGAAAAATTCTGTCTCTCAAGGGACACTGGATACCATTGACCAGAAATGCAGGACCAGGCTTAATGGCAGAGCTGAGCTGTTCAGGGAGTTGAGGCGTAAAACTGTACTTGCGTTGAGGGTGGACAAGGAGGCCTATTAGCGATGAATCTGTGTGGAGGTAGAGCATCACCTATGGTCAAGTGATTCGCGTCCTGCTTAAATGGGAATTTGTGCATTGCATTCCTCCAAGCTATACCCTCAGTGTACTGCAGTTAGAGTGGAGGGTGGTGGGCACTTGACAGAGGAGTCCGAAGTGAAGGTCTGCTGGGCAGGTTACTTTGAGTGGCTGTACCAGGCTGACCCACCAGCTGTTGAGTTGGATGTCAGGGGTGTTACTATCCATATTGCTTACCCTCTAATCAACTGCAATCCATCTTCGTTTGTGGAAACACAGGCTGCGGTGAACCGGCAGAAATGGGGTAAAGCTCTTGGGATATGTGGCATACTTGCTGAGCTTCTCAAGGCTGGTGGAAATGCTGCACTCGTGTTGTTGCATGCAGTTCTGTGCTCTGCCTGGACACAGTCATCATCCCAACTGACTGGAAGAGGGGCCTTGTTATCCCTCTGGAAAGGGAATGGTGATCGCCAGGACTGCAACAACTACCGAGGAGTGACACTGCTCTCAGTGCTGGGCAAGGTCTTTGCGAGGACAATTCTTCAAGGGGTTCGCCACCATCTGCTTGAGCACCAGCGCCCAGAGCAGTCAGGCTTTATGCCAGAAGTCAAAGATTGACCGTATCCTTGCACTTCAGGTCCTCACCGAATGCAAACGAAAGTTTCAGGAGAGGCTGCTTGCAGCCCACGTTGTTCTCTGCAAAGCGTTCGATTCAGTGAATCAGGATGCCCTCTGGAGGATTCTAGGTATTCTTGGTGTGCCACCAAAACTGATCAATCTGTTGTCTGAACTCTACTCTGGTGCTGAGAGTGCTGTGAGATGTGGTGGTACCATCTCTGACTTATTTCCAGTTGTTACTGGAGTTCACCAGGGGCGTGTGCTGACCCCCACACTTTTCAGCACTTATATGGGCTGGATTCTGGGGAGGATGTCGGAGAGATCCAGCTGTGGTGCATCGTTTGGGAAGGTCAAGATTTCTGACCTTCATTTTGCAGATGATGTAGTCATCTTTGCGGAGACTATGGATATCCTTTTGGGGGCCCGCGCGGTGCTGAATGAAGAGTCAAGCCATTGAGATTACAGGTTTCCTGGGTCAAAACTAAGATCCCAGCTTTCATTGCCATCGTGGATGCTGCTATCTTATCTGTACCCGTTTGAGTGAGGATGTTAAGGTCATGGAAAGATTTACTTACCTTTCGCAGTGATATTCATGTCTTCGCTGGCTGTCAGTCAGAGGTCAATGGACACCTGGGTCAGGACTGGGGAGTCATGGATTCACTGTATCATGGGGTGTAGCGCTGTCGGTACCTGTTCAGGATGACAAAAGTCAGAGGCTTCAGGTCCTTGGTTTTTCCAAGTCTTACTCTATGAATGTGAGACTTGGACTGTGACCAGGGATCTGAGATAGAGACTTTACTCCTTTGGTGCCAGCTCTCTTCGGAGAATCCTTGGCCATCTCTGGTCGGACTTTGTGTCCAACGAGTGGTTGCTGAGACTCAAATGAGATTTTATTGCCTGCATAGTCCATGAGCGTCAACTGCGGCTGTCTGGAAATGTGGCTCATTTTCCTGATGCTGAGATTCTCACAGCGAGGGACCCTCGTGAGTGGAGGAGGCCAATGGGCCGACCACATGCCTCATGGCTGCAGCAGTTTCATCAGCATCCTAAGGAGATGGGGATGGGCCAGGCATCTGCCTGGGGGATTGCCAGATGGAGGACCCTGGAGTACCGGCGGAAAGTGGATGCAGCGATTCGCTGCTCCAGCAAATGCTCTGGCGCATTCTCCCATACCTGACCTGACCTGAGTAACAGTACACATATTGATGCCTCTCCCTGCATGTGAAATGGCACTGTGACAGTTTATAGCTGAGTTGGGATTCAAACCCAATCAAGGCACAAAGGTGAGTGTACATACGTCTCAGCTATCTTGAAAACACACTTACAGTTGATTTAAAAAAAAAAATCATTTGACCTGTCTAATGACCTACACTAGCCCTTACAGTCGAGTATTCTGATGAATGTCAGTCTGCAATTTGAAGCATTTCCGGTTCCAAGTTACTCAAGGTGAAGGTGATGAACTCTTCCTCTTCTTCTTCACAAGGCATATTTTCCAAACTTGTCTCTCACCAAAGCAGTTGTTCCATCACCCCTCCTCCCATTCCTACAACAACACCTTTCTCCATGTCTTCAAAAAAATTCCTTCAATCGATATCTCTGTGTGTCCAATTTTGGAATCTTGAGAAGTTCAGTTTGCAGAGGTTGTCTGCTCATAACAATCAAATCAGCTTCACGTGATTTTAGTGTCAAACCCCCTCCGTGTCAGTTCCCTCCTCCACATCAACAATCCTGCGTCCTTCCAATCCCACAACTTTGATGTGTCCCCCTCTTCAACATCCCTCCACTTCATGTCCCCTCTTTATGCATCCCCCTCACCCCACCCTCTCCAAGCTTCCCCCTCACCCCACTCCCTCAAAGCTTCCCCCTCACCCCACCTCTCAAACCTTCCCCTTCATTGTGCCCCTTCTCAGCTCCCACACACAATAATGCCCCCTCTCACCCACCAAGCCTCACCCCCCCCCCATTCTCTCCCTCACTGTGCAAGCATCAAATAACCAAGGCCTCCACTCCAAACTGACTTCTCTCAATCCAGGCCACCAATTGACAAACCAGACATCATCTGTTTAACAGAATGCATTCTCTCACATTTACATCGCTGACTCCTTGGTGTCTCTCCCCAGATATCGTCTCCTCGGATTTAAGAGGCCTAAACACCACCCTGGTGGAGGAGTTGCACCTTACCTCAATTTATCACCGTCTGTGCATTGATCTTTCACCTTCCAACCCCCAAGGAGTACCTTTGTCTGCGACTTCCCCTCCGCTCCCACCTTTTGTGTGTCTGTGTGTTGTACCATCCTCCAAAGAGTGATGACTTTATCTACATCTCTCTCAGACAACATGCTCCAACTTTTCATCACTCATCCCAACTCTCTCTCTTCCTCATATGTAGCAATTTCAGCTATCACCATGCAAATTGGTTGGGTGATGGTGCCTCTCTCACGAGCCTTGAAACTTCAGCAAAGGACTACTGTGACTCCATGGGGCTGACTCAATCTGTGAACTTTCTGATCCAGATTTCAAACAATGGCAAATCCTCCCCTTTCGGAGTAGGTGATGACAAACTTCCCCAGAAATGTCTCCTGCTCTTCTCTGCTCCAATTGGAAAAAAATCAAATCATGTGCTTTTGAGAGTCAACATCAATCTGGCGATTGTCAGAGAGCTGCCTCAGCACCGGCAAGTCTGGCAGTTCACCCATGCAGGTAGGCAGAAACTGCAAGCAGCTATGTCACTTCAGGACTGGTCTCCCATACATGCCACCCTTGATATCAACTCAGCCTGGGACTTCTTCCACAGAAACCATATATCTATATCTCTATATCTCTATATCTCTATATCTCTATATCTCTATATCTCTATATCTCTATATCTCTATATATCTCTCTCTCTATATCTCTCTCTCTCTCTCTCTCTCTCTCTCTCTCTCTCTCTCTCTCTCTCTGTCTCTCTCTCTGTCTCTCCCTCTCTATATCTCTCTCTTTATCTCTCTATATCTCTCTCTCTCTATATCTCTATCTCTATCTCTATCTCTATCTCTATCTCTATCTCTATCTCTATCTCTATCTCTATCTCTATCTCTCTATCTCTCTCTCTCTCTCTCTCTATCTCTCGCACAGAACCATCCCATCTAGTCTTCAGTTATCTTACCCTTTTCCCCACCCATGGTACACTGACTTCTCTGGTCTGAAACAACTTGCCTTCTCTTCCTGGAAAGCAGACCTAACAAAGACAATATCAGATCATTCCAAAAATCCTGCAACAAGTATGTGTCCACTCTCAGGAGAGCCAGAAAACACCAACTGTCCAACCTTAAGAATGAACTTTCAAACTTGTCTCCCTCCTCTAAAATCTGGTGATGCCTTGATAAGTCTGTTTATGTTGTCTATCCCCCTTCCGTCCCTTCAAATGGCACCAGAGAGC
This sequence comes from Eptatretus burgeri, assembly GCF_056783735.1. Taxonomy (NCBI): domain Eukaryota; kingdom Metazoa; phylum Chordata; class Myxini; order Myxiniformes; family Myxinidae; genus Eptatretus; species Eptatretus burgeri. The sequence goes on along the minus strand of NC_140964.1, from coordinate 93,931,641 downwards.
CGACTCCGCTCGTGAGAAGGCTGTATGCCTCAACTCTGTTTGCATCCAAATCTTGTCCCCCCCCCCAACCTCTCATTCTTGGTACCCATCCTTTGCTGTCATATCCAAATGCTCCTGGACCCTGTATTTTGCACCTTAAAGGTGGAGAAGTTTCTTGCGACCACCTCTGATTCTGCAATTGGACCGTATGGAATCAGCTTACATGTCCAGAAATGTGCTGCTGCCCTTGCACATCCTCTCTCTGCCCTTTTCACCATATCATTTGCCCGAGGTCATGTAACATCTGCTTGAAAATTAGCCAACATCACTGCATTAAACAAAAAGGTACAAAAAAAAAAAACAATATCCTTAACGACAAACCAATGAGCTTACTTCCAATCATCAGCAAGGTCAAGGAATCCATCATCGCAATTGATATGAAATCCTTTCATTTCACCAATGACCTCATTTCAGATCATCAAATCGGGTTCAGAACTGGTCACTCTACCTTGGACATGCTGCTTCTACTCTGCCAATAATGGATGGAGGACCTCAATGTCAGACATGAGATCAGGGACGTCTCTCTAGACATATCTTGAGTTTTCGATGCAGTCTGGCATCCAAACTCTCTGCCTATGGCATCCAAGGACAACTCCACACATAGCTAACTGACTTCCTCCACTCTTGCAGACAATGTATAGCTCTCAACGGAATCCTTTCATCTCCTTTCCCTGTCAAGGCTGGAGTTCCCCAAGGCAGTGTTCTATGCCCAGTCCCATTCCTGATCTTAATAAATGATCTCTCCGATTCTCCTGAAAATCCCCCTTTATCTTTTTGCTGAGGACTCCATCCTCTCACGTGACATCCCTCTCTTCAGACTGTGATAGAATCATAAGCTGGTCATACACTTGGAATACATCTTTCAATCCTGAACAATCTCACACACTCACTCTGTCTGCCTCTTCCAAAGGAGTGTATGGCAAATGATCCCATCTATTATTTTTTTTTAACAAATACCCTTGAAGAAGTTCAGTCAATCAAACTCCTGGGTCTCACTGTCAGCTATGATCCTTCTTGGACAAACTACATTTCAAAGTTGGCCTCAAAAGCTAGTCGCCAAAAGGGCATCCTCCATCACACAAAGTCCTTCCATGGCACACCTGAACTCATAACCCCTCCCCACCCTCAGGTTTCTGCAGTGTGCATGTGGTCCACCATCAACCCCTTTCTGGTGAAACTCCCAATCTCATTCTACCCTCCAGGTCTTCAAGACAGCTGATCACCACTATCTCAGATCGTCCCCAATCCAAAACTATGATCTATTCCACCCTGGTTAACCGCCCCTAAGCCCACCTCCTGCCAAGTTTCCAGGTTTTCCATCTTGCAAGTTCGCTCTTGTATCTATCTTGTTCACTCCCATTCTACCTCCCCTACCCCTTATTCCTCCCTAAGTCCGTTATTTGTCCAAGTCCCCCTTTATTTTATCCTTCAACCTTCCTGTTGGTTGTCCCCCCCCCCCTCTTTCTACTGCTCCTGTTGTTCTGTTACATCCTGATCCGTTCATTGTTGTAGCTTTTTCACGAGCCTCGACTTTCCATACAAAAAACATCCCCAAAGTATCATCCTCCAATTCCCACCTGAATTCCAACTACAAGGAGCACCGTGTTGAGCACCTAGTTATAAATGCTGCAGCATGTCTGTGAGACCTTGACTATGGTGAGCGTTCAGTGTGAAATAATGTCAGAAATGAATGATATTTCTATCTCTTGTGAAGTGTTGTACCTCCATAATTCAATTGCACAATAACACGGGCCACAACTCTTGGATGGAGATTCCCTTTTGTCTTCAACATCCTACCAAAGAATGGATCACAACTCTGTGGGAGGAATCTCAAAGGGCAGCACTAATCCAAGTTATATTTGGCATTCATAATGATTTGTGCAAAAATAAATGGATAATTAAATAAATAAATAAATAAATAAATGAATAAAATGCAATTGACGTTCATTGTTTGGAGAATTGACACTTCTTGATTTTTCCCTCTTTTTTTTTTAAGTATCTTCGTCAGTCAATTTCGTTATTCTGTCTGTCAATTGCTTTATCACCGACAGGTCGTAATTCTAAACCAATTGTCATGAAACTTTACCAAGTTGAAGGGATAGTCTCAACTGAGAAGCCTACTGATGTTAAGGTCAAAGGTCAAAGGTCATCTTGAGGTCAAATATGAAGAGGATCTGCATATATGCATATAAAATCGTCAATTTTTCATCGGATCGACTTGAAATTTGAACAAGATTTGCATATTGCATCACTGGATTAGGAAACCAACTGTTTTTGAGATCAAAAGCTCAAAGGTCAACTCCAGGCCAGACTTATAAAATCATCAATTTTTAACTACAAAAATCATCAATTTACATCCTATTAACGTAAAAGTTGAACAGGATTTGCATACTACATCACTGAATTGGGAAAGCAACTACTTTTTGAGGTCAAAAGGTCAAAGGTCAACACATGGTGAAACTTCTAAAATCAATTTCAAGATGAAAGATCATCAATTTTCATCCGATTGACCTATGCTTTAATTAAGATCACCAATTTTCATCTTCATGAAATGGACAATTTGATGTATCCATAGCAACCTTTGGAGAAGGGGGGGGTGGATTTTGCAAGTGTCACGCTTAGCACGACGTTTTTCTTGTTTGTCTGTCTATCTCCCCGTTAGTGTGCAGAATAACTCAAAAAGTTGTGAATGGATCCAGATGAAATTTAGTGGGCAGGTTGGGTGTCTGACAAAGATGAAAAGTTTAAATTTTGATGAAGATCCGAATCCGGATCTGGCAACTATAATTATTTTAATGATTCTTCACCGTTGAGAGATAGGTCCAAAAATAATATATAGCTCAATATCTCAAAAAGTTGTGGACGGATTCGAACGAAACTTGGTGGAGACATTGAGGGTATGACAAGGAAGAATTGATTCAATTTTGGTGAAGATCACAATCTGGATCGGGCTACTAGAATTTTTTTAAGCGAATCGTCACCATTGATAGGGCTCAACTGAAATATATATATATATATATATATATATATATATATATATATATATATATATATATATATATATATATATATATATATATATATATATATATATATATATAAAATCACGATTTCTCAAAAGGTTCTGGATGGATTCGGATGAAACTTGGTGGGCAGATTGGGTGTGTGACGAGGGCGAATAGATATGATTTTGGTGAAGATCCGAATCTGGATCTGGATAAAAGAATTCTTTAATTTTCAAAATGATTCTTCACCATTGAGAGATAGGGCCAAAAATGACATGTAGCATGATATTTCAAAAATGTATTGGACCAGATACGTTCTCGTAGATCAGGCATTGTAGGGTGGAGGTATGCGCTCCACAGAGTGCCCTTCAAGTATTGAAATGTTTTATTCTTCACTCAAAATGGTGTCTTAAGGTCTGTATATAATGATTCTCATTTTCAATCAACACAAATATAATCAATTCCCCCTTCACATTTCGTGAAGATTGGTTTAAAATTGGGACCGTCGGTGATTGACATACAGACAGACAGCAGAATGAATAAAATCATTCGTAGACCGACACTTGGCAAAACAGAACTAAATACAATGGCACGGACAGACAAACAAACAGAAGCGATCAACATACTTGTCAAAAATAAAAACGTTCCCCCTACTGACCCCTCAAGATGGTGGGAATAAATGGAACTGTTATACAAGGTAGCCGTGTTGTGCTGTCAACAACTGTACATATCTTGATAACAAATTCTGAAAGATATTGGAGATATTTCTTTATCTCTCGACGTGATTTGCACTCCCACTGGTGCTTGTGTTTGTGCAATAAGCTTCTATTCGCAAGGGGTCCACAGCCTTCTTTCAATGCCAACGCTGACGACTCTGCTTCATATAAACCTGCTTTCGTTGAAACCAGACATACGGTATTATAAATGGATATATATGAAATCCATCAAATTTTCATATGATCCACATAATGTACAGTGCTGTACTTCGTCCCATGTCGTGTTCCCGAGTGAAATGCAAATAATTATTTAATATAGCATGGACGGCCAAATGTGACGCATTGGTGGCTCCACTGTTAATCAGGAGAAGTTATACATTTCGCTTGAAAACGAGTCCGAATACCAGAAGATCACTGAAGAAATAAATGACATGAAACCACAATGACAGTCACAGCTTCTTGCTCATCTATTTTCAGCTTTGGTGACCAATGATGTCTTCAACCATAAACACGCTTTTCGAGGGAAGTTTCTTGTTAACGTGGGATCACATTTATATAATGCTTTCACAATTGCTCTTGTTGTTCAGGCAGAGGTGGATGAAATGCCTGACAAGTAAGCCATAGTGCCTCTTGTTAGTGTGCTTTGTAAGTATGCACGATTAATTGTAAGAAGGTAATTATAACGCCTCGACATCAAGTCGTGCCGAGCTTGTAGCTCGGTTTGGGATGTCTGCTTGCCCGAGCGTGCTACGAGTGGTATTTCGAAGTTCAAACCCGGTCATGACTCGACGTTATTGAACATACCGGATGTGTGTGGCGAAGAAAGAACTACTGTCTAGCTTAAGAACACAAATTCTTCTTCTTTCATTTGCAGAGCATGGCTTCAGTTAACATCATTTGTTGGGGGGGGGGCATGGATGTGCCACTGATGCAATGCCCTCTTCGGGTTTGGGCAGGAATTTCTAATTTGGCCAATTTGATGGCAAATGGCTCACGTACTCTTCGCGAAGGACACCGTGGGATCTTTAACACGTACAGACAAATGTTAGCAGATGGGATTCCCAGTTTAACATCCATCAGAGGGAAGGCGCTGACATTGAATCGCCCTGCCTGTGAAACACCAGGATGATAGTTTACAGCTGGGTTGAGATTCAAACCCAAGCTCGATAGCTCCGAGGCGAGTGTGCCGACCTCTAAGCTATCTTGCAAGCTTGGCTAAGATTAGGACCCAGGCTCGACAGTTCCAAGGCGAGTGTGCGTACCTCTAGGAGTTTAGGCTATCCAACCACCCAAGAACACAAATAAGAAAATCTCACAAGCTGCATGGCTCTTTCTACACCACTCTCCCACATCCACCTTCTCCTCACAGTCCCAAGACTGGCAGGTGAAATTGGTGTTGATAGCAAATGTGCACTCGTTCCGGATGTGAAAGAATGTGCATTTCTCAAAAAACAAAGTTTGCAACAATTCTCCATGGAACAGGAAACAGATGGGAAACAAACGTCTCTCTTCTCTCGTAGCACCGCCTCCAGGTAGGGGAGGGTATTACAAGTCTCCACCATTTCCAGTGCAGTATTCCTGTCCGGACATTTTCCAGTGCTGTGTGTTTTGAATTATAAGCAGTAGGTATCTTTTTGCTTCATGCACAAAACCAAGGTTTTTTATTTTGTTTTGTTTTTTTGCACATACAGAGCTGTCACTTGCAGAGATACACCACCCAAATAAAGATATTCGTCAGAAGAATGCTTGCATGCTTGGAACGAAATCGCCCATTGGGCGGGTGAACTGCTCGTACTGGAAATGCGACAATTATCTGTGGTTGAGAGATGTCAAGTTCCTGCCATTTCCGATTTGTACAAGTGAACAGTGGCAGCGAACACACACAAACACATGCGCGCACACACACACACACACACACACACACACACACACACACACACACACACACACACACACACACACGGTACCGAGACAGTTGCCATGGCTAATCAGGTTAAGATTCAGCCAATCACCACTGTGATCGAATCTGGTTGAGATAATGTCATGATGAATAAATATCTGCAATATGAAAGCCAAATATTCAACGGTTTTTGAAATATCTTGTACACAAAAGTACATGTATGGATGGTTGGTCATGGACGGAGCTCGTATTATGTCCCCAGTCTTCGACCTTGTTGGAGGGGCAGAGAACAACTAGAACAGCACTGAGTAGAGCGCCTACCTCTGCCAGGCTGAGCAGTTTACATTTTGTATCCCACTGAAAGGCCGGACCAAGCTACCAAGGTTCTGGACCTACTCATGAGATCCAAAGCCTGTTCTGGACCTGCTCATGTGATCCAGAGGCTTGTTCTGGACCTGCTCATGATATCCAAAGCCTGTTCTGGACCTGCTCATGATATCCAAAGACTTGTTCTGGACCTGCTCAAGAGATTCAAAGACTTGTTTTGAACCTGCTCATGAGATCTAAAGACTTGTTCTGGACCTGTTCATGAGATCCAAAGGCTTCTTCTGGACCTGCTCATGATATCCAAAGACTTGTTCTGGACCTGCTCAAGAGATCCAAACGCTTGTTCTGGACCTGCTCATGATATCCAAAGCTTGGTCTGGACCTGCTCATGAGATCCAAAGCTTGTTCTGGACCTGCTCATGAGATCCAAAGACTTGTTCTGGACCTGCTCAAGAGATCCAGAGGCTTGTTCTGGACCTGCTCATGATATCCAAAGCCTGTTCTGGACCTGCTCATGATATCCAAAGACTTGTTCTGGACCTGCTCAAGAGATCCAAAGGCTTGTTCTGGACCTGCTCATGATATCCAAAGCTTGTTCTGGACTTGCTCATGAGATCCAAAGCTTGTTCTGGGCCTGCTCATGAGATCCAAAGGCTTGTTCTGGACCTGCTCATGAGATCTAAAGACTTGTTCTGGACCTGCTCATGAGATCCAAAACTTGTTCTGGACCTGCTCATGAGATCGAAAGACTTGTTCTGGACCTGCTCATGAGATCCAAAGGCTTGTTCTGGACCTGCTCATGAGATCTAAAGACTTGTCCTGGACCTGCTCATGAGATCCAAAGCTTGTTCTGGACCTGCTCATGAGATCTAAAGACTTGTTCTGGACCTGCTCATGAGATCCAAAAGCTTGTTCTGGACCTGCTCATTAGATTCAAAGGCTTGTTCTGAACCTGCTCATTAGATCCAAAGGCTTGTTCTGAACCTGCTCATTAGATCCAAAGGCTTGTTCTGAACCTGCTCATGTGATCCAAAGGCTTGTTCTGGACCTGCTCATGTGATCCAAAGCTTGTTCTGGACCTGCTCATTAGATCCAAAGGCTTGTTCTGAACCTGCTCATTAGATCCAAAGGCTTGTTCTGAACCTGCTCATTAGATCCAAAGGCTTGTTCTGAACCTGCTCATTTGATCCAAAGGCTTGTTCTGAACCTGCTCATTAGATCCAAAGGCTTGTTCTGAACCTGCTCATTAGATCCAAAGACTTGTTCTGGACCTGCTCATTAGATCCAAAGACTTGTTCTGGACCTGCTCATTAGATCCAAAGGCTTGTTCTGAACCTGCTCATTAGATCCAAAGACTTGTTCTGGACCTGCTCATATGATCCAAAGCTTGTTCTGGACCTGCTCATGAGATCCAAAGGCTTGTTCTGGACCTGCTCATTAGATCCAAAGGCATGTTCTGAACCTGCTCATATGATCCAAAGCTTGTTCTGGACCTGCTCATGAGATCCAAAGGCTTGTTCTGGACCTGCTCATGAGATCTAAAGACTTGTTCTGGACCTGCTCATATGATCCAAAGGCTTGTTCTGAACCTGCTCATTAGATCCAAAGGCTTGTTCTGGACCTGCTCACGAGATCCAAAGGCTTGTTCTGGACCTGCTCACGAGATCCAAAGTCTTGTTCTGGACCTGCTCATATGATCCAAAGCTTGTTCTGGACCTGCTCATTAGATCCAAAGACTTGTTCTCACCATCGCTTTTGCCTCCAAGCTGTATCTAATGCTTGTTCAAGTTCTCATGTTTCGGGATTCTCATGCTGGCTTCTCTTGGCTGCAGTGTTGGACAGTCATATGGTAGACAGTCAATATGCACCATTTGTAGGTATTATTAAATGTAAGATTTCTGGGTAAATAACATTTTGTGTTCTCCCATTTGGAGCCAACAGAATTAGAGCTTTTGAAGTTCCTACTTGAGAGACATGAAGATGAGAAATACAGGATGCACAATTAAAGAATACTGGGGGTTTTTTTCTTGTTTCATCCACCATTGAGGCTCATAGAAGAGCAAGAACAAAAAACAAAAAAAAACAGACAATGGCATTTACGGGAGCAACAAAAGTTAATTAAAAAAAAAAGTAGAATCCAAATCCAAAAAGATCACTACTGGTGCCCTGGGGTGCAACATAAAATCAGGCATACAATCATTTCCTTTAAAAGAATGAAAAAAATGATTTCTGGAGATATTTTACCATGTCCTCTTACAACTCCACAGGCTAAGCTCAAGCGGAAGTGACGCTTCCATTTAATGAGTCCATGTGCGTCCAGACAATGAGTACACGCCAACATGCAGGGCACGTGTATTCTGTAACACGTCCTGCAGATCATATTATTTAATTATATCAGGTGGGGGGGGGGGAGGAGGGAATTAAAAGAAAATAAAATAATCACTTTACATTTTTGATTTCACTCCAGATTTTGACAATTATTTCGGCCACGAGTTCTGATCGTCAAATATTGAATTAGATTTTGAATATCACCTTTTAATAAGCCGATACAATGCATTATTCAATCTTGCCTGGAGCCAATCACATTGCATCTCGCCTCACACATCCAATCAGCATAAATCACGAACAAACAAACAGCCATCTCCATCAATATATATATATATATATATATATATATATATATATATATATATATATATATATATATATATATATATATATATACATATATATATACATATACATATATCTGTAGGGGCTAACCAACATTGCGAGGGAGGTGGGGTGATACCCGGCATTGCCCGGCTAGAGAAGCATTTTCCCGGCAATGGTTTTGGGACATGTTGGGCATTGAAAAGCAATGGAGTTATCGACCTCATGTTGGTTACCTTTTTCCTGGAGGCCAGAGGCAGCTGCCCGACCCCACATCCCAATATACACTTTATAGCAGCCTTTGGTGGCCTCAAAACAGATGTCAAGGCCAGCAACTGGTAGTTTAAAACCTTGCCCAGATTCTGAAGTACCAACACCCAAACTTGGAATTATGTCGTAACCAAAAAAAGTGCTAAACAATTCAAAATATATTTATATTTTAGATTCTTCAAAGTAGCCACCCTTTCCCTTGATGACAGCTTTGCACACTCTTGGTATTCTCTCAACCAGCTTCATGAGGTAGTCACCTGGAATGCTTTTCCAACAGCCTTGAAGGAGTTCCCACAGATGCTGAGCACTTGTTGGCTGCCTTTCCTTCACTCCGCGGTCTAACTCATCCCAAACCATCTCGGGTGATTGTGGAGGCCATGTCATCTGATGCAGCACTCCATCACTGTTCTTCTTGGTCAAATAGCCTTTACACCTTCTGAAGGTGTGCTTTGGATAATTTTCCTGATGAAAAACAAATGATGGTCCCACTAAAGACAAACCATATGGGATGGCGTATTGCTGCAGAATGCTGTGGTAGCCATACTGGTTAAGTGTGCCTTGAATTCTAAATACATTGCCGACAGCATCACAAGCAAAAGACCCCCACACCATCACACCTCCTCCTCCATACTTCACGGTGAGAACCATACATGCAGAGATCATCCGCTCACCTTCTCTGCATCTCACGACGACATGGCAGTTGGAACCAAAAATCTCAAATTTGGACTCATCATACCAAAGGATACATTTCCACCGGTCTAATATCCATTGCTTTTATTTCTTGGCCCAAGCAAGTCTCGTCTTCTTATTGGTCTCCTTCAGTGGTGGTTTCTTTGCAACAAATCGACCATGAAGGCCTGATCCACACAGTCTCCTCTAAACAGTTGATGTTGAGATGTGTCAATTACTTGAACTCTGTGAGGCATTTACTTGGGATTTACTGGTAACTCTAATAAGCTTATCCTCTGCAGTGGAGGTAACTCTGGGTCTTCCTTTCTGGTGGTGGTTCTCATGAGAGCCAGTTTAATCATCGCACTTGATGGCTTTTGCGACGGCACTTGAAGAAACTTTCAAAGTTCTTTGAATTTTCCGGATTGACTGACCTCCATGTCTTAAAGTAATGATGGACTGTCGTTTCTCTTTGCTTAGTTGAGGTGTTCTTGCCATAATATGGATGACTACAGTACAGACACAATAATGGTCTTTCACCAAATAGGGCTATTTACTGTACACCAACCCTAAATTGTCACAACACAACTGATTGGCTCAAACACATTAAGAAGGAAAGAAATTCCACAAATTAACTTTTACAAGACACACCTGTTGAAGGAAAAGCATTCCCGGTGACTACCTCATGAAGCTGGTTGAGAGAATGCCAATAGTGTGTAAAGCTGTCATTAAGGCAAAGGGTGGCTACTTTGAAGAATCTAAAATATAAATATATTTTGAATTGTTTAACACTTTTTTGGTGACATCATTCCATATGTGTTGTTACGAATCTGGCAGCCATGAGCACACAACAGACAGGTCCCCGTAGGTGTTATTTCGTTAAGTATATGTGTATAGTTAGAATCCATCCCCTGCGTCTAATGGGTGATTAAATGTTTGTGCACTGCAGAGTTATTTTAATAGTCAGGGTTTCCTTTTAGATTTTCAAAAACAACAACACCTTCGCCTCGCTCCATCCTGACGCCATAACGCTCGTGGTGGGCAGAGTTCAATGAAGGACTTGGCATCTCTCTCAACCAATCAGAGAGATGCAAGCGAGTTTGCAGTCGTTCGACCAATGGGAGCCAACGCTGAACAATATTACTCATCTTCCTGTTTGAGGGGCGGTCCGCCGTGATGCCCGCCACCCCCCCCCCCACGGTCCAATCAGCAGACTTGGCACCCCTTTTGGCCAATCACAGGGGCAACGAGTGGATCGCACACCAAAACCGTGCAGTAAGGGGGGTGGGTTACAAGAGGGAGTCCCCTCCCCCCTGGACGGTGAAAGATTAATTGATCAGCGCTATCCGACTGGAGTTAGTAGGGGTTTGTCTGCCGGACCGTCTCGGATTGCCTCGCCTTGCCTGCTGGCGCTCGCTGCCTTGTCCGTCCCTGGAGCTTGGAGTGGCATCGTTGTTGCGGGTTCGAGTCCCGCCAAGCAAGAACATCAAAGACCACACGAGGTGGACAGGTCCAAGCTAGCTCTGGTCTCCAGCTGACCTTTCCTCGAGCTGGAGGCCTTCAATAAAGACCCGACGGGGTCCATTTCTGGGCATCTGTGAGTGTGTGTGTGTGTGTGTGTGTGTGTGTGTGTGTGTGTGTGTGTGTGTGTGTGTGTGTGTGTGTGTGTGTGTGTGTGTGTGTGTGTGTGTGTGTGTGTGTGTGTGTCCATGGACCCCATCTATAAAGGAGAATTGTTAAGTGCTTCTGTTGTACATTATTTGCTTTGCTTAGTCGTGATGACTCTGCTCTGTGTTCCCCTCCTGATTATTCTTCCCCTCATCCCCCGATTATTGTAAATAAATCCCCCTTTTTGTTGAATGTCCCAGCTCGTCCTTGTCCTTTCTTCCATGGGTTTGCCGTGCTGCGAACACGAATTAGGAGGCTTCATTAATTGCCGTAATTGTACAATCGGTCCGGCAGGAATCTGGTACTCTCCGCTTGGGGTACGACTCGGATCCGGCTCGGTAACGGCCTGGATTGCGCAGATCCTGCCGAGGGTGAATTTCCCCAGCAGTTTGGATGACGTGGGTGTTTAGGTATATTGAAATTGGCAATTGACCCTATCCCACGTGGTCAACCTATTGGCGATCTTCGGTCCGATAAGGGACCCGTGACCTTTCGGATTTATTTGAAAGGTACGACCTAAATTCCGGGTGTTCGGTGGAGCCGACTCTACTGCATCCCCTAGCGGTCGTGCTCGCCACCGAGACCCGGCCCCACAATATTATTTCATAGTTTTGATATCTTCACTATTATTCGACAATGTAGAAAAAGAGTAGAAATAAAGAAAAAACCTTGAATGAGTCGGTGTGGTCAAACTTTTAACTGGAACTGTATGTATATATTGTTATGGATCTGGAAACCATATGCATTCAAACATACAGATGTCCCAAGAGTCAGTTATTCCGTTACGTACATGTGAGACAGGTCCCTTCCTTTTGTCTAGTGGGAGAATCAAAGGTGTGCATTGCGATGTCCTTTTAGGTAGGTTATTACATCTAACAGCCATCCAACAAACCATCCAAAAAACCATCCAACGAACCCTCCAACAAAAAAAAAACCAACAACCAACCACGGTACCTTCCAGCGCTTGCAACTCTCGCCTCGCTGGCCACAACATATGGGGCAAAAATGTCCAGTCCGCAGTTCCTATTCGGCTTCTCCAAGCGCTCCAATTCTTTCTCGTCGAGTCCACACGCGTGGAGTGGACGGGCCTCGCCGGTGCCTGGCCGAGGCCCCGCACAGAAAAGGGTGGACCCATGGGAGCCCCGTCCAATCAGGGCGGACGGTGAAATGTTTCGGAGCCCCCGCACGTTCTAGGAGGTCCATAAAAAGACGACACCATCCTCAGTGCAAGAGGAGTTCTGTGGAGAGGAGTCTCAAGAGTGAGAGTTTTTTGGAGGAGTGGAGTTGGTTGGTGTGCGTCATGTGGTTTTGAGCTGGAGTTCTGCATTTGGCTGGCGTTTGTTGGAGTTTTCCTGGGTCCCGTCCGCGACCCTGATCTCTGCCCTGGGAATCCGACTGCTCTGCTCGGATTCCTCCACGGGCACGAACCCCATGCGTGTGACTGTGGGCCGAGCCGCACGACCATTAGCTGGTGCCGCACCGCGGAGCACCCCCTCCCTTCAACGTGCAGGTACCTAAACGAACTGCGACCCCCAGCTCATCTCTCCCTCTCTGGCTGTGGGGGTCTATTAATAAATCATCTGAGTGTGCGTCTCAGTGTGTGGGCCCGTCTTGTAAGTAGAAACTGTGTAAGTGTTTTTGAACATTGTAAATTCTTACTTGTATATTCCGCGATAAGTCTTGCTCTGTGTCTTCTTTATTGTAAATAAATTACTGTAGAAATGTTCCCAGTTCGTTTCCGTCCTTTCTTTCATTGGTCCAGCATGGTTTGGATCTGAGTTTTAGCCGGTTCTTGGTTCCCGTTAATCTGCTCATCCAAGCCGGCACGGCTTTGGCAATTCCGCTCGATTGCACCCGAACCGGAGTTGGTAGTCGGTAGTTGGAACTCTACCGCAGTTGGTAGAGTGACCCGGTTCGAGCAAGACGTGCCAAGGGTGTGGTTCCCCGGTAGTCGAAATCGCGTAGTTAATTGGGTAAATTGGTTTGAGGTGTGTGTGTGTGTGTGTGTGTGTGTGTGTGTGTGTGTGTGTGTGTGTGTGTGTGTGTGTGTGTGTGTGTGTGTGTGTGTGTGTGTGTGTGTGTGTGTGTGTGTGTGTGTGTGTGTGTGTGTGTGTGTGTGTGTGTGTTTACGGTTTTCAGAGACCATGGGGAGAAATGCGCCAAAACACATTAGGGATCCCGAGTGTAGTTTAATCTCAAATATTTGGTTGAGATAAATTACCTCTCCTCTCATATCAGTGGAAAGGGAAATATGTTGTGTTTGTACAGAACTTTTGAATCCCTTTGTGATTCTCTTTGATCTAAATCATCTCTGTCTTTCCCTCTCTTCTTATCTCTCTCCCCATATCTCTCTCCCTCCATATCTCCCTGAACCTCTCCCACAATCAACATTACACTCAACATTTCAACCAAAGCTACAAAACGAACATAACAAAACCACCATTACAAAGGAAGTCAACCAAGAACATCATGAGGTAGCACAGATCCACGGAGGATTGCAAATCAAATCAAATCAAACCAAGAATATCATAGCGCAGCACAGGTCCACTGCACAGATGGGCGGGCATCCAGCGACGATGTGGACTCTTGATTCCACGAACGCTGGCGGTCTGGGTGTTTATATTAAGCATTGCAATGTATGCAGTGATTCGTAGGTATTATGATCAGGCATTCGATAATACAAGTGAGGAAAGTGGGGGGGCGGGGGGGGGAATAAAATAATAATAATGAAAAACAACTATCATGAAGAAACCATTGTGGCCTGTTCCAAGTCAAGGCATTGTTGAGCAGACCAAAAAAAAAAATGGTGAAGTGTCCACCATGGTGAAGCGAGGGACAGTGAGGTGACCAAGGATGAGCCTTGATGAAGGTTAGTTAAATAAGACCATTAATTATATCTTCAAATGGAGTGTTTAAATTAATTCAAACGCCCAATTTTCATTCATGCACTCCCTTGGAGTTCCCTTAATATGCCTGCAAAGTTTGGGGCCACTAGGTTTCATAGTTTTGGAGTTATGGAGGAGATGGACAGACAGACGGACTGACACACTGACATCTATATACATATATATTGTTGCGGTTCTCAGAACCGCATGCATACAACAGATAGTGGTCCCACGACAGTTATTCTATTAATATACATGTAGATAGTCCCTTCCCTTTTGTCTAGCGGGACAATAGGGGCGTGTGTTGCGATGATCTCACACTAGGTTTGCTTACATCATTTTTTTTCTTCATTTCGTCCCTACTCTTCTTTTCTGATTATTCCTGAGGTAAATCTGAGCCACGTGCGCCTTCGCTGTGAGGTGGGCCCTCACGGATGCCAGCGCGTGCGACGCCGCTGTGAGGAAACGATGGCGCGCGGCATTAACGGCACAGAGCCCTCGTTCAAGCGAGCCCTAAACCCAACGTGTGCAGCGAGTCATACAGTGCACTTGGCAGTGCGGGATTACCGACTCGAGCTTCTGATGATCTGGGGAAGATTGCCGGTTGCATTAAAAAGGCATACGAATGAATATCTCTTAAGAGGCTGCACGAATGGTGTTTTTCACAGCACAGGAAACACAGCCAGCACGACGCCCACGCTGCACGAAACGCGTACGGAGGCCGATAAAGGCGACTCCACGCCACGTTGGGCAGGATGAAAGTGTGCAAAGTAGAAGCGGAGCGTTCCTTTTCAACCAAATATTTGACCCATATCGGTGTTCGCCTCGTGCACACGCTAGTAGAATCGGGCGAACGTGAGCGCTGGCCACATGTGTAATGGCCGAACCACGTGCACTGTATGGAATGTTCTCGAAGGCAGACACGTATGCTGCTCACGAAACGTGCATGGATTTATCCATAACATGTACCTTCAGCCCTCGCTGGCAGCAGCGGATTCCCCACGGATGGTGAGCGTCTTTTCGTCTCTATGGCCAGCGAAGCTGCAATCGAGCAAGGGAATGTTGTACAGTGCAGGCCACGTTGGCATGCGTGGAGGGTGCGCGTTGATTGGCGCTGGTCGGATTCCCGAGCGGGCATGCGGGACACTCGGCCGGTCGCCAAGGTAAGGCCCAGGGGTTTTTGTGGGACAATTCGCTCACCAATTTCTGTGTGGGCGATTCGTGTCATGTCGTGGGGTCGGAGGGGAGTATTTTCGCTGTCTGAGATGACCTTGCCGGATACTAAGTGGTGTGGTTTCCAGCCAAAGTTAGTGGGCCGCGTAAGGGATCGGGGCCAATCGGAGCGCCCGATTCAGGTGATGATGCTTCGCTTCGAGGTGGCCCCCTGCCCTACGCTGCAAGTCCTATAAAGGTCGGAGCAGTCCCTCTGCCTCTCTCGCCTCGCCCTCGACTCTGCACGACCCACCTCCTGCTGCCTGGACTCCACCTCCTCATCTCCGCCCACACGACATTAGCCCCACCCGCCTACCTGGTCCCACCTACTACTCTATCCATGAAATCTGGACTCCGCCTCTTCTCCACTGAAGCCCCTTCTTCACGAATACGGTCTCCACACGTGCTGCTGAAGCCAGAGACGATGCGCCAGCTGTCGGGTACTGCACCACGGAGCATCCCTCCACCCCCTCCCCCTCCCCCCCAAAACGTATTGGTGGTGCATCGTGCAATCAATTACAAAGGTACAGAGATCGTAGCCTCAACTCCTTTCCCTTCCTGTTTCAATACTTTCTCTTCATCGGGTTTTCTGTGTCCGTGTGTGTGCGTGTGTGTGTGTCCTGGCGCCTGTCTATGTAAGACCGCAGAAGATAGTTTTTGTTATTAATGTTATTATTTTCACATTAAGTCTGCTCTGTGTCCACTTTTGTAAGTTGCTTGTTTATTTGCTGCACCACACCTCTCTCCCCTATCTCTGCACAACACACCCCAATAAATCCTGATCGTGCCACATACCTTTCCTCGCCCATTGTAATAAATCATTATTAGGAATGTTCCCTGCTCGTTTTTGTCTTTTATTTCCATTGATCCAGCAGGGTCTGAATCCTAGTTTAGCCGGGTCTTTATTCCCAACGATCCGTTCCTTTCCTCCGGCACGTCCTTGGCAGTGTCGCTCAGCTGCATCCAATCCGGAAAAATGATCCGATCCGGTAGAGTGATCCGGTTCGGACAAGGCGTACCGAGGGCGTGTTCCCTGGTAATTAAATCACATGATTAATTAGGTAGCCCGATTAAACCATAGACGGGAGGACATGAGGTCACGCGGTTGAGTTATTGGCGTCCACGGTCGGTTTAGCGACCCGCCACGTCACGGAATTATCCGTGCGCGACGGCCTACAATTCCGGGGAGTCTGGTGGGAGCTAAGATAGCTTCCCCCACCTAGTAATCTTCTCACCCGACCCCCGGACCGCAACAATATAAAAAGAGCTCGGTCTCGGCGTGCGTCCGTCCATCCTTCCTTCCCTCGATCCCAAAAGACAACCAAGACTCAAAAAGACTCTGAAGACCCAAAAGTCACCAAAGACTCAAAAGTCCCAAAAGTCCCAAAAGTCCCCTTAGACCTGAACAACATTTCATCCCCTTATACCCTTCAGAGAGACAAGACAGCTTCGACCCTTGATCACTTAGACCACTTCAACCTTTATATATCACAAATGAAATTTCAAAGTAATACAATATCAGCAATATTATAAATAAATTTGTGGAAGAGAAATGTTTGCATTACGATTGGTGTAAGTCATGCCAACACAGCAAATCTGTAACGTCAATCTCCGCAACTACATGCGGAGAGGCGAGCACAGCGAGCCAAACCACGCTAGTTTATTAGTCTCGGTACACATACATAAAAACCAGTCCGACTTGCGAAAAGGGAATACCTGACAGCATACAAATTAGTTCAGGTCGGATTGGACTTGGGCTCAAACCCCATGCTGTGAATCTGCAGTTGCTTGAGCAGCGCCAGGTGAAGGATTAAACCCAGACGACAAAGCTCATATAATGTCCCTAAAGTTCAATTCAATACTGCAAAATAGCACAAGGTGATAAAAAGAACTGTTTCATTACAAAAGAAAGTTGCAGTGAAAGGATTTTTTTGGTGTTTTTGTTGTGGTGGTGATTTTTCCCAAGCAGGCTGCATAAGCTGAACAACACAACACCCCCCCCCCCCCAACAGATAACGGCACACATTGCGTAAGCTTTGTTAAAACCCTGTGATTGAGAATGCATTGCCATTACCTTCCCAGAGCCATATCGTTTCCCCAAATCAGCTTGCAATGCATGGCACAGCACAGGGTGTACAAACTTATCACGTCTGCGATGTGCTGCCACGAGGCTACGATGATTCACCCACCTGCTGCTTGTGCCGTCTCATCACACAAGACTTTGTCTTAGCAATGATCTTGAACCAAATGACTTCCATTTTGTGTTTCACCCTGCAAGCGATAAGATCGCGTAATGTAGTTGCTTGGTTCCACTGAAATGTCATTCACAGGACGTGGGCTGAGAATATGAAAAATGTGAAGAAAATAAATTGAAGTACAAGTTAGCGTTTCCTTTTCTCATTCTTATTCTCAAACCTTGTGTTTGCCAAAATCAAAACTTTTGAAAGTCTGATATATCGACATAGTGTGTGGATCTGGAGCAAACATGTGCCAAGTGTGTGTGTCCAAAAAATATAAATAAAAACAAAAAAAAAATCCCTTTTTCTTTTTGGATTTTCTTTTGTATATTCCGAAAAAAAAAATCTTTTAAAAGTTATATCTGAACATCAACTTAACAGTAGTTTTATGATTAGTGGAATTTCATAATAGTGCAAAATATTTAAAGAGCAATTTTCACATTTGAGCTCCATTTAATTGTTTTTCATCAACTTTGTAATTATTCATATATTTTGTATGCAGCCTGTGGCTGCTTGGTTGCATCATTTTCTGTGGGGACAGCGGTGTCAGTAAGCTGGTAATCATTTTGCTGACCTCAGAAGGATGGCAGGCTGAGTCAACCCATCTGGTGTCGATTCAACGGGTTAACAAGGACTTGACCTGAAGACCCGGGGATCTTAAGCCAGCCACCTTAACCGTCAAACCAACACCAGGCTTTTTTGTTTAATTCATGAAAGGCGAATCCTTATTCATCGAAAAATCGATGACTGACAATTTTCAACTCGTTATTTGCATTTCTAAGCTGTTTAATACTCAACATTCATGTTCTAACATCAAGTTGCATCCAGAACCGGCCGAGGGTGCGATGTACAACTATATGTGTGCCACATTGTACGTGTCAAGAGCGCCTTTCACAGGTGGAACTACGCTCCACTACGTACTTGATACGTACACTCACATTGTCACAAAAGTAAAAACAATAACAATAACAAAACAAATATATATATATATATATATATATATATATATATATATATATATATATATATATATATATATATATATATATATTGCACTTTCTTCTTCTTTTATTTAAATAATGGAAATAAATATACTTGCCCATTTTTATTTTGGCACCCTTGGGATATCCCTGGGCATGCCACATTGTCTCATCCACATTCCTCCCCTCATTGCCCCAATTAGACAGTGTGGTTTTGACGGATAAAATTGGTCTGGTGTTAATGTGGTGCGGCATGATGGGCCCAATGGCCACCTCTTGCATCGAATTTACTTGTTTGTCCTCGTCCTATGTACTTAATATACATACTCCTGTTGTACTACGTACCACAAGGAATCACAAGGAGATGAGACAGAGGTGGAGGCCATTCATCCCATCATGCCTGTGCCATATCAACACCACACCAATTTATCAACACAAGATCAAAAAAAAACTAGAAGGGCACTTGGTAGAGCACGTACCTCTGCCACGCAATGTCTGATCCATGAGAACATATCGGGCCCAATACATTTTCAGCCACGTCTCACGTAGAGAACGTGGCTCAAAGAGAGCTCGGCGTTCTTCTTCTTCTTCTTCTTCTTCTTCTTCTTCTTCCTCCTCCTCTTCCTCTTCCTCTTCTTCCTCTTCCTCTTCTTCCTCTTCCTCTTCTTCCTCTTCCTCTTCTTCCTCTTCCTCTTCCTCTTCTTCCTCTTCCTCTTCCTCTTCTTCCTCTTCCTCCTCTTCCTCCTCTTCCTCTTCTTCCTCCTCCTCTTCTTCTTCTTCTTCTTCTTCCAAAACATTTAGGACTCGGCTCTTTTATATACAGGATCCGGATCTCCTTAAATACTAAACATCTGTACACATCCTCACATAGACAGTGCCTTTTGAGAGCGTCTATCATGAACTTTTAAATATATTCGGACATTTGCTTTAAGGTTTCGAAAAGTTCACGTTACTATTTAAAGATTATTCCATTTAATGTATTGTAATTTCGTAAATACACTATTTTCTTGTCATGAACGACGATCGTCCATGACGGGTGTCGCTATTGGCTCAATCAAGGCACGTGACGAAATATCGGAAGTTGTTGTTGTTGTTGTTTTTTCTTCTTCTTCCTCTTCTTGTTCTTCTTCTGGTGAAGACAAAACCTTTAGGACGCGGCTCTTGGACACATTTGTCCTTGTTGAAATATCATGCTGTACAGCTCTCAATGGTGAAGAATCACTTAAAAAAATTTAATAAATCTCTTTTCCAGATCTTCACCAAAATTGAATCGCTTCTTCCTTGTCACACCCCCAACATGTCCAACAAGTTTCGTCCGAATCCGTCCACAACTTTTTGAGATATCTTGATATGTATCGGTTTAACCCTATCTCTCTCAATGGTAAAAAATAACTTTTAAAATTCCAGTAGCCAGATCCAGATCTTCACAAAATTTAATCAGTTTGTCCTTGTCACACACCCAACCTGACCAACAAATTTCATCCAAATCGATCCACAACTTTTTGATATATCCTCCACACAAACAAACAAACAAACAAGCAGACATAGACTGGTACTTACGAAATCGTCAACTTGACCTCTGACCTTGTCTAATAATATCTGTCTCTCGAGAAGGTAGCGACGCAAACCAGAAGTTTCTACGATGATTCTGTACCAAACCATCAAAAATCGAATGTTTGACCTCACTGTGACCTTGACCTTTGACCGATTTTGACCAAAATGTAATCAGCGCTAGCCATCACCCTCTTGAATCACGTGGTGTAATTTGACATTGGTAGCTTCTTCCGTTCTTGAGTTATCGTACCTACAAACAAACAAACACACAAACAAACAAACAAACAAACACACAAACAGATGACGGAAGTCATCAATATACTTACGAATTCTTTAGATTTCGTAAGTAACAAACAAACAGACAAGCCGGTAGGCGGCGATGGGTCGCCGAGCATGGAAACTATAGGATATAGAGCAAAATGGATGTCATATAGCGGATAGGGAATCACCTTAAGATTAGGCATAGCAAATCTCATCCAGTTCCATCCGCTGATAACTACTCGGTATCCATTTAAATGAAAAGTACCGAAAATGCGGTTTGATATCGGAAATCCCCAAAGTTCGAGGGGGTGCTGTGGGTAAACAAAGATCTAAATCGAAAATCCAGCTCAATCGTTTGTGCACAATGTATTCCAGACAATTAGTGTGAATTTTCATGACCATCCGACCATAACCCGAGGAGGAGTAGCATTTGGCGCGAAGGCACCTCCAGCTCTCGCATATTATCGATTTTTGCACGAATTGACCTTTGACCCCTAACCGAAGCGAAATTGGTCAATATGTCCTGAGGCAAAGTTGTAGTACTCATTGAGTACCATGAACCTGCAGTTTCATTTGTATCGATGCACTCACCTGGTCCCTTGGGGGCCTTCAATTTTCGCCAATTTTTGCGCATACCCTAAATTGTAGGGGGCGCTGCGGGTAAAGTATTCCATATATCACAAAAACAGAATATATTTGATAGAGCATCACCTGTAGATCATTAATGCCAAATTTCATAACCCTAAATGGGATAATGGCTTTCGGAATTGATTTCGCGTGAACGGTACCGATTTTGAAGGTTTTTCGGTTGTTGCTAGGGAACCAAAGCGTCCCTAGCAACCATCACAATTTCCAAAGCACGAGGTCATAAGATGTACCTACCACCCGAGTTTGGTCAAAATCCGCCCACATTTACTACAATTATGCTGATGACAAACGAACAAACATCCAAACAAACAGACAGAATTACTGACAATAAGGGTCACCTATTTCGGCGACCCAACAGTGGTGAAAACATAACCTCCTTCCACCTTCGGTGGTCGAGGTAATAAGAAAAATGCAAAATAAATTTTATGGTGGTTTTTTTTGCTCGTTTTATTTTGGGATTTTTTCTTTCTTTCTTTCCAGGGAGGGGGCATGACCTTGGGTAAAAAAAAAAAACACAAGTAATAGACATATTCACCTCTTTCTCAGCAGAGGGCAGAGCTTGAACTACGCATGCCCATTTTGCCTGAAATTTGCTACCGCCCCACCCTCTTGATGAGGAGAGGGGCAGAACTTGCATCAAGGAATCAAGAAAACTCGGTTTACTACATACCGTATTTTCTGGTGTATAAACCGCACCCCTGTTTTTCATCCTCAAAATAAATGAATATAATGATCATTTTATTTTCCGATCTGGATCTAAATACATTTGTACATTAACTTTGTAAGGAACAAAGTGATGGAGGTATCAACATGCTTACTCCCACGTCCGCTTAATTTCGTCAAACAGTCTTATTCTCATTTTCAAGAAGTTGCAGAGAGAGAGGAGAGGATACGAAGAAGTTTTTTTTTATTTTCGTTCTTATTATTCAATATTATAGAGGATTGTTTTTAATTCCTAGAAAAAAGGAAGAAAAGGGATTCATACTGGTATCATAATATTTCTTGTGCATTTGTGGCCCTGAAAAGGGGCTGTTTGGGTTTGATGAAGCTTTGCAGCTAAACCCGAGGAAATCCTCGTCAATGCTTTCCTCGTCGAAGACGGCTCGTCACTCCTTGGCCGAATCAGGGTAGAACAAGTCCACGTCACTGTAGCCGTCATTCGCAGCCTCCTCCTCCCAAATGATGTCGTCCTCTGTGCCGTCCATGTTGTTGGAGATGCAGCATTTCAGAAATGCTCGCTTGATGATGTCCGACGGTATCTTCTCCCACACCTTGATGATCCAGCCGCAGATCATCGGAAGCTCGACCTTCCTCATCCTCCTATTGAACGACGGCAGTCTCCCAGTCAACATAATGCTCAGCCAATTTAGCGCCGGGAGTAAATGGAGAAAAGTTCAACCAAGATGCATGTGGCCAATGCTCCTGGGAATCCGTGTCTAAAATCCCAGCAGGAAACACGTCACTTTTACCTTTTTTTTCCCGATAAAAAAGGGCAGTTTCTACACCAGAAAATACGATAATGTGAAATCAGTTCAAGTTCTTCAAAAAGGGATGACACAGAAGGCTGTTTGGTAAGATGAGGGCTTGTGGAGTGCCTGGATGGGTAGCTAACTGGATTGGACACTAGTTTATCATGATAGGAAGCAAAGAGTGGCTATGAGTTGGAGGATTTCAGGCTGGGAGGTTGTAAGTACTGTAATGCGATATATGTATATGTACACACTACACACACACACATACATGCAACTCAGTGGAGTAAATGTGCCGATCAATGGCCAAGGTGAAGTCGAGTACGAGGAATGTTATTGTTTCGAACATACAGCAATTATTTGGACAGTGAGGTCAACAGTGATTTGCCAAATTTGCAGATGACACAAAGCTTGGAAGTAAGATTATAGCAGAGAGGGACGTGATCAAATTCAGGAAAGTCTCGATATGTTAATAGAATGGGCAAAAGATTGGCAGATGCAGTTCAACATGAGGAAATGTAAGGCAGTGAAGGTGCTGAGGATGTACAGGAATAATCAAAATTGTGGCAATTTTGGAGCATGAGAAGGGAGAGGGATCGGGGATGGCAATAGATACGGAGGGTAAGTCGACAGATCAGAGCCAGGCAGCTATAGTTAAAGCTTGCAGGGTTTTAGGATGTATTCATTGGGGGACAAATGATAAAACAAAAGAAACAACACAGAACAACTTCTGTTCTCTCTATCTCTCTCTCATTTCAATTGTCATACAAAGTCCTTTCCTTGGCACACCTGAGCTCTTAACCACTTCCAAAGTTTTCCATCCGCAGCTTGGAGTACTGCTCTCCCCTCTGGTCTGGTTCTCCTGCCTCACCCCTCGCTCGGTTTCATGCTGTGGAAACCAAGGCTTTTAGGATAATTGGTATCTCCTGCGATGAAGCCGAGTCATTGGGTCTTTCATTCTCTCACCGTGTACAGGTCGGTGATCTTCTGTCTTACACAAACTCCTCTCCAGTCTTGCACCCCATGCTGCGTCCCCCTAATTTTTCTACAGGGTTCTCAAGGTCCACCAGCAACCCCCTTCTGGCGAAACTGACAAAATCGAGAATCACTGCTCACCTTCACTCATTTATTCCTCTTTTTCCCCCCAGTTCTGGAACAAACTCACACACACACACTCTTCAATCCCACTCTTCCCACCAGGTATTCAAAACAGCTGTTCACCACCACCACCTCATATCTTCCCCTATCCAAAACCATGATCTTTTCTACCCTCGTTAATCGACCTCAAACCCAACTCCTTCAAATTCCGTTTCCTTCCTCAATGTCCCTGTGGTGTTCGTCTTGTATACCCCGTGTTCCCCACCACATCCCTCTCCCTTCCACAGATCTCCTCATGTCCCTGTTTCCAACTGTTTTGTCCTTCCCTCTCCCACCCCTCTTAAAAAATAATAATAATTATTATTATTATTGTAATAAAAAAGGTCATGTAAATTCTGTACACGAATTTCGTGAAGCCTGATCTGCAATATATTGTGTTCAGTTTTGGTCGCCACATCTGAGGAACGATTTCGCTACGTAGAAAGGGTTCCGTGTAGAAACTATGAGAAGCGGCTGAAGGAGACAGAACTTCATCGGAAAGGAAATGATTACATCAGGATCTGATGGAGGTGTTAAGAAGAATGAAAGAAATTCCAAAATAAATGCAGAACAATTTTTCAGCAGAATGAACAGTGAGAGGACCAAGGGTCACTTTCTTACAGCGAAGAACTGGAGAGTTAGGAGGGATCAAACCCTTTGTTGCTCTGACAAAGGATTGACACCTGAAACATCAGCTTTACTTTGCTTTCCATGGTGGTTAGTACACCGTGGACCCTCATTTGCTGAAAAAAAATTCAAAAATAATAACAAAATGTTATTCGATATGTCCAGCGACGCAGACTACGACTCGCCTTGACAAAGTCCAGCATTCCTCTGTCTCATTCCACAACCTCTGGTTACCTCTGCCACCGAAGGTGGACGGAGGTTATGTTTTCACCCGTTTTGTCTGTCTGTGAGCAGAATATCTCAAAATATTACTGACGGATTCAGAGACAAAACTTGGTGGGCTGGTTGGGTCTGTGACTTTGTTGAGTTGGGTCTGTTGAGAGATTGAGCCAAACACGATATCTGGTACGATATCTCAAAAAGTTGTGGACGGATTCGGACGAAACTTAGTGGATGAGCTTGAGAGGTGACAAGAACAAACTGAAACAATTTTGCTTAAGGTCCTGATGTTGATCTGGCCGAACAGTGGTATACAAAATATTTAAATGTTCAGCCTGGTGGAAGGATGCGCTCGACTGAGTGCCATTCTTGTCCATAGATGTATTCAATTGTAAGTCATGCACAAGCCTTGTGTAATCAGAGTGACTATCTCGGTACATGTTCAGCAAAATATTACAGGAGTTTCTTCTATTCTTTAACGAATGCAGATTGTGAGAAAACATTTCTTCAGAACGGGAAAGGGCATCTGTCTGAATGAACTCTGAAATGCTTGAAGCTGTGAAGTTGTTGATAATATCATGGAGGGATATAATGTGTCAGAAAATTATTCAAGAGCACTGCCAACAGCCTCTGGTGAAACGGCAATCGTACAAAAACCTCGAACAACTTGCGCAGGTCGAAACATCCTTCAAATTGAGCTTACAACCATCTTCCAGCAAAGTTATCCTATACCGCCATCTTGTGGTGTCTTGCTTTGTCTGGTGGGCTTTGTGGTGTCTTGGGTGATACTTCCTATATTCGTCACAGCTTCTCTGAAATATCAATAAACCCTTGCAGCATTTGTGGTAAGTGACCAGGTATCAAGCGACTTTGATTGTGATGTCATACACGGAGCACAATGAAGCGGCTCCTCCAATGTCCTAACAAGGCAATGAACCGATTGCTGCGGGGTTGTTCATGCCGTCGACTTCACCTCGCCCAATGATCGACACATTTACTCAATTGCTGAAAGTAAACACCTCAACAAAACATCAACACTCAACAGGATTTATCAAAATAAATCAAAAGGAATGAGGAGAAGGGGGTATCAGATGGAAGTGGAACCTCTAACAAAAATGTGATTGGTCAGGTCAGGTATGGGAGCATGTGCCAGAACAGCGCGTCGCTGCGTCCACTTTCCGCCGGTACTCCAGGGGCTTCCGTTTGGCCATCCCCCAGGCAGATGCCAGGCCCATCCCCATCTCCGTAAGATGCAGACCAACATGCTGCAACCACGAGGCACGTGGTCGGCCCACTGGCCTCCTCCACTCACGAGGCTTCCTCGCTGAATGTGGTGAGCAGGATCAGCATCAGGAAAATGAGTCACATGTCCATACAGCGCAACTGACGCTCACGGACTATGCAGGTAACAAATCTCATCCGAGTCTCTCTCAGCAACCGCTCGTTGGACACAAAATCCGACCAGCGATAGCCAAGGATTCTCTGAAGAGACCTGGTACCAAAGGAATTAAGTCTCCGTCTCAGATCCTTGGTCACAGTCCAAGTCTCGCATCCATAGAGCAAGACTGGAAGTACCAAGGACCTGAAGACTCGGACTTTCGTCCTCCCGCACAGGTACTGGCAGCGCCACACCCCATGATCCAGTGAATCCATGACTCCCCAGGCCCGACCCAGACGTCTATTGACCTCTGACTCGTAGCCAGCAGAGACATGAATATCACTGCAAAGGTAAGTGAATCTCTCCACGACCTCAACATCCTCACCACAAACAGGCACAGACCGGACAGCAGCATCCAAGATGTCACCGAAAGCCTGGATCTTAGTTTTGACCCAAGAAACCCTTAATCCCAGCGGCTCCGACTCCTCATTCAGCACGTCGAGGGCCCCCAAAAGGATATCTAAAGTCTCTGCAAAGATTACTGCATCATCTGCAAAATCAAGGACCAAGATATTGATATTCCCAAACGATGCACCGCAGCTTGATCTCTCCGACATCCTCCCTAAAATCCAGTCCATACAAGTGCTGAAAAGTGTGGGGGCCAGTACACATCCCTGACGAACTCCAGTAACAACTGGAAATAAGTCAGAGATGGTACCACCACACTTCACAGCACTCTCAGTACCAGAGTAGAGTTCAGACATCAGATCGATCAGTTTTGGTGGCACCCCACGAAGACCAAGAATCCTCCAGAGGACATCCTGATTCACTGAATCAAATGATTTACAGAGATCAGCATAGACTGCAAGCACCCCCTGCCAAAACTCTCGTCTGTGTTCGGTGAGGACACGAAGAGCAAGGACACGGTAAATCGTTGACCTCTTTGGTGTAAAGCCTGACTGCTCTGGACGCTGGTGCTCAAGCAGATGGTGGCGAACCCTATCAAGAATTATCCGAGCAAAGACCTTGCCCAGCACTGAGAGCAGCATCAACCCTCGGTAGTTGTTGCAGTCTTGGCGATCACCCTTCCCTTTCCAGAGATGGACAACAAGGCCCCTCTTCCAGTCAGTTGGGATGATGCCTGTGTTCGAGGTAGAGCACAAAACTGCATGCAACGACACGAGTGCAGCATTTCCACCAGCCTTGAGAAGTTCGGCATGGATGCCACAGATCCCTGGAGCTTTGCCCCGTTTCAACCGGTTCACCGCAGCCCGTGTTTCCACAAGCGAAGGTGGACCACAGTTGATTGGAGAGTCAGCAACAGGGATTGTAACACCCTTGGCGTCCAACTCGACAGCTGGGGGATCAGCCTGGTACAACCGCTCAAAGTAACCGGCCCAGCGGGCCTTCACTTCAGACTCCTCTGTCAAGAGCCTACCACTCTCTGCTCTAACTGCAGTGCTCAGAGGGATGGGCTTGGATGAACGCAATGTGCGAATTCCCCTGTAAGTGGGATGAGAATCACCTGTCCACAGGTGATGCTCTACCCCCTCACAGATTCCTCTCACATAGGCCTCCTTGTCCACCCTTAGTACACGTACAGTTTTAAGCCTCAGCTCCCTGAACAGCTCAGCTCTGCCATTCAGCCTGGCCCTGCGACTCTGGTCAATGGTATCCAGTGTCCCTTGAGAGACAAAATTCTTCTTTGCCCTGCTGTGAGTTCCAAGACATCCACCGGCAACATCAAGGACGGTGGTCTTGAAGGGACTCCACAACTCTTCAGGACCCCCCAAAGCACCCAGACCCCCCAAGTGTCCACTCAGCCTGTTCGCAAACTCCTCAGCTACTCTCTCATCCCTGAGCTTGCCAACATCCAGCCTAGGCTGGGATGGTACCATTCTCCAGGATTTAAGGTGCAGCTTTAGAGTTGCTACAACAAGCCTGTGGTCAGTATTGAGGAACTGAGCACTCTGGTGGACCCTGCAGTTCTGGATCATCCTCCAACGACCGTCAATGAGGACATGGTCAATCTCCTTTGCCACACCACCAGCATTGGAATACCAAGTCCAGCGATGAGGTTGTGGGCGCTGAAACCATGAACCAGCCACCCTAAGTCCATGGCTTCTTGCAAAGTCAAGGAACTTAGTGCTATTTTGGTTCATAGTTCCTGACCCATGGGGACCAACACACATCTCATAACCATCCCTATCAGTTCCAGTCGAAGCATTGAAATCCCCCAAGACTAGAAGTGTATCTCGTCTGGGGCACTGATCAACCACAGACTCGAGTGTGGCGTAGAATGCATCCTTCATGGTGAGATCACTCGCCTCAGTAGGAGCAGAAACAGAGACCAGGGAAATGGCATCTAAGGAGTGACGAATCCTTAATCTCATGATATGCTCGTTGACCGGTGTTACCTCAATTATCATTGGGGTCAGCTTATTGGACACAGCTACAGCAACTCCTTGGGTATGGTAACCATCAGAGCAACCAGACCAATAGTAGGTGTAACCACCCACCATTATGTCGCCGCAATCCGGTCTCTGAACCTCAGAGAGAGCTGCAATCCCGATGTCCAAACCCTTGAGCCCTGATGATAACAGAGACAGGTGATCATCCTCTCTTAGGGATAGGACATTCCAGGCACCCACCCGAAGGGACCGCCTCAGGTTAAACCAATGAGACCGCCGTCTGGTGGACGACACCTCAGCACCACTCCGACACACTCTCCCGCAATCTGACCCAGGGATGTTACCCCGTGGTTTCCCTCCTATCATCAAAGATTGGGGATCCCGAAGGCTTTGCCCCAATCCCATCATCCGGTGAGCTGCCCTGCGAAGGGAAGCCTCACAGAAGGTACTCCCACAGAGTGGGTTTTCAGATTTTTTTGCGTTTTTGTGTTTTGCGGAATGAAGGGTTTTACGGTGGCTGGAGTGCAAATCCTGCCACCAACCTCCTAATAAAAAAGTAACCCAACTGCAGGAGGACGTCCGCAGACACAGTTGGGCACTAGATATGGATGGCCGTTGGCTCACAAGGAGCTCCTCCTCCCTTTGGAAGGGTGTTTCAAAATCTCTGAGGTGATTGGGATCACATGGTAATCAAGGGAAGATTGATGATATTCTCTGATACGCTATTGCAGCTCACAAGCAAATGGGAACTCAATGCTCCACACGATTGCTCGACTGTATTTTGGGGTCTCCAACCAGTCTCTAAACTCGTTTTCCCCTCATCCTCGTCCTCACCTCAAAGGGCATCAGCGCAGACTCGGTGTTGTGGGAAAATGTCTGAATTCTGCGTTTCCCTGCAAACCTTGTGTACCCAATACATATCTATTTATGTACCTATGTCCCCCTTCTAAACCGGAAATGGAACTACCAATTAAATTTGAAAGAAAATAAAAAATAATAAAAGGAACGAATGCCATCATTCATTGTAATGTATGTGCTCGATAATGCATAGACGATGTAGTCAATAAGTTGTGATCCCAAAATGAGCTGAGTTGTCAGGTTACGTGGTATATAGTTCAAGGCTTACCGGTGGGTTGAAAGTAAGAGAGAATGGAATTGTTTATTGAAATGTAAATGTGCGTTTGTGAAAACGTGAATGAGTACATGTTTGTTTCAAGAATTGTTCATATCGGAGGGCTGCTTTGATGTTTGGTTTGTTGAAATAAATTCACATCTTGCTCACCTTGACGTTGTGGAAACCAAGGCCTTCAAGATCATTGGCTCTCCTGCGGTGAAGCTGAGTCTATGGGCCTATCACTTTGCCATCATGGACAGGTTGGTGGTCTCCCTCTCTCTTCTTCCGCCTCCTTTCTGGTCTTGCACCATCTGCTCTTTCCATGCTTCCCCCCCTCCCCCCACCTGTGGAACCAACTTTGACATCCTCTTCAATCTCATTCTTCCCTCGAGGTCTTCAGGACAGCTGTTTACCTCCATCTCAGATCATTCCCAATCCTACACCATGATCTTTTCTACCCTCGTTAACCCCCCCCCCCAAATCCCTCCCCCTTCCACTTTTCCAGTTTTCCCTCCTTGGAAATTCCTTATGTATTCCTCGTCCACCCCATGCATGTATGTTTACCTCCGCCACCGAAAGTGAAGGAGGTTATGTTTTCACCTCCTTTCTGTCTGTATATTTGTTTGTGCACAGGATATCTCAAAAAGTTGTGGATTGACAAGGACGAATTGATTTGATTTTGGGTGAAGATCCGAATCCGGATCCGACTACTAGAAATTTTTACGTGATTCTTCACCATTGAGAGAAAGAGCTCAGAAACGATATATGTAGCATGGTATTTCAAAAATGTATTGGGCCAGATATGTTCTCGTGGATCGGTCATTATGGGGCGGAGGTATTGGTTCTACCGAGTGCCCTTCTCGTTTACATCTGTTATGTCCTGATCTGTTCAGTGTTCCAACTCTTCCACGAGCCTCGACTTATACAAACAAACAAAAAAAGATCTATATATTAGGAAAATAAGGAATAGGCCTGCTGCTCATACGGTTAGCTTTAAAACAGACAGTAGTCGTGGCAAGATGAGAAGCATGTTGTGAGGGTATTTATTTTCTCTTCTTGGATATTTTGTGTTCTCCCTGGCTAGGGGTATAGTAGTGTTTCATATACATTTACATGTGGATACCGCGTGGATGTATATATCACTATTGGCTCACCCTGATACAATGGTAGCATGGTATCAAGAGTTTAAGGCCGAAATGACAATCTTCACTGATGCTTGGTGCTGCACGTCTTCTGAAGCTGGAGACAAGTGCTGGTTGTCTCCGAGACTGGTGCACCTTTGTTGCCTGCAAACAAGCTCTGCATTTCTTTGGCTCCGGCCTCACAAACGACCCTGTTGGGGCCGTTCCTGCGTGGTCTGGGAACTTGTCATTAACTATTTAATGGCTCAGAGCTGGGAAGGGACAAGCCCCGACGGTCACTCAAGTGGCCCCCACAAGAGCAAGTAATAACAAATATAGAAACTAGAGGGGGAGCACTCGGGAGAGTGCAAAACCTCCGCCGCCAATACTGCTGGGTCACTCAAGTGAACCTTATATCTTATTCATTAAATATGGTCAACAGTGCTGACAGTTATAGTTCTTTTCTCCAACATTTTTTTTTTGGGGGGGGGGGTTGGAAATCACTTAAAACATGTAGAAATGCAAAAAAAAAAAATTTCTTTTTTTTTGGGGGGGGTAACAATTTTGGGGGGGTTGTAAATCACTTAAAATATGTAGAAATGCAAAAAAAAAATTTTTTTCTCAAACAATTTTTTGGGGGGGTTGGTAATCACTTAAAAATGTAGAAATGCAAAAAAAAAATTCTCTATTTTTTTGGGTGGGGGGTAAGAATTTTGGGGGGTTGGAAATCACTTAAAACATGTAGAAATGCAAAAAAAAACATTTTTTTTCTCTAAATTTTTTTTTGGGGGGGTAACAATTCTTTGGGGGAGGGGGTTGGAAATCACTTAAACCATGTAGAAATGCAAAAAAAAATTCTCTATTTTTGTGGGGGGTAACAATTTTTTTTGTGGGGGTTGGAAATCACTTAAAACATGTAGAAATGCAAAAAAAAACTTTTTTTTCTCAAACAATTTTTTGGGGGAGGGGGTTGGAAATCACTTAAAACATGTAGAAATGCAAAAAAAAAATCTTTTTTTGGGGGGGGGTAACAATTTGGGGGGGGTTGGAAATCACTTAAAACATGTAGAAATGCAAAAAAAACATTTTTTTCTCTAAAAAAATTTTTTGGGGGGGGTAACAATTCTTTGGGGAAGGGGTTGGAAATCACTTAAACCATGTAGAAATGCAAAAAAAAAATTCTCTATTTTTTGGGGGGGGTTGGAAATCACTTAAAACATGTAGAAATGCAAAAAAACATTTTTTTCTCTAACAATTTTTTGGGGAGGGGTTGGAAATCACTTAAAACATGTAGAAATGCAAAAAAAAAAATTTCTTTTTTTTTGGGGGTAACAATTTTGGGGGTTGGAAATCACTTAAAACATGTAGAAATGCAAAAAAACATTTTTTTTCTCTAAATTTTTTTTGGGGGGGTAACAATTCTTTGGGGGAGGGGTTGGAAATCACTTAAACCATGTAGAAATGCAAAAAAATTCTCTATTTTTGGGGGGGTTGGAAATCACTTAAAACATGTAGAAATGCAAAAAAAAAAACATTTTTTTCTCTAACAATTTTTTGGGGGAGGGGTTGGAAATCACTTAAAACATGTAGAAATGCAAAAAAAAAATTTCCTTTTTTTTGGGGGGGTAACAATTTTGGGGGGTTGGAAATCACTTAAAACATGTAGAAATGCAAAAAAAATTTTGCCTCTAAATTTTTTTGGCGGGGGGGTAACAATTCTTTGGGGGGTTGGAAATCACTTAAAACATGTAGAAATGCAAAAAAAAATTCTCTATTTTTTGGGGGGGGTAACAATTTTTTGGGGGGGGGTTGGAAATCACTTAAAACATGCAGAAATGCAAAAAAAAAAAATTCTCAAACAATTTTTTTTGGGGGGGGGGGGACAAAGTCCAAAATTTAATGGCATGATCCTTGGACCATACCTAACATATGGACCATACATAACATCCTTGGACCATACATAACATACCTAACATACCCCACCAAGTTTCGTCGAAATCCGTAGAGGAGTTTTTTTCCGTAATACTGTTCACAAACAAACAAACAAACAGAAAGGGGTGAAAACAGTAGCCTCCATCCATCTTCGAAGATGGCGGAGGTTAATAAGAGTTAAGATGAGAGACATCTGTTAATCTGGTTCTTAAAAGAATTGGAGGTTGGAGGTTGAAGGAAAATTTGAGGAAAGTCAATCATTCCAAAGTCTGGCTGTACGGACAGTGAAAGAGTACGCAGGGTGACACTGCATGGGTGGACGTGCAGCGGCCAACCGAGTTTGTCGAGGGTGAACCATTGGAGAAGGGATTACACTAATCAATAGGGGGTATGCATGATAATTTCATTATAGTAAAAGCACACAGCACATGCTAATCAAGTGAGCCATTATTATATGGAATGGCCATCATGTTGAAAATCCATACCGTTGCATTCCCGGTTGCTATAACAACACAATGGTAAAGTCACTGCTCTCGTTCCACACTCTCTCAAAGGAAGAGAATTAAGAAACTAACGGAACAACAATCCCGAAGGAAAGATTTCATTCCTGCTGATTATGACCATGTATGTTTGTTTGGGATACTTCGAGAGTCGAAGTCAAAACATACATGATTCTTTTACTTTGTCAAAATATGAAAAAAAAATGGATAAATATAAATTACTGCTATCAAGTCACAAATTTGTATCATAATGCACGCATAATAAATATAAATAATAAAAATCAATTCATCACTGAGGGAGGGTGGCCAAGGACTATGGTTTCTCCCCATATAGTAATTGGTTAAAAATGTAAATACTGTATTTGTTTTTGATTCATTCTTACATTTGCTTCTCTTTATATATTTCGATTTACTTGAATTTGGAGGTCTTCTGTTTGAAGATTTCATTTCTGTTGTCCAAGGTTCTTCTGTTTTTGAATACATAGTGAAGCCTAGTGGAAGAGCTCGAACACAACGAATCAAGACGCAACATAACAGAAGGAATGACAGGAGGGGAGGGAGAACTTAAACGGAGATGGACAAACAAGGGATGCAAGTAACGATGAGGGATAGGGGAGAATGCAAGGGGTGGACAAGATGGATACAGAAGCAAAACTTTGGGAGGGGTGTGATGGTTTAACAGGTGAAGAAAAGAAGAGGGTGATGTTGGTGGACCACATACAACCTGCAGATACCTTTGGGGGAGACAAAACATGGAGAGACCAAAGGGTGCAAGACTAGAAAGGAGGTGGAAGAAGAGAGAGAGAGAGAGAGAGAGAGAGAGAGAGAGAGAGAGAGAGAGAGAGAGAGAGAGAGAGAGAGAGAGAGAGAGAGAGAGAGAGAGAGAGAGAGAGAGAGAGAGAGAGAGAGAGAGAGAGAGAGAGAGAGAGAGAGAGAGAGAGAGAGAGAGAGAGAGAGAGAGAGAGAAAGACCACCAACCTGTCCATGATGGCAAAGTGATTGGCCCATAGACTCAGCTACAGTGGGGGGAGATTGCAATGATTTTGAAAGCCTTGCTTTCCACGGCCTCAAGCCGAGCAAGGTGTGATGCAGGGGCACCAGCCGAGGGGGAGAGCAATATTCCACAAATTGCGGATGAAGGCCTTGTACGTGGATAAGAGTTTAGGTGTCCCAAGGAAGGACTTTGCACGACAGAGGATGGACACCGGCTTTGGAAGCCAACTATAAAATGTGGCTTTCCCAAGAGAAATCATGGCTGAGAGACGGAACTTGGCCATGATTTCTCTTGGACTGAACTTCTTGTTGAGAAAGCAGATGGGATGGTTTGCGGTGCAGTCCTTTCGGAGAGAGAGTGCATGTGTGATATTTTTCAGGACTGAAAGACGTATTCCAAGTGGTTGACTACTATATGATTTTCTCAAGGTCTGAAGATATGGAAGAGGCTGCTGCCTGTCTGTCAGATGGATGAGGGATGTCACAGCAGAGAGTAGACTCATCAGCAAAGAGATAAAGAGGATTTTCCAGAGTCAGTGAGAACATTGATGAAGATGAGGAATCGGATGAGGCCAAGAACACTGCCTTAGAGCACTCCAGCCTTGACAGGGAGAGGCGAAGAAAGGGTCCCGTTGAGAGCGACATGCTGGCTATGAGAGTGGAGGATGTCAGTAATCCAGAAATGAAGGAAGCTTTATGTGCCACAGGTAGAGATCCTGGCAAGCAAAGAAGGATGCCAGACTATCGAATGCTTGAAATAAGTCCAAGGAGACGATCCCAATGTTACTATCTTCATCATCATCATCATCGGGTCAACTGAAGCTGGAAGAGACAGTATACTTACCATTATACTAACAAACAATGCGGTTTGGTTAGTCGAAGCATCTTTGGCACATCATTTCCAGAACATGTCTTGAGTGTTTATGGGTTCAGTTCACAATTCTAATGCAAAAACAACTTGATTTCAGTCTGTGTGTATCTAAGGTTCCCATATGCTGCAATACTCCACTAGTTTAATTGTATTGTGCAACTTTATTTAAGAGAAGACACAGAAAATGCCAGTTTCATGAAAATCAATATAAATATGAGGGTCAGTATGAAAGTAATGCCTCTTACTTGACTTCTCACGAAATATAATTTTAATTACAGAGGATATGCATACATATGTGGAAAATATTGAGTTATTATTTTCCAGATAGTGTCAATCAACTGCAATTCACTTTGATGCACTCATTAATCTGACTCTTCTTGTTGGTGTCGTAGCAGGCTAACCACTTTGAGGCTTGTCGTCGATATCGGTTTCCCCACTCTTGAAATGCTTTGTCCAATGTCTCACGGTGCTCAAATCAATGGTAGAGTCATCACATTCTTTAAAAGTCTATGAATATCCACTGGAGGAACCTCTTCCACAGTAAGAAAACCAATAATTGTTCTCTGCTTCGTACGCACATTTAGCGGAGCATCCATTTTGAAAGCGTAGTGATGTTGTCATGTGACCGATCACAGTGCTGCTCAACTTAAAATTGGCGGGAGATACAAACCTTTCATTGTGATCTTGCATAGCTTCCCGATGACGCTTTGCTTACAAACTGAAAAATAAGAGGCATTACTTTCGTACCGACCCTCGTAACTTCAAACTCCACCAAATAACTGGAATTTCATTCGATACGTTTCACTGCAGGAAAGGAGGGTTGAAATTTGGAATTTTGACTGGAATCGCGACCCATATTATCCAACTTTTGTGAAGGATTGTCATCACTATTTTTATATTCGGCATCTGGGCTCGTGAAAGAGTGAGATTAGTCGGCCAAATATAGCCTGGTGTTGGCTTAAGATCTTAGGGTCTTGAGTTTGAGCTCCTATCAGGCCATTTAAATAACACCAGGTAGGTTGAATCAGCCTGTCATCCTTCCAAGGTCGGCAAAATGAGTACCAGCTTATAGGCCATGGGCCAGATATGGTCCACGTGCACCCCCCCCCACCCCACAACCCTTCGACCCCATATTTTTCTGAAGCCTTAGGGTCCCCCGAGCATGAATTCAACTGGTAACAATGAATAAACTGGGACTCACTGTCCATTTTCCAACCATATCTGACGGTACCCTCAAAATGTCAACTTTTCCTCAGTTTCGCACGTAAAAAATCCCCTGACTGATAAGATCTCTGCAGTTGCCCAATAAGCATTAATATTAACAAATTATATATCAAATAAAAGATTATCACATGCAGATTTTCAAAATAGAGTCATCTGTCAAATTTGATAGCGTTATGTTTGTCCCAAGAAGTAATGAAGAGGAGTACCTCGCCTTTCCTTTTGACAACTCAGATATCTGAAATAATAACGTATATTCATGTTCATTCTACCTGATACAAACAAATAAATATTTCTATGATATCACAAATTTTACTACCTTTCTATTGATACCGAAATTGCCCCACACCAACTAAAGATGTACCAGGTATTACGTCTTAAACATAAGTTCATCACTGTTGCAACACCCAACATGTAGTCACCAGTAAGACGTAAGATTGAGAAAATATTCCTTACTTCACATAAAGAATATAAATTATAAGTTTATTTAAGAAAAACAATTGAAACTTATGTCATGTCCACAAAATGTCATTGTGCATGGATTACGCATAATATTCATTATCGCCGTCGTCATCACTCTCCAATGCCTGCTCTATATCATCAAATGCATCCATATCTGAATCTTCATCAGAGTCAGTGTCGTCAGGTGTGACTTCAGCAATGTCAGCCAGTTTCCGTGGGAGGACATCTCCTTCATACCATAGAAGATCAAGGTTACCATCCTTTTCCTCCCAACTATGTCCCTGACCGGCCTTCGGAATCTGTGGTTGTGGAATATGCGTGGTCTTCCAAATCCGTACTTGGTGGTTTACTCTCCGAATGTGCTGGGTAAGAGCTCGCTTACAAGGTGGTAAGTTAGCCATATCCACATTCCAGTCATTAACCATCCCATAACGGAGTATAAAACTGTACAAGAATGCTTGCGTGCTGCTGAAGAGGCGACCAGAGAAGTTGGACAGCCTTATGTCATTACTACATTTGACTTGGGAGTTTGCATGAAGGCCTACCCATTAGTGTGGAACTCACAAGCCAAGTAGGAGAGCCACATAATTCGAATTGGCACATCCCACCTCGTATGCGCTTATATAAAGATGATTGCCAAAAAAGATGGCTGGGTCTGGGTTAGCAGATGGTCTCCTCGAAGCAGGACTAATCAGTGGAGGGTCTTTGGGTGGTGTGATGTCCGGGAAGCACTACGACAGAGCCCTACATTGTCACAAGATTATGTTGGAATGTCTTGAAAGATTGCTCATAGAGGAGTACCTCAAAGATAAAAGCACTGATGATCTGTTTTCTTCTTTCTCTGATGAATCATCAGATAAGCTACGTGCCCTAGTAGATTCCCACAGCCAAGATACTTTGAATGCTGTCTTGATGGACAATTCCATTGTCCAATTCATAGAGCAGGATGCAGAATTCAAAAAAGGAGTCGCAAATGGACGTTTGGGGAAGACTGCCCAGCTGTGGTTGTCATACATGGACCATGTCTGTTTAATTCTATCACACCTTGAAGCCGTAAAGACGAACAACTTTCTTTTGTATGCTGCATCCATCATTCGCATGACGTCTCTCTTCTTCAGTTTCGGTGGACAGAACTACGCAAGGTATCTGACATATTTCTCTGTGTTCATAGACAACTCACACCCAGGGGCAGTATCACTGATCAAGAGAGGAGCTATCAGTGTCGCACGCTCCTTTATCCCTGGCAATCGTTGTGCAGTGGATAAAACCATGGAGGAGACCTTCATGAGGCACGCTAAGTCACATGGTGGTGCTGGAACCAGTGCAGCAGGTACATCAGGACTACTCACCAACTACCAGGCCTACCAGAGATGGGTAAGGACAACACATGCAAGGTTTCTATGTTGATGCTGCACTTGGAATGGCTCACATGTTGGACAGTGGAGAGGGAACAAAGCATTATGATACATGTCCCACAGAGGTCACAGAAGGAGAGAAGTTGGTGAAAAGGACCAAAGATGACATAGGAAGTTTTCTTAATCCTTTCAATATAGAGACAAATGATCAATTGTTGATACTCTCATCAGGAAGTGCTGCATCTGATGCTGTTTCAGACGATGTTCTAAAGGTTGAAGCTGTTGGTGAAAAAGCACGGGATGAATTTATTGAAGCTCGACTGAAGAAAACATATCTCTACTCTGGAGAAACTGGGCGATGCTTGGGATATTCCTGATGAGCTCATTGATGAGTTGGACACCTTCACATGTGCCATGTACGGTAGAGCGTCAAAGGTGTCAAAAGTTGATGATCTGCGACTCATTCGTATAAACGAGCTCTGTGCCAGGCAAAGTCGTCTTGTGCCTTCAGGGAATGTGGATATGGCTAACTTACCACCTTGTAAGCGAGCTCTTACCCAGCACATTCGGAGAGTAAACCACCAAGTACGGATTTGGAAGACCGCGCATATTCCACAACCACAGATTCCGAAGGCCGGTCAGGGACATGGTTGGGAGGAAAAGGATGGTTACCTTGATCCTCTGTGGTATGAAGGACATGTCCTCCCACGGCAACTGGCTGACATTGCTGAAGTCACACCTGACGACACCAACTCTGATGAGGATTCAGATGTGGATGCATTTGATGATATAGAGCAGGCATTGGAGAGTGATGACGACAGCGATAATGAATATTATGCGTTTCCATTGTTTTTCTTAAATAAACTTATAATTTATATTGTTTTTGTGAAGTAAGGAATATTTTCTCAGTCTTACGTCTTACTGGTGACTACATGTTGGGTTTTGCAACAGTGATGAACTTATGTTTAAGACGTAATGCCTGGTACATCTTTAGTTGGTGTGGGACAATTTTGGTATCAATAAAAAAGGTAGTAAAATTTGTGATATCATAGAAATATTTATTTGTTTGTGTCAGGTAAAATGAGCATCCATATACGTTATTATTTCAGATATCTGAGTTGTCAAAAGGAAAGGCGAGGTACTCCTCTTCATCACTTCTTGGGACAAACATAACGCTCTTAAATTTGACAGATGACTCTATTTTGAAAATCTGCATGTGATAATCTTTCATTTGATATATAATTTGTTAATATTAATGCTTATTGGGCAATTGCAGAGATCTTATCAGTCAGGGGACTTTTTACGTGCGAAACTGAGGAAAAGTTGACATTTTGAGGGTACCATCAGATATGGTTGGAAATGGATAGTGAGTCCCAGTTTATTCAGTGTTACCAGTTGAATTCATGCTCAGGGGACCCTAAGGCTTCAGAAAAATATGGGGTCGAAGGGTTGTGGGAAGGGGGGGGTGCACGTGGACCATATCTGGCCCATGGCCTATTACTGATAACAGGGGCACTGCATCAGTGGCGCAGCCGTGCTTACAGAAAATAATGCAACCAACAGCCACTGGCTGCATATGAAACAACAAGCTACACATATTGAACAAACACATTCGAATGGAGCACTTCACCACAATTAGAGCATTTAAATTGCACCAGATGTGGCAATAAATGTGAATTATTGTTCCCATCTTTCAAGCTTGATGACAGAAGACACCATTTTCATTTTTGCCTCCTTCATCCCTCTCCTGATTAGAATTCCCTACAGGCATGGGTATCTTGCTCGTTCCAAAAAATGTACAGGTTTCATTTTATCGAAGAACAGTTCTGCCATTTCTAAGTCAAACGTCATTAGATACTTTAAATTTGGTGCCTTTTGTTAGAAAAATGTAAACAAGTAAATACCCAATCGAAGAAACAAAAATATCTACACGAATAAATGTCAGTGTGTGTGTCTCCACGACTCAAAACCATGAAACACAGCAGCCCCAAACTTTCCGTGCATACCAAGGGAACTCCAAGGTAGTACATGAGTGAGGAATTGAGTGTTTGGGTTAATTTAAACTCCTTTTGAAGATAATGGCATTATTTAATTACCGCTCATTGAGGCTCATCCGTGGTCATCTCACTGTCCCTCGCTGGGGTCTTAATTTGCCTTTTTGTTGTTGTCTTGCTCAACAATTCCTTCACTTGGAAGAGGCCATAATAGTTTCTTAACAATAAAGTTTTTTTTTTTCACTTTCTTCACTTATATCATCAAATGTCTGTTCATCATACCGATGATTTGCTG
Organism: Eptatretus burgeri; assembly: GCF_056783735.1. Classification (NCBI taxonomy): domain Eukaryota; kingdom Metazoa; phylum Chordata; class Myxini; order Myxiniformes; family Myxinidae; genus Eptatretus; species Eptatretus burgeri. The sequence continues at coordinate 93,891,519 of NC_140964.1, read as the reverse complement.
GATGCAATGCTTAAGGCCCTGGCACACCTTGACGTTTTAGCCAGCGTATGCCGACGTATGAAAAATTTGGCGAATACGCTAGCACACGTCGAATACGTTATGGGTAAGTTTTGTAGACGTTAAGAGCACGCTGAAGCACGCTGGCATACGTCGTAGTACGCCGAGCTCGTCGACAAATTTTGGGCATGCTCAAAATTTCTCGATGTATGACTCACACGTTCCGCATACGCTGGCCATAAGTTGTAGGCACGTTATGCGATCATTGACACACGTTACTTGTAAGTTACTCATAAGTCGAAATACGTCGAGGTAATGTTTAACGTCCCCGAAACTTATTTCTAACTTTTGAGTAACGTATCTCCAATGCTTATTGATGTATGTTGACGTATTTGACGTCTTCCGGACGACCGCAGAACTTACTGAACGTGTTTCTAACTTACAGCTACCGTATAATGGCGTATTGGCAGCGTTTAGGGGAATTGGTATATAAAATGGGCTTCACAGGAGGAACCCGTCAGTGTTCCAGACTCCATGTTGAGTAGATGTCCATGTCAGGCTGATGGACAGATGAGGGCAGCGAACAGGTTTTAACCAACTACGTTTCATTGATTTACAGAGGATAAAGACATAAGGGATAAGGCCATAATTTATTATTGATTATGAATTAAATATTAAAAAATAACATCAACAAACATCAAGAGTTAGACGGTGATGACGTACGTTTTCTTCGGCATGACGGTGATGCTGACACTTCGATGTCTCGCGCTGTTATGATTTTAACCGTCGAGCGGCAGCCTTTTAATAACCTTCGCCACGTGATCGTCGGCGATACGCTGCTGCGCTATGCATAAGTTAGACTATCGTTGGGCATAAGTTGTGAACCCCGACAACACGCTAAGCATTTGTTGGTATAAGTTATCTATAAGTTATAAAAACGTTCTGTGAACGTTACTAATACGTTATGCATACACCCAACACGTTATTATATGCCCAAAACTGAAAAAAACAATAGTTGAGCGTACGTCAACGTTTTAGATACATTTTGATATGTTGCCATACGCTGGCTAAATCATCAAGGTGTGACAGGGCCTTTATAAACACCCACAGACGGCAGCATTGGTGGTTTTATGTCATTTCCGCACATGCCGTAACCTCTATAATCTCTTAATCTGAGCTGAATTTCAAAACTTAAATTTCTTTAATCGATTTCAGCAGTACTTCCGACTGCTTTAAAAAGTATTCAAAAGTGTTCATTTGTCCAATTCGGACATCATTTGATATTCCGGATGTCTGACTGTGTAGTGTTTATATGACTGATTGGCAATCGCTTGTCACTTGCCAAGCCAGCCGTTCCTTATCAAACATTTTGTTGGAGTGCTTGCTTGAGTGCCTAAGCCAATTGGCAAGGACTATACAAGCTGCATGGTTGTTCATTTCCAAGCCATGGCCATATATGGCAAAAGCATTCGCACCATCACTAAATATATCGATCGACTTGAAAAAGTTCAGGTCCTACTCGCCTGTCTTTGGCCCGGCATTGTCATGCGGAGCCTTTGGTGGTGGCTTGCTTCCTGAAAATGTGCAATTTATTTTGACATTTACCCTTTTTGTACGATCTTCTTTCATTATGTAACCCATCACTTTGATATATATATATATATATATATATATATATATATATATATATATATATATATATATATATATATATATATATATATATATACACACACACACATATTAAACTAGAAGGGCACTCGGTAGAGTGGATAGCTCCACCACGTAATGCCTGATCCACGAGAACATATCAGGCCCAATACATTTTTGAAATATCATGGCATACAGTATATGAGTTTAGCGCCATCTCTCAATGGTGAAGAATCACGATAAAAAAATTCTCGGATCCGGATCTGGATTAAGATCTTCACCAGAATTGAATCAATTCTTCCTTATCACACACCCAACGTGTCCACCAAGTTTCATCCGAATCCATCCATAACTTTTTGAGATATCCTGCACACAGACAAACAGACAAGCCGGGAGGTGGCGATGGGTCGCCGAGCATGGAAACTGTAAGATATAGAGCAAAATAGATGTCATATAGCAGATAGGGAATCACCTTAAGATTATGCACATCAAATCTCATCCAGTTCCATCTACTGATAACTACTCGGTATCCATTTGAATGAAAAGTACCGAAAATGCGGTTTGATATCGGAAATCCCCAAAGTTTGAGAGGGTGCTGTGGGTGAACAAAGATCTAAATCGAAAATCCGGCTCGATCGTTTGTGCAAAATGTATTCCAGACAATTAGTGTGAATTTTCATGACCATCCGACCAGAACCCAAGGAGGAGTAGCATTTGGCACGAAGGCACCTCCAGCTCTCGCATATTATCGATTTTTGCACGAATTGACCTTTGACCCCTAACCAAAGCGAATTCGGTCAATATGTCCTGAGGCAAAGTTGTAGTACTCATTGAGTACCATGAACCTGCAAAGTTTCATTCGTATCGATGCACTCACCCGGTCGCTAGGGGGCCTTCAATTTTCGCCAATTTTCGCACATACCCTAATTGTAGGGGGCACTACGGGTAAAGTATTCCATACATCACAAAAACCGGAATATATTTTGATAGAGCATCACCTGTAGGTCATTCGTGCCAAATTTCATAACCCTACGTGGGATAATGGCTTTCGGAATTGATTTCGCGTGAACGGTACCGATTTTGAAGGTTTTTCGGTTGTTGCAAGGGAAGCAAAGCGTCCCGAGCAACCATCACAATTTCCGAGGCACTCGGTCCTAAGATATACCTACCACCCGAGTTTGGTCAAAATCCGCCAATGTTTACTACCAATTATGCTGATGACAAACGAACAAACATCCAAACAAACAAGCAGTCATAGACTGGTACTGACGAAATCGTCAACTTGACCTCTGACCTTGTCTAATAAAATCTGTCTCTCGAGAGAACGTAGCGACGCAAACCAGAAGTTTCTACGATGATTCTGTACCAAACCATCAAAAATCGAATGTTTGACCTCACTGTGACCTTGACCTTTGACCGATTTTGACCAAAATCTAATCAGCGCTTGCCATCACCCTCCTGAATCACGTGGTGTAATTTGACATTGGTAGCTTCTTCCGTTCTCGAGTTATCGTGCCTACAAACAAACACACACAAACAAACACACAAACACACAAACAGATGACGAAAGTCATCAATATACTTACGAAATCTAAAGATTTCATAAGTAACACGCCGGGAGGCGACATGGGTGGTCGCGACATAATTGCATACTAGTCATACAGTTTTTGACGGATCGGGCTGAAAATCTTTGACAAAGAGGTTGATGATAGTGCGCACAAAAGCCTGGAAGCCCATTTTTTATTTTCGAAAAAAATATTTTTTTTAGGATTTTTCTAAAATTTCAAAGTCCCGTTGCTAGGCAACGGTGGTGTCCATAACAACGGTGTTCAAAAGCATAGAACGAGATCCTGGTATGAACCTAGCTGTCAAGTTTCATCAAAATCGGTTGACTCCTCTGGCCTCCAGAGCTGTCCATTACATACAAACAAACAACAACAAAAAAGATGATGGTAAATAGACACTCGATTTTTGAAAGACTACCATTTGAAAAATAAAGCCTAAATCAAAAATCGGCTCTAGTAAAATTTTCTAAATATCTCGAAGTCTTTAATTCCGAAGTCTTGTTTCTCCACATTCAAAACTGAAGGACAAGTATTGAAAATACCAAACTCGGTTTTTCGGCCGCTGCAATGCAACAGGTGGTTACTAGGCAACGAAATTCAGACGTGCACACTCCCAGCCCATATGGCACCTGTCGCCAAGTTTCATCGAAATCGGTTTGCTGGATTGTGCTGTGGAGCCTCACGTTGCAGACAGACACACACACACACGGAAAACCCGACAATAAGGGTACTCTAGCGACCACCCAACAAACAGACAGAATTACTGACAACAAGGGTCACCTATTTCGGCGACCCAACAGAAAGGAGTGACAACATAACCTCCTTCCACCTTCGTTAGTGGAGGTAAAAATTAAATGTTTCATTTTTTTTAAGTTTCTTCAACCATTTCGTTGAATTGCTTAACCCACTTGGTGATTACAAGCTTCCATGGCGATAATGCGGCTCGGTTCTCCGTTGGGACATCTCCGAAGTTAGGAAGGCAAAATAAATTAGATCATCACAGTGAGTAAAACATGTTTTCAGTTTTTGGATTTATTCCTGTTTATTGCATTTCTAAACACGGTTTATCTCTAATACACCTACACACATATACATTGGTCTGTCTCGCAGGCAAGTAAGACTTTGGCCATTATAAAGCTTGCAACGATGGTGTGAGAAATTTCTGAGGATATCCCGAAGACTCAATAGCTCAGTGGGCTATCACTGCGGCAGTGATGAGCTCCTTGGATTTGAGTGCCAGTTTGAGTCAGAATTTTTTCACACTCGTGCCATGCAGGAATTTATTCAATTAATATATATATATATATATATATATATATATATATATATATATATATATATACATGGATGTATGTATAATATTGTACCATATATATGCACATGATGTCAGCATTGCCTTGAAAGTTTTATTTTGTGCAAGTTATTTTCTGCGATAATGTGACGATTCCAACTCTGATTTCCAGTCTTGCTCACGAAGGACGTCATCTACTACTGCGTTTAAAAATCCATGGACGAGACCACAGAAAGGCCATGATTCATCTGTGACATACTCGCTGCGCTCACAACTTATCAAGAGTTATGAATGAAGCGTGGCGACGTCATCGCGTTCAAGTAATGTTTTATCACAAGGTGTTCAATCGCCCCCTAATTCAAAAAAAATTCAAACGAGAGAAGACTTCCATGGCAGACCCTGAAAAGTTTGGAAAATCTGGTTACGGAGCCCTGATTGGCTGCCATCTTGAGTGGAGCACCTTGAAAGGAGCAAAATGCAAAGAAAAGTAAAATGCACCAAATCAAACGAAATAATCAATGTGACTCGCATTGTGACCTCAGATTAAATAGAAATGAGTCGTTTTGGCACTGGCAAAGGGCACTGGATCAGAAACACATCGTAATACATCGAATGACTCAGTTTTCCTGAGAACAGCAAGCTGTGACTTCAGGAGTGTGTAATGGATAAAAAACGGTTAAATCGAAGACTAAAAAGAACCATTGCACAGTAAAAGTTTCTATTTTCGACCCGAGACGCACCATAATTACCTCTGGTGTTGATATTTTTTATTTTTTATTTTTTTATTTTTTTTGTATACCTTGGTCAAGGCTCGTAATGAGAGCTAACACACAACTCACAGCAAGGAGGCATGAGACAAGAGGGGCGGGAGTGGAAGGGACAAAACATTGGGGAACAGACACAGGTGAACTGTGGAAGGGAGAGGGATGGGGATGGGACGGGGAACATGGCGAAGAGAAGATGGACATTTCAGGGACTTTCAGGAAGGAAAGTAGGAGAAATGAAGGAAGTGGGCTTGGGTGGATTATCGGGGGTAGAAAAGATCGAGGATTTGGATGGGGGAAGATAAGAGGTGGTGGTGAACAGCTGTTTTGAAAGCCTGGAGGGAAGAATGGGAAAGAATAGAGTGAGGAAGTTTATTCCAAAGGCGGGAAAAAAGAGGAATGAAAGAGTGAAGATGAGCAGTGATTCGTGATTTTGGTAGTTTTACCAGAAGGGGGTTGTTGGCGGACCTTGACCGCCCTGTGGAAATGTGGTGGGGACAAATCGCAGAGAGAGCAGGGGGGCAAGGCTGGAGAGGAGTCGGTAGAAGACAGAAAGACCACCGACCAACCTGCGGTGATTGAGTGAGAGGCCCAAAGACTCAGCTTCATTGCGGGAGATGCCGATGATCTTAAATGCCCTGGTTTCGACAGCGTGAAGCCGAGAAAGGTGGGAGGCAGGAGCACCAGCCCAGAGGGGAGAGCAGTACTCCATCAGGCTACGGACAAAAGCTTTGTAAGTGGTCAGGAGCTCAAGAGGGCCGAGGAAGGACTTTGCACGACGGAGGATTCCCAGTCGGCGACTGGCTTTTGAGGCGAGGTTGGAAATGTGACTTTCCCAGGAAAGGTCATGGCAGATAGTGAGACCTAGAAGCTTGAAAGAAAAGACTTCTTCCAGAGGATTGTTGAGAAAGTGGATGGGGGGTTTTGTAAACGGTCCTTTCGAAGAGACATAGTGAGAGTGTGAGATTTGTCTGGATTGAAAGACATGTTCCACGTGTTGGACCAGTTTGTGATTTTATCCAGATCTGCAGTGAGTGAAGAAGCTGCTGCTTGCCGGTCTGAGGGATGACAGATGGTACGGCAGAGGGTGGAGTCGTCGGCAAAGAGAAATAGAGGATTTTCCAGAGAGTCCGAGAGATCATTGATGAAAACCAGAAAAAGAACAGGGCCCAGAACGCTACCTTGAGGAACTCCAGCCTGCACAGGAAGAGGGGATGAAAGAACTCCATTTAGGGCCACACGTTGACTGCGACAGGAGAGGAAGTCTGCGAGCCATGAGTGGAGATGGCCTTGAATACCATGGGAAGAGAGTTTGGTGAGTAGGGCAGGGTGCCAGACTGTGTCAAAAGCACGTGATATGTCCAGGGATACGGCTCGGATTTCCTGTCTGGCATTGAGGACCTCCATCGATTGATGGGAGAGCAGAAGCAGCATATCCAGGGTAGAGTGACCTGGTCTGAAACCAAATTGATGATTGGAAATCAAGCCATTGGAGAAGAGGAAGGATTTCATATCTGAGGCGATGATGGATTCCATCACCTTGCTGATGATTGGGAGAAGGCTGATTGGTCTATAGTTATAGGGATCTGTTTTTGCACCTTTTTTATGCAGGGCAGTGATGTTAGCAGATTTCCAAGCAGATGGCAGATGACCTTGGGCAAATGAGAGGGTGAATAGAACAGAGAGAGGGTGAGCAAGAGCAGAAGAGCAGGCTTTGAGGACACGTGGGCTGATGCCGGCTGGACCGGTTGCAGAATCTGACTCGAGGTTTGAAAGCAAGCTCTCCACCTTGTCAGGAGAAAAGGATACAGAGTCCAGGGACAGTTGGGTGCGACTGGGTAAAGTGGGTAGAGATAGTGATGGGTTTGGGACACAAGATTTAGCTGCAAACACCGAGTTTAGACATTCAGCTTTATCACGTGTGGAATCAGCAGTGCGGCCATTTGAGGTAAGGGAGGGGATGGAGGGGGAACATACACCAGAAACAGATTTGATTAAACGCCACCAGGATTTTGAGGAGGGAGAGAGGTTTGAGAGTTCAGACTTGAGATGAGAAAGATGTTGTTTTCTGGCTCTCCTGAGGGTAGATACACACTTGTTCCGAGCTTTGTGGAAAGAACTGAGATTGCCCTCAGTTGGGTTTGCTTTCCATGAGGCAAAGGCAAGTTGTTTCAGGACAACTGCCTCGCCACAAGCTTCAGTAAACCAAGGGCGGGAGGAAGAGTAAGACAACTGAACACGAGAGGGGATAAATCTGTGAATGAGGGAGAGCAAGTTTCTTTGAAAGAATTCCCAGGATGAGTTGATGTTTGAGAAAGTAGTGATAGGAGACCAGTCTGTAAGTTTGATGGCTGCTCGGAGACCCTGCCAGTCGGCTTGAGTGAAATGCCAGACTCGACGGCGGTGAGGTGGTTCTCTGATAACAGCCAGAGAGATGTCCACTTTAACAAGGACGTGGTCAGAAGAACCAATTGGAGCGAAGGAAGAGCAGCAGATATTGTCAGGGAAATTTGTCAAAATCAGATCCAGAAGAGATGGAGTACCATTGGTTGAGATCCAGGTCGGGAAGTTGACCGATTGAGTCAGTCCCAATGAGTCACAGAAAGCTTTTGCTGAGGTGCCATGGCAGGTGAGAGAGGTACCCACACCTAGCCAACTGGCATGATGACAATTGAAGTCACCACATAAGAGGAAGAGAGAGTTTGGATGAGAAGATAGAAGATGGTCCATGTTTTCGGATAGTGAGGTGTAGATGGAGTTATCACTGTTTGGTGGACGGTACAGTACACATATAAACATGAGGTGGGAGTGGAGGGGAAGCCGAAGCCAGAGGTATTCCTGGGGGTGTGGGGGAGTGAGAGCAGTGCATGGAGAGTGAGGAATAGAGTCTTTGATGAAGAGAGCAACACCTCCACCAGGACGAGGCTCAGGTCTGTCATACCGTAAGAGGGAGTAGCCAGGGAGAGATACTTGGGAGTCAGACACGTCTTGGGAGAGGAAAGTTTCTGTTAGGCAGATAATGTCTGGTTTGTCAGTGGCAACCTGCATGGAAAGATCTGAAAGGTTTGAGCGAAGGCCCGGATATTTGAGGTCCACACTTTTAATGAAGAGGAAGGGGAGGAGGCTTTGGGTGCAGGAGGTGGAGGGGGAGGGGGAGGGTAGGACAAGGGACGAGGGGGGCAGGTAAGGAGGGTTGCTGAAGGAGTGTGGGGTATAGCAGAACAGCGAGGGGAGGGGGCCGAATGAGGAGAAAAGGCTCTGTGGTGCAGGGAGAGAGGGGGGACAAGAGACAAGGAAGAAGGCAGTTGAGGATTTGAGGAGGTGGAGTGAAGAGATGGGGGTGAGAGGGCAGAGGAGGGAGGCAGGTTGGTGGATGAGAGGGGGGGCAACTTTGAGAAGGAAGAGTGAGGGGATGAAAGGTGGGAGAAAGGTGAGGGGGGGATTTTTGAGAGAGGTGAGAGGGAGGCTTGGAGGGAGAAGAGTGGGATGGTTGCTTTGAGAGTGAGAGTGAGGGGTGAGGGGGGTGAGTTGGCACTGAATTTGGAAAAAAAGAATGGTTGATGGAAAGCGAGCATCCATGGCAAACTGTGGTTTTTAAAAGTTTTAGGTCAGAGATGCGATTTAACACAATTCTTGAAGGGTGCAATGAAGGCGAATTCAGAGCATGGAGAGAAGAAGCGCTGTTATAGTTGGATTAATTATATACAGGTTATCAGCTGCTTTTGGTGGACCACAGCAATACAAGGTACATAAAGGGAAGGAAAAAAAATGCAAAATAAACGAGCATATACATATGCACATATATACACACATATACACACATATACACACATATACACACATATACACACATATACACACATATACACACACATACACACACATATACACACATATA
>NC_140964.1:93812354-93877354 GCF_056783735.1 Eptatretus burgeri | reverse complement strand
GGGTGTCTGAAGCAAACATCGTTCAGTGTGATAAAGAAAAGCAACTGGAATGAAGTTGATGGCACGCCATCACAAATCCCCATACTTCCACCCAAAGCAAAGTTGAAAGATGGCAAAATGTTTCATGAGGAATGACCCAATATGAAAGTTTCAGTGATGAAAAAAAATATTTACATATTTAATGCATCTCTCAATGTCAACTACAAATACAAAGTTTCATAAAAAAAAAATTATATATATTTCATGACAACGGCATTCGGTAGAGAGCATACCTCCGACAGGCTGAACAGTTTAGGTTTTGTTTCCCACTGAAAGGCTGGATCTGGATCTGGACCTGAACCAAAACCTAATCAACTTCCTCTTGTCACCTTCCAAACTCATCCACCAAATGTTGTCATAATCCATCCACAACTTTTTGATACATCATGCTATGTATCGTTTTTGGTCCCGTCTCTCAATGGTGAAGAATCACTTCTAAAATAAATAAAAAAAATTCTTGGATCTGGATCCTCACCAAAATCAAAATCGATAAGTTCATCGCTGGACTTGGTATTCCAACGCTGGCGGTGTGGTAAAGGAGATTGAGAGCTGTACCAGGCTGATCCACCAGTTGTTGAGTTGGACGTCAGGAGAGGAGGAGGAGATTGGGACCATACTCTATGTGGAGCGTTAGTGCTGCTTCAGCAGTCTACTTGACAAATGGGCACAATCCTGGATGGGTCGCCACTCTGACACAGTACACCAGCATGCTGGCACTCATTTTGCCGACCTCACAAGCATGACAGGACGAGTTAACCCCACCTGGTATTAATTCAACAGCTGAGCAGGATTTGAACTCAGGACCCGAGGATCCAAAGCCAACCACCCTAACCATTAAGCCAACACCAGGCATGATGTCAGGGATGTTACTATATCCCTATTGCTGACCCCCCAATCAACTGTGGTCCATCTTCGTTTGTGGAAACACAGGCTGCATTGAACCGGATGAAATGGAGTAAAGCTCCAGGGATCTGTGGCATCCATTCTGAACTTCTCAAGGCTGGTGGAAATGCTGCACTCATGTCATTGCATGCAGTTCTGTGCTCTGGCTGGAACACAGGAATCATCCCAACTGACTGGAAGAGGGGCCTTGTTGTCCCCCTCTGGAAAGGGAAGGCTGATCGTCAAGACTGCAAAAACTACCGAGGGGTGACGCTGCTCTCAGTGCTGGGCAAGGTCATTGCTCGGATAATTCTTTGCAGGGTTCGCCACCATCTGCTTGAGCACCAGCGTCCAGAGCAGTCAGGCTTTACACCAAAGAGGTCAACGATTGAACGTATCTTTGCTCTTCGGGTCCTCACCAAATGCAGATGATAGTTTTTGCAGGGGCTGCTTGCAGCCTATGTTGATCTCTGTAAAGCGTTTGTTTCAGTGAATCGGGATGCCCTCTGGAGGATTCTTGGTCTTCGTGGGGTGCCACCAAAACTGATCGATCTGATGTCTGAACTATACTCTGGTACTGAGAGTGCTGTGAGATGTGGTGATACCATCTCTGACTTATCTCTAGTTGTTACTGGAGTTTGTCAGGGGGTGTGTACTGGCCCCCACACTTTTCAGCAAATGTATGGACTGGATTCTGGGGAGGATGTCGGAGAGATCAAGCTGTGGTGCATCGTTTGGGAATGTCAAGATCTCTGACCTTGATTTTGCAGATGATGCAGTCATCTTTGCGGAGACTCTAGATATCCTTTTGTGGGCCCTCGAAGTACTGAATGAGGAGTCAAAGCTGCTGGGATTACGAGTTTCCTGGGCTAAAACTAAGATCCAGACTTTCACTGATGTCTTGGATGCTGCTATCCTGTCTGTACCTGTTTGTGGCGAGGATGTTGAGGTTGCGGAAAGATTCACTTACCTTGGCAGTGATATTCATGTCTCTGCTGGCTGTGATCCAGGGTTTAACAGATGTCTGGGTTGGACCTGGGGAGTCATGGATTCACTGGATCACAGGGTGTGGTGCTGTCGGTACCTGTGTGGGAGGATGAATGTCCAAGTCTTCAGGTCCTTGGTGCTTCCAGTCTTGCTCTATGGAGGTGAGACTTTGACTCTGACCAGGGACTTGAGACCGAGACTTAATTCCTTTGGTACCAGGTCACTTCGGAGAATCCTTGGCTATCGCTGGTTGGTCTTTGTGTCCAACGAACTGTTGCTGAGAGAGACTCAAATGAGATTTGTTACCTGCATCGTCCGTGAGCATCAGCTGTGACTGTATGGACATGTGGCTCGTTTTCCTGACGCTGATCCTGCTCACCAGATTGTCTGAGCGAGGTATCCTCGTGAGTGGAGGAGGCCAATGGGCCGACCATGTGCCTCGTGGTTGCAGCAGGTTGATCAACATCTCAAGGAGATGGAGATGGGCCAGGCATCTTCCTGGGGGGTGGGCAGACAGACGCCCTTGGAGTACCGGCAGAAAGAGGACGCAGCGACGCGCTGCTCTTGCACATGCTGACCGACCTGACCTGACCTGACCTATGGTGATGCACCAGAAAGATCTACTGGAAGGGATTTATGATTCATGTTGCTCGAGGTTTTTCTCCCAGCTGAAATCCTCCTTCCCTGTGAGTGGAAGTTTCCATCCATTAGAACCATACTCTGTGCAGAGAGTTGGTGCTGTCTCTGCAGTCTCTTTGGCTATTGGGTACAATCCTGGATGGGTCGCCTCTCCGAATCAGGATACCAGCAAGCTGGCACTCATTTTGCGACCTCAAAAGGTTGAGAGGCAGAGTCAACCCCACCTGGTATTAATTCGACATTCGAGCAGGATTTGAACTCAAGATACTGGGATGCCAACCCACCACCCTAACCATTAAGCCAACTCCAGGCAGAGTGGAAGGATGTGAGTGGTTAATATACTCATTATGCTTGTGAGTGGTTAATCAACTGAATATCATTGTGTGGTTACATGCCAATGATGCTTATTTATGATTGAATACATTCATTATTCATTTTTCGGTCTACACTTTGAATTAGCTTATAGTTTTTACGAGCAGAGTACCCACCAGACTTGCTCCAAGATGCAACTCAACAACATGGGCATCCAAGCCAATTTTATTGAAATTTTCGGGAAACCCCTTCCACCAACGCAAGGTCAACCATAATAAGCCAGCCATTGCACGGGGTGATTCCTCTACCATCAGCCATTTGTGTTTACTGCGTATGCGTGATTGCATAATAAGCATTCAAGGATGGAAATCCACAAAGCTACCTTCTTCCCCTGCCCTCTCACCTCCATCTCATCACTCCACCTTCTCAAATCCTCAACTGCCTTCTGCCCCCTCTCTTGCCCCCCCCACCCTCTTTCCCAGCACCACGGAGCCTTTTCTCCTCCTCATCCAGCCCCATCCCCTAGCTATTCTGCAATCCCCCACACTCTTTCAACAAATCTCCTTACCTCCCCCACTCCTCCCTTGTCCTACCCTCCCACTCCCATCCCACCCCCTGCACCCAAAGCCTCATTCCCTCCCTCTTCCTTAACAGTGTGGACCTCAAATATCCAGGGCCTTCGCTCAAACCTTTCAGATCTTTCCATACAGGTTGCCACTGAGAAACCAGATATAATCTGCCTAACAGAAACTTTCCACCCTCAAGACGTATCTGACTCCCAAGTATCTCTCCCTGGTTACTCCCTCCTCCGGTATGACAGACCTGAGCCTCATCCTGGTGGAGGAGTTGCTCTCTTCATCAAAGACTCTATTCCTCACTCTCCATGCACTGCCCTCACTCCCCCACACACCCAGGAATACCTTTGGCTACGGCTTCCCCTCAACTCCCACCTCATGTTTATATGTGTACTGTACCGTCCACAAAACAGTGATGACTCCATTTACACCTCACTATCCGAAAACATGGACCAACTTCAATCTTCTCATCCAAACTCTTCCTCATATGTGGCGACTTCAATTGTCTTCATGCCAGTTGGCTAGGTGTGGGTACCTCTCTCACCTGTCATGGCACTTCAGCAAAAACTTTCTGCGACTCATTAGGACTGACTCAATCGGTCAATTTCCCGACCCGGATCTCAACCAATGGTACTCCATCTCTTCTGGATCTGATTTTGACAAATTTCCCTGAAAATATCTGCTGTTCTTCCTTCGCTCCAATCAGTTCTTCTGACCACGTCCTTGTCAAAGTGGACATCCCTCTGGCTGTTATCAGAGAACCACCTCAGCGCCGTCGAGTCTGGCATTTCACTCAAGCTTCCCATTTGTCCTTCCCATTGCTATTCAGAAGCAACTCATCCAGGTGCACTGGATGGTGGCACTGGTGGCAATGGTGGCATGGTGGCAACTCACTGGTGGCAATCGGTCGGGGGTTTGTGAAGCAAATGCATGTCCACTCGGGCCTTGCACCGACCCACATGGTCGGGAGTTTACAGTACGAGCAGCTTCCCTTTCAATCCTTTCTCAGTACTGAAAAAGTTCTCCAAGTTTTTCGTTGTGCAGAGACAGAGCTCTTTCTCTCAGGTTCTTTTCCAAGTATTTTCACTTTATTTCAGAAGCTTTGTGAGCCATTTCAAGGAACAATATTTATCTCCCACACACAATGTACTTTGTGATGCCCCGGACGCCGACGTTTCTTGGACTTTCTGCGCAAGCGTGTCGCGCATTCTGAGGAGGCATACATCATTTTGAAAGTCACATACAGTATTTGACAAACACATATATATAAGGATATAAAAGGAACTTTGACACAGGATGAAGCTATTTGACTCATCATGCCTGCGCCATTATCCTGAAACGGCCTACACATCCCGATTCTTTGAAGAAATAATGCTCCAGGCAGCTTAGCAACACTTGCATGTTTAAATCACTTATATTTTATTTTAAAACACTCCAAGTGTGACAGTAAAAACTGTGCTTCCTCCACACACAACCACCAATCTACCAGACAGGGAAGAGCCGAACCCTCGCCCCCTGCCAGCAGAGATGATGCAACACATGGGCGGAGAATAAATATACATGAGGCAAAACATGATTATGCATGTGTCAAGACATGGGCAGAGAATAAATATATATTTTACATTCAAACTTGGTGACATCACAGCCATATCAACATTACTAATCCCTAGTTTTAGTAAAGAGGGTGAAAGCCTGATGTTGGCATCATGGTGAGGTTGGCTGGTTGGTTGCGGATCTTAACATCCTGAGTTCAAGTCCCTTGATGGATGAATTAATACCAGTTGGGGTTGATTCAGCCTGTCATCTTTCTGAGGTCAGTAAAGCGAGTACCAGTGTACTGGTATCGGGGCACAACATCAACATCAATAGCATAGCTGTGCCTCAACAAAATGATAGCTAACCAGCAGCCAACCTACTATACGCAAGTAGAGTGTTTTATTTACTTTTTCTTCCTATAATTATTTTTTTCCTGCTTGCCCTTACGAATCATGTTTTCAGTTGAGGTTCTTTCACTCTCGTGCCTGCCTGCACTTACTCCACCCTCACCACTGCCTGATAAAACAGTATTTGAACCTCGGTTTCCGACATCATGAGCCAGGAATTGAGATGGAAATACCAACAAGCCAAACCAACCCACCTGTTTTCTCATTTTCTTTTCCCTTTTTACTTATTATTTCTTCCTTTTTATTTCTATCGTTGCCAGGAAGCATCTTTGTGGTTACAGCACCTTTGCATCAATTGTGTTCTTTGGTTTTAAGGGCCTGGCAGAAGGCTTCATTACTTCATTCTGTCTTGATGATGATGCCTGAGTGCAGGAACAGCAGGTGTTCTTGTCTGACCATAAATTTTGGCGCTACGTCTGTTTATTTGTTTGAGGACACTTCATACAAGAGATGCAGGTGCAAGCTAAATCATTATCTTTGGAGGAATATCCTATCGACATATTACATATATGCAGGAGGGTAGGTTCATTAAAAAAAAATCATTGAGAAGTTAAAAGATAAGGATATGGAGGGTAAGGTGAGTAGGTGAGAGGAGGGTAGATAAGGGAAAAAATAATGTCAAGCTTGTAAATATTCACTGCTTTTGTGAGACATCAATTAATCCGATCTTGCCTGTCGCTGCAGCTGAATTGCAACACAGAGCCTCATGGTGAGGCAGTCACTATGAAGCAATTGTCAATATGGAAGGCAAGTTCAATTTATGGTTAACAGATTAAATTTCAACTTCTGAAAGTCAAAAAGATCGCAAAACTGTGGTCTTTGACAATACTGTTACAGCTGTGGAAATTCGCATTTCACCATAAAGAGTCCTCAGGTGAGATATCTTCATAGGTACATGTGTAGTTAGCCCAAACCCGTTGTATAGAGGGAATTTATGTGATTCATCTGGGCTGCGGTGCTTTGAGTTAGTCATTTTTTTCTTTTCTGTCGTTATTTTGAACCAACCACGTCTCAACCACCATCACACAACAACCACCGACCTGACCACCATACCAGCCATCGTCACCAACTACAACCACGCTCCAACCCACAGACAACAACCACAACGCCAACCCTCCACCACCTTCGCCTTTACCTTCACGAATCCATCCCACATCATCGCTTCCACGGCCATTCCCGCACCACCTGTGAACACTGAACGTCGGGCTGTCTCGGGCCCGTTCGGTGATTGGTGCTGAACGCACCGAGCCGCGAGCGCCAATGGCGGCCTTTCCGAGGGGAAATTCGGATCAGAAACGCTTCACGCCCACTTCTCCTTCGTCCAATTGGCGAGCGCGGGGCGGCTTGGCCCCGCCTCCAAGCGTGTGTATGTGAAGTCCGTATATGCAAATTTTAGGATCAGGAGAGGTTCACGCCCATTTTTGCCAGACCAATGGCTGACCGGGCGGGGCGGCGTGGCACCGCCTCCAATCACATTCTGATCCTAAAATTTGCATATTGGCTGCTCCTGCCGCCTATAAAAAGGTGAGCGCAAGGCGAATTGAAGAGTTGGGTTTTGGAGTTGCTTGGAGAGTGTCGTCGAGAGGGTGCTCTTGGGGGACAAGGAGGATGCGTTGGCGGAGTTGAGTGCGCGCGGTGGAACTGCAAGCAAGGGAGCTCGGGTCCGAAGCAAGAAGGACGGCGGTCGGCGACGAGGTTGCGGTGTGGGGGATCGCTCGTCTCGTCGTGGGACCCAAGCCAGCCAGCCACTCCCTCCCTCAGGGCATCAACATTCCCCCCCTTTCCCCCGTGCTGAGATAGTGCAAAAGGGGGCCCCATTCCCACCCCACTCCAAACGTGGTGCCAACGAAACCCGCCAAGGAGCACGGAGTCGGGGCACAGCGGTGCGGCCACATTTGCGGCTTGCCCGCCAACGCATCACGAGGACGCGGGTAAGACCTCCCCAGTCGCGCGGACCTGGCCGCTCCTCCAGGTCACGCACACATTTGGCCTACGGGCCTGTCTGCCTCCTTGTCTGTGAGGGTGGCTTCTTTCCTTTGCTTTTGTGTAAATGTGTGTTGGCGCCGTCTGTGAAGTAAAACTGTATAAGTGTTGCCGTGTGTGCGCGTAGTGGGTTTTAGCTCTTACATTTGCTTTATGTGCATTTTGATTCTGTATGGCTGCATATACGTGCTTTCCTTGTGCCGGGAAATAAAATGCTTGCTTGTTGAACTGTGCCCGTTCTGCTTTGTGTTTTCTTTGTCGACCCTCCATCTTGCATCACGTAAGGGGTTCGTAGTGGGTGCAACATCCCGGTAATTAATCTGAACCGTCCAGGTCGATGATAACACCGCTCGGTTATCCCGATAGTACGGAAAGGGCCGCCCAAGCGGCTCGTGTCCGGAGTCGACCTGCGGCGAGGTACGATCGCCCGGTTTACCATCCTCGTGGGTACTTAGGTAGGTCGAGTTTGGCGAACAACCCTATCCTACACGGGTGGCCGATTAGCACGATTGTGGTGAGGTCGAAAGGCCCACCCGTGACTAGCTCCCGGCGTTGGTCCGAGAGGGTCACGACAGAATTGTCCGTCCGGTGGGCGACGTGCCACGATTCGAGTTACGCGGCCGTTCGCACGCTTGCGGGCGTGAATTCGCAACAATACGGTGATCGTTTGAAATCAGAACCATACGAACATTGATCATCCTCCTTGAGCAAGACCTTATGCTTCCTCGTCAAGAAAGTCTGCATGGACTGTTCCTCTTCCGTTCCCTCCCTCTAAAGAGAGAAATTGATGCACAAGACAAGGCAATGTGCCGAAACCCTCCCTGAATTTTCTTTGAAAGCCTTGATGCCTATACAACATCCCTTCCTGTCGGATAGCTCAGAAGTAATGCACTTGCTCTTGAACAGTCTCGTCTGGGTTTGATTCCTAATTTGACTATAAACTACCACCATGGTATTTCCGAAGCAGGGTATTGCAACAATGTGTGTGTTATCTCTCACATGGTATGGATGCCAAGTTGGGGACCCTTCAGCTTGCACTATCTAGAAGACATTAAAGAGCTTTCAACAGAGAGTTGGTGATTCATCACTGGCACCCCGGCCAAATTCTAAATGCCTCTCCGAACCTACATCAACGACACAGCCATGTCCCATAGTAATGACGAAACCAGCAGCCAGTGACAAACATCTTGAAGGGATACAGTCTTTTTATCATGTGGGATTCACCATTAGTCATGACCCATTATGGGAAGGCATAATTTCTAAACTGGTTGAAGCCAAGTACCAACAGCCCATATTTTGTACATGAAGTCCTTCCTTAACACTCCTCAGCTTCTGAAAGCTTACAGGACATCAGCACAAAGTTCACTGGAGTATTGCTTTTATTTATGGGCTGGGGATCCTGTATCCTACCTATCATTTGTGGAGGCTGAGGCACCAGTCTTGCTCCTGTAAAATCACAAACTAATTTTTGGTGTCCTCTTCTCATGAGGTAGGTAATACACCTGCTTTATTTTCATGGTACAAAATACAAGTTGTCTTATCACCTTAATTCCTTTGTTCCTCTTTTGCCGTTCCTGTGAAATAACCTCTCTGTGTCTGCTTACTCTTTTTCTTTCATCGACCATATCATGTCACCCTACTTCCTTCCCCCACCTCCTTCTCAACCTTCCATAATCTACCTACCTGTTATCTTCTTTCTTCTCATGGTTTACATTTGGCTGTATGTCATGCAGGTCGGTTCTGCACCACTCATTTACGACTAGCTCCTCCTGCATCTCATGATGCATTGTCCTTACATGAGCTCTTCCATGGGTCTCATAATGCATTGTCCTTACACTACCTCCTCCATGAGTTTCAGTACTGACATGCATATATAGTCTACACCCCCTTTCAAAATGTTCACCTTTTGTTGCCTTAAAGCCTGCAATTAAATTTCATTAAATCAGACTTTTCCCACCTTTATTTACACATCGTAACTCACAACTTCCAAGTGAAAAACAAATTCCACAAATTTCAGAAAATTAATTCAAAATACAAAACCAGAATATCTTCGTTGGATTAGTGTCCATCCCCCTGGGTTAATACTTGGTGGAAGCACCTTAGACAGCAATTACAGCTGTGAGTTTGGTGGGATAGGTCTCCACCAACTTTGCACACCTTGATTTGGCAATATTTACCCATTCTTCTGTAAAAAAAAAAAAAAAACTGCTCAAGTTCAGTCAAGTCACGTGGGGAGCGTTGATAGACAGCAATCTTCAAGTCATGCCACAGACTTTCGATTGGATTTAGGTCGGAGCTTTGACTGGGCCACTCAAAGACATTTATCATTTTGTTCCTAAACCACTCCAATGTAGCTTTGGCTGTGTGCTTCAGGTTGTTGTCATGCTGAA
The DNA here is from genome assembly GCF_056783735.1 of Eptatretus burgeri. NCBI lineage: Eukaryota > Metazoa > Chordata > Myxini > Myxiniformes > Myxinidae > Eptatretus > Eptatretus burgeri. The sequence continues at coordinate 93,867,604 of NC_140964.1, read as the reverse complement.
AGGTGAACTTCCGTCGCAATTTCAGCTTTTTTGCGGAGGGCAGCAGGTTTTCCTCTTGGATTTTTCTGCATTTTGCTTCATCCATTCTCCCTTCGATCCTGACATGTGTCCCAGTCCCTGCTGATGAGAAACATCCCCATAGCATGATGCTGCCACGACCATGCTTCACAGTAGGGATGGTGTTCTTTGGGTGATGTGCTGTGTTGTGTTTGTGCCAAATGTAACGTTTTCAATTGGGCCCAAAAGTTCTGTCTTGGTTTTGTCAGACCACAAAACTTTTTGCCGCATGGCTTCAGAATCTCCGGAGTGTTTTTTGTGCAAACCTCAAATGGGACTCAAGGTGGGCTTTTTGACTAATGGCTTCCTTCTTGCCACCCCACCATACAGGCCAGACTTGTGGAGTGCTTGGGATATTGTTGTCACGTGCACACAGTGACCATTCTTTGCCGTAAAGGCATGTAACTCTTTCGAAGTTGCTATTGGCCTCTTGGTGGCCTCTCTGGTCAGTCTCCTCCTTGCTTGGTCATCCAATTTGGAGGGACTGCCTGATCTCAGCAAGGTCTTGATGGTACCACACGCCTTCCACTTCTTAATGATTTTCTTGACTGTCCTCCAAGAGATATTGAAGGCCTTTGAAATATTTTTATACCCATCCCCTGATGTGTGCCTTTCCACAACTTTATCCTGGGGGTCTTTTGAAAGCTCCTTGGTGCTCATGGTTGAGTCTTTGCTATGAAATGCACTACCCAGCAGGGGAAACCTCCAGGAACAGCTGCTTTTATTCTGAAATAATCAGAATCACTACAAATTAACACAGGTGGAGGCCAGTTAACTTGGTGTGTGATTTTGAAGGTGATGGGTTACACCTGAGCTAATGTACAATTGCTATTATAAGGGGGGTGGGCACTTATCCAACCAAGATATTCTAGTTTTGTGTTTTTAATTAATTTCCTGAAATTTGTAGAATTTGTTTTTTCACTTGGAAGTTGTGGGTTACGATGTGTAAATAAAGGTGGAAAAAGTCTGATTTGATGACGTTTAATTCCAGGCTTTAAGGCAACAAAAAGTGAAAATTTTGAAAGGGGGTGTTGGCCTTCTATGGACACTGTACTGTATATGCATAGTGTAATCCCATACAGTGCTGGCAGGATAGCCTACTGGTATAAACACTCACTTCTGAGCTGTCTAGCTTGGGTTATAATCCCAACCCAGCTGTAAACTGTCATCTTGGTGTTTCACAGGCAGGGTGATTCATCAATGTGTGCGCTGCTCCTTGGATAGACACTAAACTGGGTGTCCCAACTCCCAGCATGAGTTGGTGGACGTTAAAGATGTCACGGTGTCCTTTCTGAAGAGTAGGCGAGCTAGTGCCGGCACCCTGAACAAATTGCAAACCCTGCCCTGACTGATTACTGGGAAAGCAATGGCAAACCACCCAGTATAACCCCTTGCAACGAAACTGCTTTGGCAACACCAACACTCTTTAAAGAGGCTGGTGCATACCATACCATCTCAGCACCACACACCATCTTTTTGTCGCTCAAGATCTCTTCACCACACCGTTTAAAATGTAAGTATATACAGAAGGTAAAGGTATATTCTGGTATATCCCTTTTGCCAAGAAGAAATCACCCAATGTAAAACTGCTGTGGCTTGGTGGTTGCGTGTGATGGGTAAAGCCTCGATGCGTTGGTCACACTCGTGTGCATTCGATTCCCTTGGCCACACAGGATGGAAATTGCTGCACCCCAAGACCAAGTGGACACCTGTACAGGGTCGGCTCTCGGCCACAGAACTTTCTCAACTTGTCCCGACTCCGCGTGCCCCCAATGCTTCGTCAAGAGTACAGGACTCCACTTCCAAAAATTTGTACATATGTTATGTAGAATAATTTTAACACCCTTTCTTACTTACTTACAATCACCTTCAACTGTTGTCTATGCAGTTGTCTCTAAGTTGTCTATTGCAGGGTTTGAATCCCACCCCAGCTATAAACTGTCATCCTGGTGTTCCACAGGCAGAGTGATTCATCAATGGTTGTACCGTCCCTCGGATGGACCTTAAACTCGGCGTCTACATATGCCGGCATTAGTTGGTGGACGTTAAAGATCCTATGGTGCCATTCATGAAGAGCAGGTGAGCTATTGCCGGCACCCTGAACAAATTCTAAGTTCTTGCTCTGAGTTCTGCTGGGAAGGCAATGGCAAACAACCCAGAATAATGCCTTGCTTGGTAAGCTGCTTCGGTGGCACAGATGCTCTGTGAAGAGTTATAGAGACACAGAGAAGAGTTTAAGGTCAATTGAAGGATTTTCAATACTTTTCCAAATTGTAAAATCGATCAACATTTTCCAAACGACACAATCCGTTGCCAGTCCAACTTTAACATTCCTTCTCTTACACACTCAACGAAATCTCTGCACCTCGTCCACGTTGAAAACACTTTGTCTAAAACCCGTGAGAGTGCCTTTTGTAAATGAGAATGAAATTCTGAAAAATGCAAAACATCTTTATGATGAAATCAAAAATAACAGCAAAGAATAGAAAGAACGAAAGGCTCTTTCGCAAGGTATGGCTTGTGAAAACGAAGGCATGTTTATCTTCCAGAGGATGTTATCAGACGTGGAAAGCTCTCTTGCCCAACTCGAGCAGATAATTTTCAGCTGGGAGCACAGATTGCGCCAAAAGATTGAAACCAAACATCTCAACGACCTGCTCGTGGCTCTTCTTCGAAAACCTTGCTCTGACACAAACAGCTGTCATGGAAATGGCTTTTTACCTCAATCTCAGGTTCGTGGAGGAGCTTGAACTTGTACATATTATGCATTGGCAGTATAGAGACAGTATATGGACAAATATATGGACAAATATACAGAATATATGGGATTTGAGGCTGGGATCTCAGCATCGTGAGGTGAGCAGAGACCAGATCATCAAACTCACCGGAACATGGACTCTTAAGCAAGGTATCACAATTATTTCCTTGATCCCATCTGTAATATCAACAGGCTGTTAGCATGATATCCATGTTTAGCAATATTCTACAGCTGCATTGTTCGGCTGACTGTCCGATCTAACAATATTTGTGTTAAGCTGGCTATCCTATCTCCCAATATTGGTAGATTTTATAGGCAGCTTCACACCTCTTGAAAGGAATGCTATATCATATAAGAGCTCGGGTTGGGGTTATGGTCCAGTGTCACTGCTCACCTCCTCTCATTTGTTCCTTCTTACCACCTGTGAAGCCAACTTCCATATTCCCTTCAATCCCATTCTTCCCTGCAGGTCTTCAAAACAGCTGTTCACCACCATCTCAGATCATCCCCCATCCAAAACCATGATCTTTTCTACACCCGTTAGCCCTCCCGACCCCTCACCTCCAAGCCCTTCTCTTTCCAAATTCCCAGTTCTTCCTTCCTGGGAGTTTGCTCTGTATCCATCTTGTCCACTGCATGCGTCCTCCGCTTCCCCTCATTCCTTCCTACATCCATGAATATTTGACAAGTCTTCCTCTATTTTGTCCATCAACCCGCTGTTGGTGTTTCCTCCTCTTTCTTCTCTTCCTTTTGTTCTGTTGTATCCTGATCCGTACAGTGTTCTCGCTCTTTCATGAGCCTCGACTCTGCATATAAAAAAAATTCTGCATAGCAGCAGCATGAGCATTTATTTTTTCTATGAACTACTACTACTACTACTACTACTAGAGCAACAATTATTCCCAGCTTCATGTGAGGTCGGCTGGAGACTGTTTTTTGTTCCAGTCTTTCACGAACTGGCTGGACAGGCATGACGTTCGACTGGAGGTAATTTGTGCAGGAATTTGTAATTTGGCCACAGTGCCAGTGATAGCTTACCTACTCTTCACAAAGGATTTTGTCGGATCTTTAACATCAACCAACAAATGCTGACAGATGGGACACCCAGTTTAAGGTCCATCCAAGGGACAGCACACACATTGATGTATCACTCTACCCACCTGTGAAACACCAAGATGGCAGTTTATACCTGGGCCAAGATTCGAACCCAAGTTAGACAGCATAGATGTGAGTGTGGATACTTATTTTTTATCTTATTTTATTTAGCTGGCATACCTGCCAGCTTACAAACTATGAAATATTGTTTATCAATATTATTATTAGGAATATTTATAATCTGTTATGAATATTGTGCTTTTTTAATCTAGTTCAATCGAAATTAATTATACAGAATAATACGCAGATGATTAACTGGAGAAAGCGACTTCAAAAGAAATTTTGATCCGATCATGAAGATAAGTAATTTATCAATCAACATGCTTGGTATCATGTACCATTGACATGTAATCAAAATTAACTGAACATGTTTTGCTCTTTAACACTTTACTAGTTTCCTCTACACCTCAAACCGCAAATCTACAGGCAATCTGTGTGAGGTTTGGATGGAGCTGGGAAAGTGAGATGTAAGATGACCTGGTGTGAAACAGTGGCGTACTATCGTGTGCTGTGGCCTGACAGATCTTAGTAGATCGATCGGTCAGACATTGGTCATCGAAAAGCACCCTTTGATATGTTTCTTGCTTTTGCTAAAACGCTCAGACGTTCATATTCACCTCGTCGTCTCACAGATACACACACATATATATATATATATATATATATATATATATATATATATATATATATATATATATATATATATATATATATATATATATATATATATACACACATATAGACTGCATATCAATCGAATAAAAGGTCCACACGTGAGATTGTGTAGAAAATGCTTTTGGGAACGAGAAACTCACAAATGTCCAAGAAATGTGAACTTAATTTTTAAAATGCAGCATATAAGTGAATATTAATGAGAAAAAAAATTCTATTTTCCTTCCTAATTTTCTCCCACTATTACCACTTCTTTGAAGACCTCAATGATTCCCATCTTCTTCTGGGGAAGGCTGGGAAAAAAAGGTTTTTGGCCCAAATCTTTCATGAACTAGCTGGCTAGACCTGCTGTTCAAGTGAAAGTGGCAGGAATTTGTAATTTGTCCACAATGCCAGTGATAATTACTCGCCTACTCTTCGTGAAAGACACTGTTTCGGCTTTCACTTCCATCGACGACCTGGACTGTTCTACTACCCATCCGAGGGACGGCACCACACATTGATGCCTCGCCCTGCATGTGAAACACCAACATGACAGTTTATATCTGGTTCTGGGATCAAACCCAGGCTAGATAGCACAAAGACACACTCACATCCCTCTAAGGCCAAAGTTATCCTCCCAGACCATATTTTCCTCACGTATTTGATATATATATATGTGTGTGTGTGTGTGTGTGTGTGTGTGTGTGTGTGTGTGTGTGTGTGTGTGTGTGTGTGTGTGTGTGTGTGTGTGTGTGTGTGTGTGTGTGTGTGTGTGTGTGTGTGTGTGTGTGTGTGTGTGTTGTAGCAGGGTATGCTGATGCATTGTAAGCAATAATGAACCGTGCTTTCCCATTGTCTCGGGTCGGTCACCTGCATTTATTTTTTTCATTTATTTATTTTCGGTTATTTAAATTTTCACTTGCAGTGAGTGCTTTCTGACGGTTCTGTGATTTTTGTGAGTGTATTGGCTTCGATGTCCATCGGCACGGAAAATTTAAGCTGTCGACGTCACCCGGAAGGTACCGAACTTTCATATCAGTCATTCATTTCGTGGTTAGAATGAGCTTCACATCATGTAGGTATGTATACATATATATATATATATATATAAATATATATATATTTAGGTATCTATATATATATATATATATATATATATATATATATATATATACATATATAAATATATAGATAAATATATATAGATATACATATATATATATATATATATATATATATATATATATATATATATATATATATATATAAATATATATATATATTTGCATGAATTTGTGATTTGCATGATGCAAGGGAATCAAGGTGCTGCCAGGCCATATTTAGTGGTTTTGATTCAGGATTGAAATGGTAAACGAGTTTCATCATGAGATGCAACCTTGCTCAATAAGCGATTCTGGATCCTTTATAACTGCCACCAATGTTTGTTCAATAGTTTACTGTCATTACTTCTTCAGATTCCTCATAAGTATTCTCAACATACAGCTTGCAGACACTTTTTCATTCCCAAGCTTTTGCTTCCAATGATTTGCTCTGAAGATGTGTAGAATATCCACTGTGTAGATAATATTGTGAACAGTTCATTTCAAGTCATTCAAAATCATATTTTTTCCCGTTAGCAAAGTTTTCATCATTATGCAGTCGAGGGTCGAGGTAGGTGTGTGGAGAGAGACCCACTCCTGGAATCATCTCTCATCCCTTATTATGATTTCAGCCAATGATTTATTATGATCAGCCAACCTCGATGTCTTATTACGCTATGCACAAGGAGCAAAGTGGGGTTAACTAATTGGTTCACTCTGTCTGTCTACAGATGTCAGTATAAAATAGAGGAACAACTTAATTTCAATTTAATTCAATATTTTGAACACTGTGGAGCAAGAATCTGAACACGAACCTTCAGTTTAGCAGTACTTTGGCTGTGAATTTGGCAAATTGTAGGAAATCTCGTCCTGAGCGCACATGCACAGAGTTTGTTTTAGTCTGTCTGCCTGCCTGGCAATCAAACGAAATTGAAAATAATTCCATTGAAAATTAGATTGAAAATAATTCCAAAATTGAAAAAAAAATGAAAAGAAAATAATAAATTGAAAATAATTTAAATTTTTTTTCATTGAAATGAAATTGAAATTCATTCAAAATTTAAAATAAAATAAATTGAGAATTTCAAACAAAATTGAAAATAATAATAATAATAAAATAAAATAAAAAGTCAGGAAACTGTTTTTCAAGCATCATAAAGGACACAAAAAGCAGGCACGAAGAATGAATATAATGTGTTAAATAAAGTGATGTAAAAGATGGTGCATCAACGGCGGCAAACTTCGGGGGGAAAAAAAGGTTTTCTTTTTTCAGCAGCCGTGAAAACTTTTATTATTTAAAAAAAATATAATTATATACTTGAACAGTGTAGAACACAAATCACCTTGTTGGCACTGCCAAAAACCTCCAGTTTAGCAGTACGGTTCTTCGGCAAAATATTAAGCCATTTTACACCATCTCGACCAATCCGATATGCCGCAAGCACTCTCAGAATTGGAGAATATCGAGATTCATAAAAAAATGTTGCTCGTGTGAAATATAGATTGTGGTTGGAAACGCAAAGCAAGAGATGAAAAGACCCTTCCCATGTCCTTTTTCTCAAGACTGTGTGTGGTAAGGTGTTCTATAACCTCTGAGTTATAGTATTGATCTGAGGGACATAAAAGAGCTTGTACATAAATTGCATGCAGGACAATGACATGAGTATACATCAGTGTACTTGTATGTCCCACAAGAAGACACAGGGGAAGGTAGTTGCCTCGAAGCTCTCTAGTTTCAATTGCCATCAGAAGTAAAAACGGTCAAGTTGGGGTGCTTTCTCGGCAGAGTGTTGCATCATAAATTTCCATGTCCCTCCATTGGAGGGTAAGCTGGGTGTCCTGTCTACGAGCATTAGTTGGTGGACTTTAAATATCTCATGGCATCTTTAGCAAAGAGTAGGGGAGTTCATTGCCAGCCCCCTGAACAAATTACAATCTAGAGAGTTCATACAGGACATGGTAAGGTTGCTAACGAAAGAGAGAAAGAGAGAAAGAGAGAAAGAGAGAAAGAGAGAAAGAGAGAAAGAGAGAAAGAGAGAAAGAGAGAAAGAGAGAAAGAGAGAAAGAGAGAAAGAGAGAAAGAGAGAAAGAGAGAAAGAGAGAAAGAGAGAAAGAGAGAAAGAGAGAAAGAGAGAAAGAGAGAGAGAGAGAGAGAGAGAGAGAGAGAGAGAGAGAGAGAGAGAGAGAGAGAGAGAGAGAGAGAGAGAGAGAGAGAGAGAGAGAGAGAGAGAGAGAGACCAATTTGATTGGTTGAGATGGTGTAATATTTTGGCAAAGTACTGCAAAATGAAAGCTTTTTTGAAAGTGCCAAGAAGACGATTTGTGTTCTCGTGTTCAAATATATAATTCAGTTGAAATAAAATAAAGATTTTAAATGTTATGGAAAAAAAAAAACTTTTTTCAAAAGTTCACCACTGTTAATGCACCATCTTTTACATCACCTTACTTAACACGTTACATTAGTTATTTTTGTGCCTGGTAGTCGTGTCCTTTATAATATCCTTAAAAACAGTAAGTTTCCTGTTTGGAATGATTTTCAATTCTGGTTGACTGATGATAGACAGACTAAAACAAAACTCACTTCTCTGCACATGTTCAATTGGGACGACATTCCGTACAATTTGACAAATTCAGTGCCAAAGTACTGTTAAACTGCAGGTTCTTATTCTGCTTCGTGTTTTACATTTATCAAAATATTACATTCAATATAAATTAAATAGTTCCTCGATCATTGATCGACGTCTGGAGACAGAGAGACAGTCATCCAATTGCTTAACCCTTCTTTTTGCTTACTCATACGAGGAAATTACTGTCCTGACTAATGCTGGGAAGGCAAAGGCAATCCACCCAGAGTATTCCTTGCTATGGGGCTGCTTTGGCAGCAATAAACCTGTCTTTGGTCAGAGCACCACAGAAAGATTATACTTTTAACATTAATAACTAGAAGGGCATTCGGGAGAGCGCATACCTCTGCCACGTAATGCATGATCCATAAGAACATATCGGGCCCAATACATTTATAAACTAGAAGGGTACTTGGTAGAGCACATACCTCTGCCACATAATGCCTGATCCACGAGAACATATCAGGCCCAATACATTTTGGAAATATCATGCCATATAATCGTCTTTGGCCCAGTCTTTCAAAGGTAAAGAATCACTTACATAATTCTCCTATCCAGATCCAGATTCAGATCTTCACCAAAATCTAAACAATTCGTCGTGGTCACACACAAAAACCTATCCACCAAGTTTCAACCGAATCCGTCCAAAACTTTTTGCAATATCGTAATATATATCATTTTTCGGCCTATCTCTCAATGGTCAAGAATCACTTTAAAAATTCTAGTCGTCGGATTCAGATCCGGATCTTCACCCAAATCTACTCAGTTCGTCCTTGTCACACAACCAACCTGCCCACCAAATTTCATCCGGATCCATCAACAAATTTTAAGATATCCTTCACTCAGACAGACAATCAGACAAACAAGAAAGATGTCATGCATAACATGATACTGGCAAAATCCATAAAACAAATACGACCTCAACAATAATTGGTGATTGAATTCAATAACTAAATATGCAACTCCTCTTCAAATCCCAAGTCAATTGAATGAAAATTGACAATTTTAGAAATTCCAGCTTCGTTGTTGACCTTTGGCCCATGATGACCATTTGGTCGATGTTGACCTCAAAAATAATTGTGTGGTTTAATTTTATGACCTAAAATACAAATCCTCTTCAAATTTCATATCAATCGGATGAAAATGACGATTCTAGAAATCTGACCTCAAATTAAGCTTTGACCTTTGACCTCAAAATCAATAGGCTTTTCAGTTGAGACTACCTCTACAACTTGGTGGTTTCATGAAGATTAGTTTTAAATTGTGACCTGAAGGCGATTGACAAACAGACAGACAGATAACAAAATCTACTGACCAATATACATTAAAAATCTTCGATTTTGCAAGTAACAAGAAAAAGACGTCATGCAAAATCCACCCCCCCCCCTCCTCCAAAGGTTGCAATGGATACATCAAATTGCCCATTTCATTAAGATTGAAATTGACAATCTTAATGAAAGCTCAGGTCAATCTGATGAAAATTGATTATTTTTTCAGATTGAACTTGATGATTTTAGAAGTTTGACCTTGAGTTCACCTTTAACGATTGCACCTCAAAAAATGGTTGGTTTTCTAATTTAGTGATGCGCTGTGCAATTGCTGCTTAATTATCAGGTTAATCAGATGAAAATTGATGATTTTTCACATGAAATTTGATTATTTTAGAAGTTTGACCTTGAGTTGACCTTTGACCTTTTGACCTCAAAAAGAATTGTCTCGTTGAATTCCGTGACCTAAAGTATAAATCCTCTTGAAATTTCAAGTCAATCAGATGAAAATTGAGGATTTTATAAATCTCATCGAAGTTATTGACCTTTGGCCGATGTTGATCTTTTGACCTTTTGACCTCAAAAGATAAGCTTCTTCCTTTTGACAAACTCCACCATGTGGTGAAGTTTCGAGAAGATCGGTTTAAAATTGCAACCTGTCGGCAACAAACAGACAGACAGACAGATAGACACAATAACGAAATCGGCCAACCAATATACTTGAAAAATCTTCGATTTTGCAAGTAACAAAAAGAAGACGCCGTGCAGAGCACGATACTTGCAAAATCCATTGAACACAATTGACCTCAAAAATAATTGGTGGTTGAATCAAATGACCAAATTTGCAAGTCCTCTTCAAATTTCAAGTCAATCAGATGAAAATTGACAATTTTAGAAATTCGACCTATGTGGTCCTTTTGGCCTATGTTGACCTCAAAAATACTTGGTGGTTGAATTCATTGACATGATATGCAAATCCTCTTCAAATTTCAAGTGAATGAGAAGAAAATTGAGGATTTCAGAAATACCACCTTAGTTGTTTGACCTTGGGCCTATGTTAACTTTTTGGTCTTTGTTGAAAAACAAAAATAATTCGCTGCTTGAATTCCTTGACCTGAAGTATAAATCCTCTTCAAATTACAAGTCAATCAGATGAAAATTGAGGATTTTAGAAATATCACCTTAGTTGTTGACCTTTAGCCTATGCTGACCTTTTGGTCGATGTTGACTTCAAAAATAATGGATGGTTGAATTCAGTGACCAAAAATATAAATCCTCTTCAAATTTCAAGTCAATAAAATGAAAATTGAGGATTTTAGAAATCTCACCGAAGTTGTTGACCTTTAGCCGATGTTGACCTCAAAAATAATTGGCTAGTTGAATTCAGTGACCTGAAATATAACTCCTCTTAAAATTTCAAGTCAATCGGATGAAAATTGAGGAATATAGAAATCTCAGCTAAGTTGTTGACCTTTGGCCTATGTTGACCTTTTGACCTGAAATACAATAGGCTTCTTCCTTATGACAAACTGTACAATGTGGTGAAGTTTTGTGAAGATCGGTTTAAAATTGTGACCTGTCGGCGATAAAAAGGCAAACAGACAGACAGACAGAATAACAAAATCAACTGACCAATTATACTTGAAAAATCTTCGACTTTGCAAGTAACAAACAAACAGTCAGGAAGGGGTGAAAACATAACCTCCTTCATTAATAGACAACAGGCAAACACTTATTGTCCATTGGATTTGAACCTCGGATCCCTAATGAGGGTTCACATGTGAATGCGAAACATGTCAACTGATAGACAATCAGCAGCCTCTTCCCTCTCTGCAGACGTTGATACAATGCTAAGCTGGAATATGTACTCTATTTCAATCCTGAGAAATCTCACACACACTCTGTCTATCCTAAAAAAAAAAAAACCTCTGACAAACCCTCCATCTCCTTTCTTAACAATCCTCATGAAGACGTTCAGTCACTCAAACTTTTGTGTCTCATTATCAGCCATTGTCTTTCTTGGACAACCCACATTTCTTAGTTGGCCTCCGAAGCCAGCTGCCTAGTGGTTATCCTCCCTTGTGCAAAGACCTTCCTTGGCACACCTGAACTTCTATCCACCTATAAGGCCTTCAGCTTGATGGAGTACCGCTCTCCCCTCTGAGCTGGCACCACTGCTCCACACCTTTCTCAGATTGATGCTGTGGAAACCAAGGCCTTCACGATCATTGCAATCTCCCCTGCTGAAGCTGAGTCGATGGGCCTATCACTTTCACAGCAAAGACAGATTGGTGGTCTCATTTACCACCTACTTTCTGGTCCTGCACACCACTCTCCTCGACTCTTTATATGCTCTGGCTGATGGAGGCTGTGGTTTTTGATTGAAACTGAGTTTTATAATCTACTAGACGACCTGTGAACCCGTTGGGTTCCCGTTGTGACAGCGGTTAATAAAAAAAATCATTTCAAAAAATAAAAAAGATAGCTCCAGCGAACTATACCACTGATATTGTCTGCATTGATCAAATAATCCCGAAGAGTACTTGACTGAATCGGGAATTGATTTTTGAATAATTTTTTCGTTGCCCGATTTGAACGAAACTTGATACTGCACACCGCAGGAGAATGGTGAGTAAGGTGGGTGGAAATTTTTTGCACTCTCGTGTACCGTTTTGGCTGTATTTCGGGAACATACATACATACATACATACATACATACATACATACATACATACATACAAGCCGGTAGGCGACGAGGGATTCGCAAGGATCAAAGCGCTGGATATTATGCTTTTCATTCTGACCAATCCACCGACGAAGATTCATTGCCAAGACGTATTGGTTCACATACAATTGTTCCTATGCCTGGCAAGATTTTTCCTATTGCGTATTTTGCCAACTGACACTCCTCATAAAAAATGACGTTAAATAGACACCCTATTTTAGAAGGACTACCATTTGAAAAATAATCGGTTTGCTGGTTTGTGCTGTGGAACCTCACGTTGCAGACACACACACACACACACACACACACACACACACACACACACACACACACACACACACACACACACACACACACACACACACACACACACACACACAACGCGATAATCTTCTCTCAATGCTCTTGTTTGACCACACCTCTTGAGCCACACAATATTTTTCATAAGCCACGCCCACTTTCCTACACCACTCCCACTTTTCATCAACCACATCCACTTTCCCTAAGCTCCGCCCACTTTCCTCAGCCCCTCATAAAAAATGATGGTGAATAGACACCCAATTTTTGAAGGACTACCATTTGAAAAATAAAGCCTCGATCAAAAATTGGCTTGAGTGAAATTTTCTAAATATCTCGAAGTTTTTAATCCCGAAGTCTCGCTTCTCCACATTCAAAACTGAAGGACAAGTATTGAAAATACTGTACGCTGTTTTTCGGCCGCTGCACAGCAACGGGTGGTTGCTTGGCAAAAAAATTCAAACGCGCACGTTCCCAGTATATATTCCACATGTTGGCAAAGTTTCATCGAAATCGGTTTGCTGGTTCGTGCTGTGGAGCCTCGCGTTGCAGACACACACAAATCAATAAACAGCCATAGACAGACAGAAATAGACAGACAGACGGAAAACCCGACAATAAGGGATATCTAGCAAATATAGCGAATCCAATATACAAGATGAGAGTTTTAGTAATATAAAGATGCAAATATTGTAAAGGGAATTATAAGCTGGCAGGATGGCCTGGAGGTATGCACACTCACCTCTAAGCTGTGGAACCTGGATTTGAAACCCGATCTCACTATAAACTGTCGTCCTGATGTTTCACCAGCAGGGCGATTCATCAATGTGTGTGCCATCCCTTGGATGGACGATAACTGGCATCCTGGCTGCTAGCATTAGTTGGTGGATGTTAAAGACCCCACAGTGTCCTTTGTGAAGAGTATGTGAATTGTCGCCGGTACCATCGTTAATTTCCAAATTCCTGCACTAACAACTTAATTGGGTATCAGACCTGGCCAGTCTGTTCGTGAAAGATCAGGCCAAAATCTTCCCCCAGCCAACACCACAAGAACAGGTCAGGTCAGGTATGGGAGCATGAGTCGGAGCAGTGCGTCGCCACATCCACTTTCCGCCCGTACGACAGGGGCCGCCGTCTGGCCATCCCCCAGCCAAATGCAAACCTATCCCCACATCCATGAGATACTGATTAACCTGCTGCTACCATGAGGCACGTGGTCAACCCGCTGGCCTCCTCCACTCACGAAGCTCCAATGCTGAGACAATCTGTTGAGCAGGATCAGCGTCAGGAAAACAAGCCACATGGCCATATAGCCGCAGCTGATGCTCACAAACTATACAAGTAATATATCTCAGATGAGTCTTTCTAAGTAAACACTCGTAAGACAAAAATCCAACCAGCGATAGCCAAGGATTCTCCAAAAAGACCTAGTACCGAAGGAGTTAAGTCTTTGTCTGAGATTCTAAGTCCAAGTCTCACTCAAACTCCTGCATTGGTTCCAACAGCTCCACGCCCCATTGTCCAGTGAATCCATGACTCTCCACGCCCGACCCAGGCATCAATCGACTTGTAGCTCACAACATGCAGAGACATGAATATCACTGCCAAGGTAAGTGAATCTCACTGTGACCTCCATATCCTAACCACAGAGCAGTACAGACAAGACAGCAGCATCCAATATGTCATTGAAAGGCTGGACCTTTGGCTTGAGACCTGTAATCCCAGTGGCTCCATCTCCTCATTCAGCACCTAGAGGGCCACCAAAAGGATATCCAATCTCCACAAAGATGACTGCATCATCTGTGAAATCAAAGTCGATGGCCTTCACTTTCCCAAACAATGCACCACAGCTAGATCTCTCCAACATCCTCCCTAGAATCCAGTCCATACAAGCACTGAAAAGTGTGGGGACCAGTATACACACCCCTGAGGAACTCCAGTAACACCTGGAAATAAATCAGAGATGGAACCACCACATCAGCACCAGAGTATAGTTCAGACAATCAGTTTTGGTGGCATCCCACGAAGACCAAGGATCCTCCAAAGGGCATCCCGATTTAGGCCTAAGTCACATTTGCTTTATGGCGAGGATACGGCGGCCGTACGCCCTCTGAATTGACAGAAACGTGCGGCGGCCGCAGAGTTTCTGAGGTGCCCTCAGGGTGGCCCATCGCCGCATGGCTATATTTTACAGGCTGTAGGGTCGCCGTGGAATTATAGCGCGGAGTTATAACTTTTTTCATTTCTATATTCACCGTAGCAATTCGACAAGCCGAAACAAAAGAACTGGTAAAAAAAATAAACCCACTCGTTACCGTCCGTCTGGCCGCACGTTCGCCTTCGGGCCCCCCTGCGGCCCCCCTGTGGGCACCTTGCGTCTGCCTTGAAAATTCTATGGCCGCAGCAGGAACGCCCTAAGGTCACCGTGCGACATCAAATCGAAGACCGTCCGGCACCCCCATGTTTCCGGTCTCCACAATTTATAAATACGCCATGTGGCTCCCCAAAAATAAAAACTTATGTGACTGCTACATTGTGTGACCGTGGAAATACTGTGGCCGCCGTATAATTGCTAGTGGCCGTAGATTTTGGAGACCCCACGGCCGCCGTGCCAAATGTGACTTTGGCCTTAGCACAGGTTTACATGGTACCTGTAGCAGGTCCATGATCTGATCTGGCCTTACCTGACAATAGGATCTGATCTGGCCTGACCTGACAACAAGAACATGGAAATAATTGTAGAAGTTAAAGAAGATGTAAAGGGAATTATATTTTATGTCACAACATTTTTGACTCAAGCCATGCTATTTCGGGATTCGGCTCAAATCCTTTTTACCAACTGTCATACTTGGTTGAGTTGAGTGGAACTGTTTGGTTACCATGATGGTGTAATACGCCTGGATAACTTGGCTCCAAGTTGTAACATTTTAATGGAAACAGTCAGAACAGACCAATCACAGCAAGCCTTGGTTTTTACAAATATTTCTTTCACCAAATGAGTCAGAGACTGACTTATTCATATTTATTATTTTTCTGGCAAAAAGTTAATGGAATATGGGGGTGAAAACGGTGACACCACAACCACCAAGATGAGATCCTGCACCAGCAACTCAGCACTAATGCTAGTCCTCCTCTTTGTAGTTCCCAGCCAGTGTTACCCTCTTACCGGTGAACTCGGAGGAGGGAGGAGAGGAGTGAGTTTGCTGATGGCATTTGAAAAGAAGTCCTCTTTTTGGCTCCAAAGCCTTTTTGAAAAGGAAAAGCTTTTTGACCATCCTTCTCCCTTCCCCCTCCCAAATAGGTGTCCATGTTTGTGGAGGAGTTGAGTAACCAAGGATTCGTGGCGTTCATAATGACAATGGTGGTAGAAAGGGGAAGAAAGCACACTCACAAGGCTAATAAGACGGAGCTACAGACAGAATTTGAAGGAAGTCCGGTGACTCATTCTTGAGCCTTTTCGAATGTCGTTATATTATTTGAACGGAACGTTAATGCCACAACACTCTGCTGCCATTGCCAGATGAGCCTCAGCTGGATCAGCAACCGCAGGCACAACTATTCACCGCTTGGCGGTAACTTTTAGCTGAGATGCTCACAATGTTTGCCTCGACTCGCAACAAACCTTGCCACTTCCCTAAGGCGCCAGCTTTGTCCACCAGGCCATGGTGGTCAGAAACTGCCAAAGAGACATTTCTTTTCTCCTGTGGTTCCTCACTTTTGTTTTTTTTTTTTGTTTTTTTTTTAATCACAGCCTTCAGCAAATCAATTTTGGCATTTATTGTTGTTTCATTATGCTTTTTGGGGAAAAAAATTTCAATGGTTGACTAATTCTTCTCGCCCTCATCCTCCTCCATCACCTCCTCACTCCCTCCCTCTCTCCTTACTTCATGTGACTCTTCATGTCTCGGGGTTTAGCATTGTGCTCAGGTTTGGGCAGGCTAGTCAGAGACACTATGGGATAATCCCCATCAACTAATTGCTATCAGACAGGACACCATGCACACCACTTTGCTATGCAACACCCTCCATGCAAAGCACCAATTTGCCAGTTTACAGTCAAGTCGGGAATCAAACCCAGTCTAGACAGCTCAAAGGGAAGTGTGTTACTCCTGCAACATCCTTCCAAAGGTGAAACACAAATCAGTGTTCCTATAAAAAGATCATATATATATATATATATTTTCTCAAGCATCAATGAATGGTCCTGCAGAAGCAAAACCCAGCACCAGCACCGACGCGACTCCTTTTCAAAGGAGCTTCAAGGAGAGTCTCGGATTCTTATCAGATGTAGCCTGTTTCCTAATGTCATTGCAATTCGTCATGTTTTTGGTTCTGAAACATTTTGAAAAAGGGAAAAAGTCTTATCTCCTCCGTTGGAAGTATATTTATTGGGAGACGGTCTATAGTTTTTCATGAATTCCAAGAAGAATCGGATGAAATATCTCCTTGTTTAGGAGATTATGACACAACAGCAATCTGACGAGAGTACTGTATTATAGGAGACAATGGTATTTGAACCTAAGGTGCCAGCATTAGGAGCTTTGTGCTCAGTTGGGAATTATTTTCCTTTGTTATAAATGTACGAGCCTGGTCGTGGATAACTAAAGGGGGCTGGTGGCAGAAACTGCAGTATCTTCGTCCTCTGTAAGACAGTGGCCATTTGGCAGGAAGATGCCTTTTATACCTTATGGGGATGAGAAGATAGCTCAGAAGTAGAAAACTCACCTTTGAGTCGTTTAATGGGGGTTTGATTCCCGACCCGACTATAAACCGCCAAGCTGGTGCTTTACAGGTATGGTGTCACATTAATGAGTACACTGTCGTTCAGAAACACTAGGGGGGACACTAATCTGCTTGTTCCATTTGCTTGCAGACGTTATAGGTCATACGACGCGTTTTGACATGAATAACTGATTGTGTGCCGGTAACCTGTCCTCATTCCCAATCCCTGTCTGATTCCAGATCTGCTTCCCCATGAGGGCCCTGCAATGAATCAGTGACCTGGAGTGGAGACCTGTCTCGGCTATGAAATCAGATGCATTTTGACAACCCACTACATCCTAGCACTTCTGTACAGGACAACACTTTCTGTAATATTCACACGTATGCTTTCATTAGACTGCGGTACTCAGATGCACTCGAGCAGCATTCCCTTGCGAGCGCCCAACGGTTTCAAACTTTCCTGACCACAAGACATAAATGACAGACACGTTACTTCTCACTGGTGCACGTGGCAAGGCATGACGCCATGTTAGAAACCGCTTTGCAACAACCCATCTACATATCAGTGATTGCGTCCACTACGGAAACTTACATGTGGTGGAGGTCTGACCATGCAAGTACACCTTCCAATAACCAGGAATGCAAGCAGTTAAGAGCAAAATGGTTTCCTTTTGTATTTGTAAGCAATTGGAATGCAACATCAAACCCTTGGGTCATTACTGACCTCCTTTCTGGTTTGTAAACACCTCGGCAGCCCCACCATGTACCAAGAGGTGAACTGGCTTCCAGCAGGACGTCTGCTCACAATCTATATAATCGCTACCCTGAAAACAATTCAACTGCTCGGTTGCTTTTGGATCACACATTAATAATGGGGATGTGGAAAATTACGTTTTTAATATCCATGAGAACTTTCCAGTGTTCCTCCTAACTCTTATCTGCATCATTTGTCCACATTTATCGCAACACAGACATGTTGTTCTTCAAATACTTTAATTCCCCGTTTCTACAATCATAATAATCACGTATTTTCAGCCGAAATCACTCTCCTTCCTCATTGACAATCTGTCCAGTATACCTTCTACCTTTGACATTACTACCGAGAGTCATTCAACATAACTTCCAATCAATGCCCTTCGGGTAGGTCATTCAGGGTGATTTGTTACTGAGAATAAGCTAAGTGGAAACGTTTAATGTGAAAGCCAAGTGTAAACGAAATAGCCACTTGTACATGTCATATATGCCAAAAATGGGGGATTTTAATAACCCCCATCCCTCAACTGCAACAGGTGCTTTATATCATGGCGTCGAATTTGAGAAGTTTTGATCAATTCTGCACCACCGGAGAATACTGAACCCTTGAATCGGGCAGCAGGATAATGCACATTGCTCACACTGTTGTGTCTGTTAATGAATTGCCTCGAGGACAACAACACTGAAGATCTTCAGTGACCATGGCCCAGAGCAATGACTTCGAACCAATCTACAGGACGTCTTGTAACATTGCACGCAGGAATCAATAGAACACGATCCACCATGAGCTGCACTAGCTCCGAAGGAGGAATAGTGCGATTATGACGTCTGTTGTCACATCTACCAAGCATGATGTAGGGACACCCGATACATGATGTACAAATGAAACCTCCTCAGAAATGGAATACGTATCTGTGAATGGATTATCCCAAATATTTCCTTATAGTCTCGAGGGTTGTCAGGATAGCCTGGAGGTATGCACATTCACCTTTGATCAATCCAGATTGTGTATGAATCTCGCAGCCAACTACAAAAGGGGCATTGTATACATTAAATAAATATATATTGCTTTACAAGGGACGTAAACGGAGGAGGCCAAAAGGCCATCCATCCATCCATCGGAACCATACTCCGTGCGGAGCATTGGTGCTGCCTAAACAGTCTCCTTGGCTATTGGGCACAATCCTGGATGGGTCACCACTCCGACACAGGATACCAGCATGCTGGCACTCATTTTGCCGACCTCGGAAGGATGACAGGTCGGGTTAACCCCACCTGGTATTAATTCAACAGCAAAGGGGGATTTGAACTCAGGATCTTTGGATCTCAAGCCCACCACCCTAACCATTAAGCCAACAGCAGGCATAAAAGGCCAACAATGCTTGTACTATGATTACTTACCTCGGGTTACTTGTCCATGTTCTATTCTTTTTAAATGTTTTAACCATCAACCAAGGAAGCAACACATCCCATTTTTACCTCATCTGGAATTGGAATTCCAGATGAGGTACAGTATTATCACTGTGCACTATGCACTGTCTGTCCGACCGTCCGTCGCCTATTTCGGCTTCTCCTGCCAAACCGCTGGGTCGATCCGGCTGAAATGTGGCAGCAAGGTTCCGTCCCTGACTGGTAACGGGATTTCACCAACTTGTTCCGGTCACACGACTAGGAAGGTCAAAATGGTGAACTTGGTAAATTCCTTCAAAAATCTTCTCCAGACCCACAAGTCTGAATGCTCCCAAATTTGGGATACAACATTAGGATGGGATACTGATGTTAAATTGTGGAGGCCATGCCGATCACGTGACTAAAAGTGTGTCAAAATGGCAGACTTAGTAAATTATTGGGAAAAAATCTGTAAATTCCTTTAAAAAAAAACTTCTTCTCCAGACCCAACAGTCAGAATGCTACCAAATCTTGGTTACAACATTAGGCCAGGGTCTCAATAAGTTACAGGTCCAGTGGTCCTTTTTTAAAGTTTCGTGTTATTACTTGGCAGGTATTATGAACCACTGACCTCCCCTATTCAGAGCAAACACTCAAACAATTACACCCTGAAGTCTGGGATCTTTACCAGAGTCTTTCACAAATAGCATGCACATTATCACCGGCACTCTGAACAAATTACACTTTCCTGCCACTTTCAGTCAAATGTCAGGCCTGAGTAGTCAGTGCCTGGGCCAAAAATGTTCCCCAGCCGACCCCACACTGAGGAAGGAACAATTAGGGTTGTTGAAGAAGTACTGTATTAGAGGTCCTCATCGTCTCAATGCTTTTGGTAACTGTAGATTTTTATGTTTTACCTAAATATGCAACTTAAGTAAATGGACAGACATAGGCAGTGGAATCAAAATAAAGGCATGATGGGGCACTGTGTCCAACATTCCTTGCACAAGCCATACCAGGTGGTGAGATATGAATCAGCCGCCATGAAGGAGGTCAACATGATGCCAGGATGGAATAATGGTTCCAGAAATTGCGATATTTTTAAGCGCAGGTGTGAGGGTGTTCTCTGGAGCGTGCAACCATCAAAACCGTTTTAGGTCCTGATTGGAAAACCTTTATACCATCTTGAGGAATATCAGATTTTAAGAGAGTTTCATACACAGCATGAACAAGGTCAGAATAAAAATGTTTTGAGCATGACAGTAATGGTAATGTATAAACTATGATGACTAACAATGCTATTTTATAGTTCACTTTTGGTTTTAATGCAGGTGTAGCCATAACTAAGTGTCTGCTCTGAGTCTGTGAGGTCGGTGGTTCAAAACCCACCCAAGTCATACCAAAGACGTAAAAAGTGCGTGCTGCTTCCTTGCTTGATGATCAGCATTTAAAAGGTAGAGCACGGACAAACAATGATGGGAAGGCAATGGCAAATGACCCAGTATAACCCTTACCAAGAAACTGCTTCGGCAGCACCAACGGTCTGCGAGGATGGTATATCATGTCAAATCAATCCATAATTAGTGGGAGGACAGCCGAGAAGCATCTGCACTCACCTTTCAACTATCCAGCCGGGTTTGAATCCCGACACAGCTAAAAATTGTCATCCCTGTGTTTCACAAGCAGGGTGATTCATCAATGGGTGTACCATCACTCGGATGGACATTAAATTGGGCATCGCGTCTGCTGGCATTAGGTTGGTGGATGTTAAAGATCCCATGGTGTCCTTCACACAGCGTAAACGAGTTATCACCGGCCACCATGGCCAAATTCCAAATTCCAAATTCCTGGCCTAACTACTGCTGGGAAGGCAATGCCAATTACAACCCAGCATAGTCTGTACAGTGAGGCTGCTTTGACAGCCCTAAATCTGCCTCCACACAGAGTACTAGTACTGGTGGTAGTAATACAGTAACCATTAATAAAGTTTACTTTATAACAGCAATAAAATATTATACCAGTCATCAAGAAAGGGCATGGGAAGGGGTTTTTCAACTCTTGCTTTGTGTTTCTGAGCACTATATACATTGGTTAGCTTTGTTCGTAAACTTCGAATAGCAGGCGCAATGGCAACCATACAAAGCCAATGGATCAAAAGGAACAGTGGCAAGCTGAACCTTCTGGAAACTACTCTTGGAGAAACTGACGATTTTGGAACAATCTTTGAGAAAAGGGTGCACTTAAACAAACTTATTTTGGACGAAGTTCGCTCTGTAGTTGCATGGCTTGGCATCAGCATTTTTGTCTGAATGTCACTGTTGTTCCATCCTCAGAGCACACGAAAAATGATTGCTTGAGATGGTGTACAATTTTGCCCAAGTACTGCTAATCTGAAGGTTTTTGGAAGTGCCAAGAAAGCAATTTGTGTTCTGCAATGTTCAAATATTATAATTCAATTGAAATTAAATAAAAGTTTTAAAAGACTGGAGAAAAAAAAAAACAGCGTTGAATAGGAAGTGTACCACCACTGATCACCTTCTTTTCCACCAAGTTACAAATAAAGAAAATACTTTACTCCTCTGTGCGCATGTGCACTCAAGACGAGATTCCGCACAATTTACCAAATTCAGAGCTAAATTACTGATACAACTACAGGTTCGTGTTCCGATTCATGTTCTACAGTGTTCAAAACATAAAATTCAATTCAGATAAAATTCACAATATAAAATTCAATCCTGAATCTTAGAAATAGACTGATAGACAGAGTGAAGCAATACGCTACTTTCAAAATGACGTGATCCGCTGCACATACCCAGAAACCCCATGAAACTGCCGAGTTTGGGGCGAAATGAAATATATTGTGTCCAGGATAAGGATTATTAGCTGAAATGGTTCATAAAGTCTCTGAAAGAAGCCAAAAATACTTGGAAAAGTACCTGAGAGAAAGGACTGTGCCTCTGCACAACAAAAGAGTTTGAGAACCTTCTCAGCTCCCCCAACAAACTCCCGACCATGTGGGTCTATGCAAGGCCCGGGCATGTGCTACAAAACCTCCCAACCGCCCCCCCCCCCCTTGACCTCAAGAGATCACCACCAGTGAATGAACTGTGTATCTGGATTAGTTGCTTCTGACGACCGATGGGAAGGACATATCTATACAGGAGCAGTGAGAGCTGGTCGAAGTATATTGTTTGTTTGGTTCTGGGGCCAGAAGACAAATTATATGAGATTTTTTCCATATATTGCTTAAAGTTGAAGTGTGTATGTGTGCGTGTGTGCATGCATGTGTCGCGCCGCCGCCACCAGTCGTCATCTCCACTCACGAGTCTCGAAGATGGAACAGAGCCTTCCCTGGTCCTGAAGCATCCATCTTCAACCCAGCAAAGAACCACATCTCATGGACCAAGCTGTCTCCTTGGACCAAGTTCCATTTCCATCTCTGTCCCTGAAATGGTGATGTAGATCCACACGACCTCCCGTGTGGCCTCTGGGGTAGGCCTGGTCAGGGTCACTTCCTACTCGGTCTCATCGTTCCTTGACGCGATAGTCGGCGAAAACCCAACAAGCCGCAAGGCAAGGTCAGGCTGCGTCCCAAACGCATGTCGATCAGTGCAACTCCAGGCGTCTTTTGCGCGGGCCTCGGCTTCACCAAATCTGCCATCATCGGCTCTGTTCTCGCTCCCATTGAAGTTGCATTTGGCGTAGTCCGAAATCCCACAGAATTCAGTCCCATGTGGGCAAAACTTGGCAAAAAGGGAGTCGCCAAAGCTCGGGCCTTCATTCTCAGCATGATTAGAACAGCAAAACCCAACAAGTCATAAGGCCAGGCTGCATCCCAAACACATTGTTCAGTACAACTTAGGCATCACCTGCGCAGCCCTCAGCATCACCAAAGCTGCCATACTCGGTTCTCACTCCTATAGAAGTCGTTGTATTTGGCGCTGTCCACAATCCCACAAGACTCGGCTTCTGTCGCCCTTCGCGGGACAACTTTACAAGAGGGAGTCGCCAAAGCTCGGGTCTTCTCTCCCAGCAGCATGAGTTCAACAAGTCCCGCCAAGCTGCAGGCCCAGACCGCGTCGCAAATGCATGTCGAACGGCATGATAAAGGGCGCCTTGTGCATGGCATTTGTTTCCATCGAAGCTGCCGTTTTCAGCTTCGTCTTCACTGCCTTCAAAACAGTTGTATTCAATGTGCCCCTCGGTCCTTTCCATCCCAGGAGAGAGGGAGGCGACAAAGCATGCTACCTCCTCCTCGCCGCCATCTTGTATATCCCAAAAAAAAATTATGGTTAACCATTTTGAATTTACCACTCTTTCGACTAAATGCTGAAAATTATGTTTTAAAGATGATTTGAACCACAGATTTCGCACGAGTAAAGGCAGGTTAAAAGTGCCTGGTGAGCAGGACTGAATCAGTGTGAACACACACACACACACACACACACACACACACACACACACACACACACACACACACACACACACACACACACACACCACGTGCTTGAAAGGCCTCATTTAGCATCCATCCGTCATTTTGAAAGTCGTGTAATGCTTAACCCCAATTTGTGATATGCGTGTGGGGTAATGAAGAAAACAGAAAGGACTGCAATTAGCAGAATCTGAGGTTTATCTGTTTGTGTATTTATTTATTTATTACCATCGGCTTGCTGTCTTTTAAACTCCAAAGACGTCTCTCGTTTAGGGAGTTCTCTAAGAAGTTTCATAACAGTTATCAGCCAAGTAAAAGGAGCCATGCAGTTATTACATACCATATGGATACTGATCTTACTTTGTTTGTTTGTTTGTTTGTTTGGGGGGGGGAGGGTTGGTGGGGAGGGAATGAGGCAGGTTATAAATTTACACCATTATATGCATACATAATAAATCAATGGACTCTAACGTCATGATATTTCACACTTACCTTATGATATTTAATTCATTATTTTTTGTAACGAATATTTTGAGGACTGGCAGGATTGCCTGGACGTGTGCACACTTGCCTCCAAGCTGTCTATCCTGGGTTTGAATCCTGACTCTGGCATGCACCCTGGTCATATTAAAAATTCCTGCTCTAAATTCCTGTGTTAGAGGGCAACCTATCCAGGGAGGTAACCCCAGCCATAGAAACTGCTTTGGCAGAAATGACACTCTGTATTAGAGGATGTTTCATGATCTGATATTAATATTATGCTCATTGGAAGAGTGAGGAGACATGGTTATAAGGCAAGGTAGGAAGGCATACGAATAGTGGAACAGAAATTGGATGCAATAATCAGGGGAATTAAAAACAGGAAAAGAGAGAGATACGCACAGAAACCTGCAAGTAAGTGTTCGGTGGAAGTTTGGAACAACAACAAACACTGGAGCAGCACTTGGTGGAGAGCAAACCTCCGCCAGGCTGAAGAGTTTATGTTTTGCTTTCCACTGATATGTCAGATCTGGATCTAGACCCCAACCAAAATCAAATTACCTTGTTCTTGTCACTGACCTAACTCATCAACCTCGTTTTGTCATAACTCATCCACAACTTTTTGATACATCATGCTATATATCATTTCTCGCCCCATATCTCAATGGTGAAGAAGTAGTTTAAAAAAATGTTGAATTCTCATATTTGGATCTGGATTCGGATCTTCACCAAAATCGAATCAATTAGTCCTTGTCACATATCCAACCTGTCCACCAAGCTTGGGCGAATCCGCCCACAACTTTTTGAGATATCGTCTCATATATAATTTTGGCCCTATCTCTCAATGGTGAAGAATCACTTATTTAGTCCAAATCCGTCCACAACTTTTTGAAATATCCTGCTCACAGACAAACAAACAAACTGACAGACAGGGGTGAAAACTTAACCTCCATCCACCTTTGGTGGCAGAGGTAACTACAACAAAGTCAGAAAAAAAATTGGAATGCCAAAGTTATCACTTCTTCTTGGCACCATATGAAGCGGGCAACATGTAACAAACTGAAATGCGCTTATCCCAGTAAGATGCACGGTTCGGGTAAGCAGGTGGTACTACCAAGCAGATGTTGACTCAAAAGTGAACAGAAAGTGCTTCTCATGAAAGTGCGACTGCGATCGGGAGTGAAGCGAGATTCCAGGAAAGCAGAGTGGAAGTTACTTCTGCCAGAAAGAACCACAAAACCCTCACTGACTGTCATTTCTGGTGATGAAAGCAAACAAAGTACTGTACACATGCAAACACAGTGCTTTCAGGCTTCGGGCCTAACTAGGCCTCAGGCCTTTTTGCTGACACGTGTCTGCTTTCATTGCTGTAATGTTGTTATTTATGTTGCCAATATATTGTTCTGTTCATGTTTTAAGATCACCTTAATGTTGTGATTATTGCTGCTATGTTTCTATGCTATATCAATTGTGTAAGTTGAGTATACTTTACATTTGATTGAAAAATAAAATACCAATATGAAAGAAGTTCTTCCTGTAGAAATTGATATTTTGGAGATGTTAAGTTTAAAAATACATCAAAACAAGTTGCGAAAATAGAATGTGTGACATTATGCCCTAAGACCGTTTGGACACTTGGTTAATTCCTCTGTTTTCCCACTTTATCACCAATATATTGTTCAGCACTTAGTTTTATTTATTGCACCTTTTTCTGGGCAATAAAAAAAGTTTAAAAAAATAATAATAATTGTGAAATGCTACATTTTAAAAATTTGATCCAGTTATTATACTATATGTTATATATTTTCGGTGCATTGTTACATGCTAATGCTTATTACTTAAGAAAATGCAACAGATTACTATAAGTTATGGTAAAGTATCCAGGATAGTGCTGAAATCCTACACATTGTTCTTTCTCTGCACAAAGAAACAGTGTAACAACCACAAACAACTACCATTAGAAATTATTCGACTGAAGCGAACATTGGCCAAGGTGACACCAGGGCTGACTGGTCACTTGCAGCTGCTACACAAGTTCAGAAGATAAGACCCTGATGAAAGGCATCTCAAACCTCAACACAGTCTCATGCTCCTCCTATCTCTTTATGCAGGACAAGGGTGCATGGTGAAGTGTTTAATCAAACGTGCAGTTTCTTGGCTAAGGTTAGAATCTTGGTGGGGTGACTACTCTGATGCTAATGGCTTGATTGTGCAGGATCTTGGAATTTGTTCAGGGTGCTCGTGATAGCTCACCTTGCCTTCACGAAGAACAACATGGGATCTTTAGCGTCCACCAACTAATGCTGGCTCAGAGGCAAGAGTGTATGCTTCCAAGTTATCTGGCCGGCCCCAAGGAGAAAAATAATCGATTCGAAATAACAAACAAGGGAATCAAACAGTTTATTAATCCCTTGAACAGATGGTGAAAACAAGTAAGGATACAGAACATGAGCAGATACAAAAACAATGCAATAAAATGCTATTGGCTAAGGGGTTACTTATTTATTATGTACGCATGGGAGGAGAGAAGAATATATGACCCCCCCCCCCCAAAGAAAAAAAAGATATGGTTTATATACCAGCAGATATCACAGAAGAATTCCCAAGAAAACATTTTTTGTTTATTCATTTGACTATTCTTATTGCTTTGTTACTTCTATTCCTATTCACTAGTGACCTCATGGATTTTTTGGTGAAATAGCATATACAGCAGAAATAGCAAGCAATAACAAAGCAAATAAAAGGGAGATGTCAAGGTAGTTATTCAAAAAGCCCCGAAGCCAAATTGAATCATAGGTTAATGCAAAATATTTATATTAGCTATATGAACTTCTTAATGTTGCACAAGCACATTGTACTTGTTTTATAAAATTACAGACTGGAGGACAATTTTAACAAGTTTGCTGAAAACGGGGGGGTTATTGAAAGTAGGTACGTTGAGGAGAAATGGGAAAGGAGAGGTTGGGAGGAGGGCCGCGAGAAAATTTCCCAGCCGGACATGGAAGTGTAAAAATAATAACGGTGATCGTTCAGTTTAAAAGTTAAAATTCAGAAAACTTCCATTTGGAGTAAATCCAATAAGAACAGTTGTACAAATGTAGAAAATAACATTTTTTGCCATTATTTTATCGACTTTTAATTTCAGGATAATGGACATTTACATGGGATGAAGGTATTGATCTCAATAAATAGCTGCACAGAAAGTTGGCTAAATATTTTGAAAGAGCCAGAAATATGGAGGTGGCCATGTTTGGAATCCAAAACGAAGCCTTGTTTTGAGCTAGCCAAGCAAAAAACTTGTGTTGCATTCAAGTGCTGTTTGGGTTAGAAATCATTTCACAAATGTGTTCCATTTATCCAATTGGTCATTTTGGTTGATAATTGGCTGAAGGATTTAGGCCGACGCAATAATGGTCCAAATAAGAATTGGCTTTGGCTGATAAATAGTCTAACGTCAAGCCTTACACAAAAAAAATGCTTATATCGACGATTTATTTAATAGCCACAATGAATCCGACCTTATTGTGGGATCGGCCATCGAGGAAGTTTGGCTAAAATATTTAACAGACTGGATGACCAGGTCTGACATTTAACCAAAAGTTATTTAACAGGTTTTTGTTAATTTATTTAGGGTGCCAGTCATTATTTATTGATTTATTTGTTCATTTACTTATTTGCATGCAGCCTTTGGCTGCTTGGCTGTATCATGTTCTGGGGTATGGCTATGCTGCTGATGCAGTGCCCCTGTTATCAGTAAGCTCGTTCTCATTTTGCCAACTTTGGAAGGATGGTAGGCTGAGTTAACCCATCTGATATTATTTCAACAGAAGTACAGGGGCTTGAACTCAAGACCTTAATATTTTAAGCCAGCCACCTTAACCATTAGCCAATAACATGCTTGTACAAGTCATAACTCACCTACTATTCCAAAAAATACACCATGGGATCTTTAATATCCACCATCTAAAAGTGTGGGCGAATGGGTCCTCAAGCTAAATGTCATTCCGATGGACGGTGCACACAATGATGTGCTGCATCAACCTGCATGCGGAACACCAGGGTAACAGGTTGCTGCTGGGTGCCAGATTAGACAGCTCATAGGGTTTCAAACCCAGGTGAGACAGCTCAATAGTGAGTGTGCATACCTCCAAACTATTCTGCCAAGTCCACCAGTGAATACTGCGAGACGAGATGCCCAGATTAATGTCCATCCGACAGAAGGTGAAATTTGTACTGCAACACGGTTCCTGTGATGCACCAACCCAACAGTTTAGAGTCAGATCAGGACTTGAAACTAGACAAGACAGCTTAAAGGTAACTCTGTTACCTGTACACCATGAAGTCGATCAACAAATATTAAGTTAACATTGTGTTGATAGAGTGCAGACATGTCAAAGTTCTTTGTTTCCTGTCAAACGAAATATGTATATATATATATATATATATATATATATATATATATATATATATATATATATATATATATATATATATATATATATATATATATATATATATATATATATATATATATATATAGCTGAGTTCATTGAACAACGCATCTTCTATTATTAAATTAAGATACCATTTTGAGGAAACAAAGGTACATTTTAATTACAACTAAAATGAGATAATGCAAGTTTTGTCGGCAGTAATGGCGGTGTCTAATACACACCGCCAAATAAAGGTACATTAATTCTCAAATTCAGAGGAAAGGAAATATTGATATTTCTTTTTTTTAAGTTTTGGTTCTGGCACAACTTTTCAAGACTACAAACAAACTGATGGACATGTAATATTATCATTAAATTCAGCTTGGTCGTGAAACACCTGCGTCCATAATTAATTAGTCGGAGGCCGGGGAAATTCCCGAGAGATATTTGTTATGTACATGTCCACTTTAAAGAAGTGATGTAAACACACACTTTAAAGTTGTATGAAACGTACATGTCCACTTTCGTACACTCAACATCACCTCTGAGTTGATGTAAATTTTAAAACTGAACAAGGTACGATTTCAAAACAATGAAAATAGTCATGGTTCATATTTGGAGTAGAAATTAAAAAACAAAAGTCCTTTTGTCGGCGTTTTGTATGTACTATATGCTGATGAGATGTCTCGGGGTGTGTTCAGTTATCAAACAGCAATTCTATCTGCGCTTGCCAAGCCAGTCGTTCCTTATCAACGGTTGATAATGCAGTGCTTGCGCGAGTGCTAAAGCCACTTGGCGAGTGCTCCACAAGAAACTTGGTAAATGAACACACCCAGATTCATTACTTGGCAATGAGGATAAGCATTGGGACCATCAATTATTTCAGTCATATCAATGAATTCGTCCATCAGAGAGTGGGGCAGGAGGAGGCAGGGGAAGGGGTGGAGTGGGAATTGGCACCTAACGTTTGCCAGCAATGACGGATGCCCCTATATACATATACAGTATATATATATATAGAAATATACAGTATATATATATATATATATATATATATATATATATATATATATATATATATATATACATATATATACATATACAAACATTTATATATTGTCGCGAATTCGCGCCCGTCGGCGTGCGATCGGCCACGTGACTCGAATCGCGGCACGTCGCCCACCGGACGGACAATTCTGTCGTGACCCTCTCGGACAAATGCCGGGAGCCAGTCACGGGTGGGATCTGTTATCATCTGAGCTCAAGGGTTTGGACATCGGGATTGCAGCTCTCTCTGAGGTTCAGAGACCGGATTGCGGCGAGATAATGGTGGGTGGTTACACCTACTATTGGTCTGGTCGCTCTGATGGTTACCATACCCAAGGAGTTGCTGGAGCTGTGTCCAATAAGCTGACCCCAATGACAATTGAGGTAACACCGGTCAACGAGCGTATTATGAGATTAAGGATTCGCCACTCCTCAGGTGTCATTTCCCTGGTCTCTATTTATGCTCCGACTGAGGCGAGTGATCTCACCATGAAGGACACATTCTACGCCACACTCGAGTCTGTGGTTCATCAGTGCCCCAGACGAGATACACTTCTAGTCTTGGGGGATTTCAATGCATCGACTGGAACTGATAGGGATGGTTATGATGTGTGTGTTGGTCCCCATGGGTCAGGAACTATGAACCAGAATAGCACTAAGTTCCTTGACTTTGCAAGAAGTCATGGACTTAGGGTGGCTGGTTCATGGTTTCAGCGCCCGCAAGCTCATCGCTGGACTTGGTATTCCAACGCTGGCGGTGTGGCAAAGGAGATTGACCATGTCCTCATTGACGGTCGTTGGAGGATGATCCAGAACTGCAGGGTCTACCGGAGTGCTCAGTTCCTCAATACTGACCACAGGCTTGTTGTAGCAACTCTAAAGCTGCACCTTAAATCCTGGAGAATGGTACCATCCCAGCCGAGGCTGGATGTTGCCAAGCTCAGGGATGAGAGAGTAGCTGAGGAGTTTGCGAACAGGCTGAGTGGACACTTGGCGGGTCTGGGGGCTTTGGGGGCTCCTGAAGAGTTGTGGAGCACCTTCAAGACCACCGTCCTTGATGTTGCCGGTGGATGCCTTGGAGTTCACCGCAGGGCAAAGAAGAATTTTGTCTCTCAAGGGACACTGGATACCATTGACCAGAGTCGCAGGGCCAGGCTGAATGGCAGAGCAGAGCTGTTCAGGGAGCTGAGGCGTAAAACTGTACGTGCACTGAGGGTGGACAAGGAGGCCTATGTGCGAGGAATCTGTGAGGGGGTAGAGCATCACCTGTTGACAGGTGATTCTCGTCCCGCTTACAGGGGAATTCGCGCATTACGTTCATCCAAGCCCATCCCTCGGAGCACTGCAGTTCGAGCAGAGAGTGGTAGGCTCTTGACAGAGGAGTCTGAAGTGAAGGCCCGCTGGGCCGGTTACTTTGAGCGGTTGTACCAGGCTGATCCCCCAGATGTCGAGTTGGACGTCAAGGGTGTTACAATCCCTGTTGGTGACCCTCGAATCAACTGTGGTCCACCATCGCTTGTGGAAACACGGGCTGCGGTGAACCAGTTGAAACGAGGCAAAGCTCCAGGGATCTGTAGCATCCATGCTGAACTTCTCAAGGCTGGTGGAAATGCTGCACTCGTGTCGTTGCATGCAGTTTTGTGCTCTGCCTGGAACACAGGCATCATCCCAACTGACTGGAAGAGGGGCCTTGTTGTCTCTCTCTGGAAAGGGAAGGGTGATCGCCAAGACTGCAACAACTACCGAGGGGTGACGCTGCTCTCAGTGCCGGGCAAGGTCTTTGCTCGGATAATTCTTGATAGGGTTCGCCACCATCTGCTTGAGCACCAGCGTCCAGAGCAGTCAGGCTTTACACCAAAGAGGTCAACGATTGACCGTATCCTTGCACTTCGTGTCCTCACCGAACGCAGACGAGAGTTTCGGCAGGGGCTGCTTGCAGTCTATGTTGATCTCTGTAAAGTGTTCGATTCAGTGAATCGGGATGTCCTCTGGAGGATTCTTGGTCTTCGTGGGGTGCCACCGAAACTGATCGATCTGATGTCTGAACTCTACTCTGGTACTGAGAGTGCTGTGAAGTGTGGTGGTACCATCTCTGACTTATTTCCAGTTGTTACTGGAGTCCGTCAGGGAGGTGTACTTGCCCCCACACTTTTCAGCACTTGTATGGACTGGATTTTTGGGAGGATGTCGGAGAGATCAAGTTGCGGTGCATCGTTTGGCAATGTCAAGATCTCAGACCTTGATTTTGCAGATGATGCAGTCATCTTTGCGGAGACTTTAGACATCTTCTTGGGGGCCCTCGAGGTGCTGAATGAGGAGTCGGAGCCGTTGGGATTACGGATTTCTTGGGTCAAAACTAAGATCCAGGCTTTCGGTGACATATTGGATGCTGCTGTCCTGTCTGTGTCTGTTTGTGGTGAGGATGTTGAGGTCGTGGATAGATTCACTTATCTTGGCAGTGATATTCATGTCTCCGTAGGTTGTGAGCCGGAGGTCAATAGACATCTGGGTCGGGCCTGGGGAGTCATGGATTCACTGGATCATGGGGTGTGGTGCTGCCGGTACCTGTGCGGGAGGACAAAAGTCCGAGTCTTCAGGTCCTTGGTACTTCCAGTCTTGCTCTATGGGTGCGAGACTTGGACTTTGACCAAGGATCTGAGATGGAGACTTAATTCCTTTGGTACCAGGTCTCTTCGGAGAATCCTTGGCTATCGCTGGTCCGATTTTGTGTCCAACGAGCGGTTGCTGAGAGAGACTCGGATGAGATTTGTTACCTGCATAATCCGTGAGCGTCAGCTGCGGCTGTATGGACATGTGGCTGGTTTTCCTGACGCTGATCCTGCTCACCAGATTCTCTCAGCGAGGGAGTCTCATGAGTGGAGGAGGCCAGTGGGCCGACCACGTGCCTCATGGTTGCAGCAGGTTGACCATCATCTCAAGGAGATGGGGATGGGCCTGGCATCTGCCTGGGGGATGGCCAGACGGAGGCCCCTGGAGTACCGGCGGAAAGTGGACGCAGCGACGCGCTGTTCTGGCACATGCTCCCATACTTGACCTGATCACCGACCAACCAGTAAGAATTCTGGCTCTCACAGACCTGTTAGTTTTGTCTTAAAGAAGCCCCCCCATTCTCCACTCATTACCTGTATTAACTGCACCTGTTTGAACTCGTTATCTGCATAAAAGACAGCTGTCCACACTGAATCAATCAGACTCCAACCTCTCCACAATTGGCAAGACCAGAGAGCTGTCTAAGGACATCAGGGACAAAGTTGTAGACTTGCACAAGGCTGGGATGGGCTACAGGACAATAGGCAAGCAGCTTGGTGAGAAGGCAACAACTGTTGGCGCAATTATTAGAAAATGGAAGAAGTTCAAGATAACAGTCGATCTCCCTCGGCCTGGGGCTCCATGCAAGATCTCACTTCGTGGAGCCTCAATGATCATTAGAAAGGTGAGGGATCAGCCCAGAACTACACGGCAGGGCCTGGTCAATGACCTGAAGAGAGCTAGGACCACAATATCAAAGAAAACCATAAGTAACTCACTCTGCCGTCATGGATTAAAATCCTGCAGCGCACGCACGGTTCCTCTGCTCAAGCCAGCGCATGTCCAGGCCCATCTGAAATTTGCCAATGACCATCTGGATGATCCAGAGGAGGAATGGGAGAAGGTCATGTGGTCTGATGAGACCAAAATAGAGCTTTTTGGTTTAAACTCCACTCGCCGTGTTTGGAGGAAGAAGAAGGATGAGTACAACCCCAAGAACACCATCCCAACCGTGAAGCATGGAGGTGGAAACATCATTCTTTGTGGATGCTTTTCTGCAAAGGGGACAGGACGACTGCACCGTATTGAGGGGAGGATGGATGGGGCCATGTATCGCGAGATCTTGGCTAACAACCTCCTTCCCTCAACAAGAGCATTGAAGATGGGGCGTGGCTGGGTCTTCCAGCATGACAACGACCCGAAACACACAGCCAGGGCAACTAAGGAGTGGCTCCCTAAGAAGCATCTCAAGGTCCTGGAGTGGCCTCGCCAGTCTCCAGACCTGAACCCAATGGAAAATCTTTGGAGGGAGCTGAAAGTCTGTGTTGCCCAGCGACAGCCCCGAAACCTGAAGGATCTGGAGAAGATCTGTATGGAGGAGTGGGCCAAAATCCCTGCTGCAGTCTGTGCAAACCTGGTGAAGAACTACAGGAAACGTTAGATCTCTGTAATTGCAAACAAAGGTTTCTGTACCAAATGTTAAGTTCTGTTTTTCTGATGTATCAAATACTTATTTCATGCAATAAAATGCAAATTAATTATTTAAAAATCATACAATGTGATTTTCATGATTTTTGTTTTTGATTCCGTCTTTCACAGTTGAAGTGTACCTATGATAAAAATTATAGACCTCTACGTGCTTTGTAAGTGGGAAAACCTGCAAAATCGGCAGTGTATCAAATACTTGTTCTCCCCACTGTATATATATATATATATATATATATATATATATATATATATATATATATATATATATATATATATATATATATATATATATATATATATATATATATATATGGATTTTGAAATCAGTATCAAATCCCGCATTGAGATCCCACTTCGCTGTTGAATTACTACCATGTGGGGTTGACTGCCTGTCATCCTTCCGAGGTCGGTAGAATGAGTGCCAGCTTGCTGGTATCCTGTGTCAGAGTGGCGACCCATCCAGGATTGTATCCAATAGCCAAGGAGACTGCTAAGGCAGCACCAACACTCTGCACAGAGTATGGTCCCAATGGATGGATGGGAACATATATGTTCAGGTCAGGTCAGGTCAGGTGTGAGAGCATGCACCAGAGCAGCGCGTTGCTAGATCCACTTTCTGCCGTTACTCCAGGGGCCTCCGTCTGGCCATCCCCCAGGCAGATGCCAGACCCATCCCTATCTCCTTGAGATGCCGATCAGCCTGTTGCCACCACGAGGCACGTGGTCAGTCCATTGGCCTCCTCCACTGACGAGACTCCCTCGCTGAAAGCATCTGGTGAGCAGGATCAGCGTCAGGAAAACGAGCCACATGTCCACACAGTCGCAGCTGACGCTCACAGACTATACAGGTAAAAAAAAAACTCATTTGAGTCTCTCTCAGCAACCGCTCGTTGGACACAAAGTCTAACCAGCAGGAGCCAAGGATTCTCCGAAGAGACCAGGTACCAAAGGAATTAAGTCTCCGTCTCAGATCCCTGGTCAGTGTCCAAGTCTCACATCCATAGAGCAAGACTGGAAGCACCAAAGACTTGAAGACTCGGACTTTCGTCCTCCCGCACAGGTACCGGCAGCGCCACACCCCATTATCTGGTGAATCCATGAATCCCCAGGCCCGACACAGATGTCTATTGACCTCTGACTCACAGCCAGCAGAGACATGAATATCACTGCCAAGTTAAGTGAATCTCTCCGCGACCTCAACATCCTCACCACAAACAGGCACAGATAGGACAGCAGCATCCAAGATGTCATTGAAAGCCTGGATCTTAGTTTTGACCCAGGAAACCCATAATCCCAGTGGCTCCGACTCCTCATTCAGCACTTCGTGGGCCCACAGAAGGAGATCTAAAGTCTCAGCAAAGATGACCATCATCTGCAAAATCAAGGTCAGAGATCTTCACATTCCCAAATGATGCACCACAGCTTGATCTCTCTGACATCTTCCCAAGAAAGCAGTCCATGCAAATGCTGAAAAGTGTGGGGGCCAGTACACACCCCTGATGAACTCCAGTAACAACTGGAAATAAGTCAGAGATGGTACAACCACATCTCACAGCACTCTCAGTACCAGAGTAGAGATCAGACATCAGATCGATCAGTTTTGGTGGCACCCCACAAAGACGAAAATTCCTCCAGAGGGCATCCTGATTCATTGAATCAAATGATTTACAGAGATCAACATAAGATGCAAGCAGCCCCTGCCGCAACTCTCGTCTGCGTTCAGTGAGAACCAAAAGAGCAAGGATACGGTCAATCGTTGACCTCATTGGTGTAAAGCCTGACTGCTCTGGATGCTGGTGCTCAAGCAGATGGTGGCGAACCGTTTCAACAATTTTCCGAGCAAAGACCTTGCCCGGCACTGAGAGCAGCGTCACCCCTCGGTAGTTGTTGCAGTCTTGGTGATCACCATTCCCTTTCCAGAGAGGGACAACAAGGCCCCTCTTCCAGTCAGTTGGGATGATGCCTGTGTTCCAAACAGAGCATAGAACTGCATGCAACGACACGAGTACAGCATTTCACCAGCCTTGAGAAGTTCAGCATGGATGCCACAGATCCCTAGAGCTAAACCCCATTTCAACCGGTTCAACGCAGCCTGTGTTTCCACAAGCAAAGGTGGACCACAGTTGATTGGAGGGTCAGCAACAGTTATTGTAACACCCTTGATGTCCAAGTGACCACCTGGTGGATCAGTCTGGTGCAACCGCTCAAAGTAACCAGCCCAGCGGGCCTTCACTTCGGACTCCTCCGTCAAGAGCCGACCACACTCTACTCCAACTGTAGTACACCGAGGGATGGGCTTGGATGAATGCAATGCATGAATTCCCCTGTAAACAGGACGAGAATCACCTGTCCACAGGTGATGCTCTACACCCTCACAGATTCCTCGCACATAGGCCTCCTTGTCCACCCTCAGTGCACGTACAGTTTTACGCCTCAGCTCCCTTAACAGCTCAGCTCTGCCATTCAGCCTGGCCCTGCGACTCTGGTCAATGGTATCCAGTGTCTCTTGAGAGACAAAGTTCTTCTTTGCCCTACGGTGAGTTCCAATACATCCACCGGCAACATCAAGGACGGTGGTCTTGAAGGCACTCGACAACTCTTCAGGACCCCCCAAAGCACGCAGACCCCACAAATCTCCACTCAGCTTGTTCGCAATCTCCTCAGCTGCCCTCTCATCCTTGACCTTGCCAACATCCAGCCTAGGCTGGGAAAGGTACCATTCTCCTGGATTTAAGGTGCAACTTAAGAGTTGCTCCAACAAGCTGGTGGTCAGTATTGTGGAACTGAGGACTGCGGTAGACTGTGTAGTTCTGGATCATCCTCCAGCGACCGTCAATGAGGACATGGTCAATCTCCATGGCCACACCGCCAGCGTTGGAATACAAAGTCCAGCGATGAGCTTGTGGGCGCTGAAACCATGAACCAGCCACCCTAATTCCATGACTTCTTGCAAAGTCAAAGAACTTAGTGCGGTTCAGGTTCACAGTTCCAGACCCATGGGAACCAACACACATCTCATAACCATCCCTATCAGTTCCAGTCGATGCATTGAAATCCCCCAAGACTAGAAATGTATCTTGTCTGGGGCACCGATCAACCACAGACTCGAGCGTGGCATTGAAGGCATCCTTCACGGTGAGATCACTCGCCTCAGTCGGAGCACATACAGAGGCCAGGGAAATGACACCTAAGGAGTGATGAATCCTTCGTCTCATAATACACTCATTGACCGGTGTTACCTCAATTATCATTGGAGTCAGCTTATTGGACACAGCTGCAGCAACTCCTTGGGCATGGTAACCATCAGTGACCAGACCAATTGTAGGTGTAACCACCCGCCATGATCTTGCCGCAATCCCATCTCCGAACCTCAGAGAGAGCTGCAATAACGATGTCAAAACGCTTGAGCTCAGATTATAACAGAGAGAGGTGATCATCCTTTCTTCGGGATAGGTCATTCCAGGCACCCACCCGAAGGGACCGCCTCAGGTTAACCCAAGGAGACGCCGTCTGGTGGACGACACCTCAGCACCACTCCGACACACTCTCCCGCAATCTGACCCAGGGATGTTACCCCGTGGTTTCCCTCCTATCATCAAAGATTGGGGGTCCCGGATGCTTTGCCCCAATCCCGTCATCCGGTGAGCTGCCCTGCGAAGGGAAGCTGCACAGGAGGTACTCACACGGAGTGGGTTTTCAGATTTCTTTGCGTTTTTGTGTTTTGTGGAATGAAGGGTTTTACGGTGGCTGGAGTGAAAATCTTGCCACCAACCTCCAAATTGAAAGTTACCCAACTGCAGGAGGACGTCCGCAGATGCAGTTTGGTACTAGATATGGATGGCCGTTGGCTCACAAGGAGCTCCTCCGCCCTTTGACAGGTTTTATTTTTCATCCTGCTGGGTGTCCATATCCAAACACCCTCCTCACCAGAAAACCTGGTGGGGGAGACGGTTTATTCACCAACATCCCGACCATGGAACAGGTTAGTACAGGTTTACATGATACCTGTAGCAAGTCACAGATCTGATCTGGCCTGACATGATCTGATCTGGCCTGATATGTTCAGGGTGTTCTGAAAAGACAGACACATTTGATTGTTAATATATTTGGAACCACAAATAAATCAATGATACCCTTTGGTTTATGTGATATGGAATCTTATACAATTTTGTGCACATCGTCAATACATTTCAATGTGAGCTCTGTTTGTCGCACGTGGTACATCAAGGCGGTATACAAGTTCTTGCCATGTTCGGCTCAGCATGTTTGCGTCCACCAGTGCACATGCAGCTGTGATCCGAGAAAGAAGATCCTGCAGATTTGCCACCTTGGCATTGTGGACAACATCTTTGACAAACCACTATATAAAAAATTGAAGTTGGCTGATGTCTGGTGATCGTGGGGGCCAGGTGGTTGATCCATCTCAGACAATCTAGAGAACTGGAAACTTTTCATTCAGGACGGCTCATCCTCCGTTTATATTGGTATCTTAGTTCATTTCACACAATGAAAGAACCAATCATCAGTTTGAATTGGATTAAAAAATTTCGTTACCCAGGGAGGGGAGATAACCCCACCCCACCCCCACCTTTCCAAACAGTTCCTTCCCTCCCGCAACCTTCGCTCTGCTCCAAGATCCCCACCTTCCCAGACCCTCCACCCGATCCTCCCCCACACCTCCCAGACCGCACTCCCCTCCCCCACACCTCCAAGACCCCCACCCCCCTCCACCACACCGTGGGTCCTTTCCATTCTCCCGCATTTTCTTCTCTCAATATTAGCAACTACGCAAATGGCTTAATCTGGGACATTTTGTGTCCGCACGGATATCACTCAGGGTCCAGCGCAGTGATCACTCGGCTCGAACCATTTGCTTGTTGGTTGCGGAGTACCAGCACGTCGCATAGCTGGCTTCGAAGTTCAACCGAAGAGTCTTGCTTTGCACACATCGATGAAAGTAAATAATGACAGGTTTTTTTTTCAAAGTGTCACAACATTCCCGGAATTACTTTGACAAAGACCCTTATAATGACGGTCGAGTTTGTAAAGAGAAATTATTTGGAAACAGAGGGCTGCCACTATCACTCCAAAAAATAAAAATAAAACTTCAGCAAAACTTCAGCATTCTCCTGGATTTAAGGTGCAACTTAAGAGTTGCTCCAACAAGCTGGTGGTCTCCGCGACCTCAAATGCTGTACTCGTGTCCAAACTCCATTTGAAGCAAAAACATGTTCATTGCCCATGTGCATATGTGTATATATATATATATATATATATATATATATATATATATATATATATATATATATATACATACATGTATGTATGTATGTATGTATGTATGTATGTATGTATGTATGTATGTATATGTAACATCGATCGTGGTGATATAGCTCGGACAAATTCAATTCGCACTTTCCACAGAGGCCTGGGGAGTGAGGCCGACACCGTTACAAAGGCTCATGATGCCGATGATCTCCAACCTTTCCATATTTGATGATCATTTTAACAGTCTCATTGGTCATTTTACACTGAAGAAAAGAAACTTGTATGGAGGGCATGGCAATTGTGAACATCACCGCTCGGAATGAATTGATCCATACCGTCACATCAAAATGATTCTGCATAGAATAAGACGGAAGATGGAAACAAAATAACGTCTGAAATCCAATTTTCTTTGGGTCATATTATAAATACCACCTGGAGATAAATACCGCCCAGACATGTACGGAGACAAACACTGCCCATACACATCCGGAGACGTGCAGACACGGCCCCGACAGGTCCAGAGACAAACACTGTCTGGAGATATACAACGCCTGGATACAACCCGTCGCTTCACTGACGGGTGTATAAAGGGTCGGGGGTGGGGGGGTAAGAAGTAGGGGAGGGAGAGGAGGTGTTCACTCAATATAATTCTCCAAACAGTGGAAAAAGATAAGTTTAATGCTCTTGAAATTTCACATTTTCTTGTGTATGTATGGAGGAGGAGGGAACATCACCTTGGTTGCTTAAAGTAAATCTGTATATCGACTTTAGTTATAAGACTCGTTATTTCTTCAAATTATCAGATTTCACAACAGATTTCAACACTTATTTACTGCGGACGATATCTGATCCTCAAAACCGACATAATATTTCAATGATATACTTTAATTAGTCTGTGACAGTACATCCTGAAAAATTGTATCATAAAATGCATGAAATCACTCTAAGCTCCTAATTTGAAAACTATAGTACTTACAAAAGCGATGTACCCAGCAATTGATGAATGCCTATGATGAACAGGCATTCGATAGTATAAGTGAGGAAACTGAAAAAAACATTATCGTTAAGAAATTGTTGCGGCCTGTTCCAAGTCAAGGCATGGTTGAGCAGGCCAAAAAAACATGGCGGCTTCAGACCCAAGCGTGGTTACCCAGGAAATGCCTTCAGACCCCAGAGAGTGAGGTCGCCAAGGATCACCTGATAAAGGATATAATTATATAAGGCCGTTATTTATCTTCAAAGGGGGTGTTTTAATTAACCCAAACACCCTATTTTTAATCTTAAGCTTCCTTTTAGTTTTCTGAATATTCATGCAAAGTTTCAAGCTGCGACGTTTTATGGTTTTGGAGTTATGGAGGAGACACCCACACATTTCCTTAAATCATAAAAATGAGTATCTTGATTAGTCTAGCTTGCAGAGGTTGTCTGCGCAGATTAAACAATCAAATCAGCTTCACGTTCTTTTACAGTGTCAAACCCCTCTGTGTCAGTTCACCCCCCCCCCACATCACCAACAAGCCTACGTTCCTCCAACTCCACCCCTCCTTTGTGCCCCCCTCTTCAGCATTCCTCCACTTCATGTTCCCCCTTTCTGAATCCCCCCGCCCCACCCTCTCCAATCTACTCTATCACCCCACCCTCTCCAAGCTTCCCCTCATCCACCTTCTCCAAATTT
The DNA here is from genome assembly GCF_056783735.1 of Eptatretus burgeri. Taxonomy (NCBI): domain Eukaryota; kingdom Metazoa; phylum Chordata; class Myxini; order Myxiniformes; family Myxinidae; genus Eptatretus; species Eptatretus burgeri. Next base: position 93,826,507 of record NC_140964.1, on the reverse strand, counting down.
TCCCCACACTCACCCACTCAAATCTTCTCCAAAACCCACCCCTCAATACTTCGCCCTCTCAGCTGCACCCTCGTACTACACCCTCTCGGTTTCCCCCTCATCCTGCTCCTCTCAGCTTCCCGCTTGTCCCGCCCCTATTAGCTTCGTCCTCATCCCATTCCCTCCCATCATTCCTCTCATCCAGCCCCCTCCTGTTTTCTCCCCCATCCTACCTCTTCCCCCTTGTCCCACCACTCCCATCTTCCCCCTCATCCTGCCCCTTCCTATCTCCCTCCCCTCCCATCCAGCCCATCTCATCTCCCTCCTCTGTCCTGCCCCCTTCCATCTTCCTCCTCATTCTGCCTTCTCCAATCTATCACTTCATCCTACCATCTCTCATTTCCCCCCTCATCCCACCCCTTCCCATCTCCTGCCCTCCTCCCACCATCCTCGACCATCGAGCCCCCTACGATTTTCCTCTCTAGCCCAGACACTCCAAGCCTCCTCCCCCCACCCCCCGCCTCTCACCCTCTGAGCCTCCCTGTCCTGCACCTTCCAAATGCCTCCTCCCATGTCCCTCACTGTGTGGACCTCAAGAATCTGAAGCCCCCGCCCCAACCTGACATCTCTCAATCCAGGCTGCCGCTGACAGCCTTTCTCCCACGAGATGTCCATGACTCCTTATTGTCTCTCCCTGGCTATCATCTCCTCCGGTTTGATCGAGCTGACACCTGTCCTATCAGCAGAATAGCACTGTGCATCAAGAACTTCATTACTCAACCATCTCCATATACTACTCTTACACCTCCCAACCCACAGGAGTATCTTTAGCTGCAAGTCCCCCTCCGCTCACTCCTGTTGTTTGCCTGTGTGTTGTACCATCCTCCAGACAGTAACGACTCCATCTCCATCTCTCTCTCACACAACTTTTAACCATTCATCTCAATTCTCTCTTCTTCATATGTGGCGATTTCTATAGTCACCATGCAAATTGGCTGGATGTTGGTACCTCGCTCACCAACCATGGCACTTCAGCAAAGGACTTCTGTGACTCCATAGGACTGACTCAATCTGTAAACCTTCGACTCCGTGGGACTGATTCAATCTGCAACCCTTCCAACCCGGGTTTCTCTAAATGGCAAATCCTCCCTGCTGGACTTGGTGATGACTAATTTTCCCACAAATTTCTCCTGCTCTTTTTCCACTCAAATTTGTTCACTTGATCATGTGCTTGTGAGAGTCAATATCTCTGGCTATTCTTGGAGAGTTACCTCAACGCTGGCAAGTCTGGCAGTTCACTCAGGAAGCTTGGCAAGTACTGCAAGCAGCCATCTGTCTTCAGGACTGGTCTCCCATATCGACTGTCTCTGATATTAACTCAGCCTGGGAATTCTTCCACAGAATCCTGCTGCCACTTATGCTCAGATTCATCCCATCTCGTCTTCAGTTATCATCCCCGTCTCCCTGCTCATGGTACCCTGAATCATGTGGTGTGGCAGTTGCTCTTCAACAAAAGGAAGGAAAATACGACCAACGGCAATCTCAGTGTCTTCCAAAAAGCCCGTAACAAGTGTGTGTCCGCTCTCGGGAGAGCGAAAAACAACATCTCTCCAACCTCAAAATTTAACTTACCAACTTGTCCCCTTCGTCTAAAACATGTTAGAGGATTGAACATCAAACTTGTCTCCCTCCTCCTCTAAAACATAAAAAAAAACTCCTCTAAAAAGGCTGTCTCTAGTGTATGGTCCCCTCCATCCCTTCCCTCACTTCAAATAGCACCACTGCCGACTGCTCGTGAGAAGGCTAATTTGCCTCAAATCTTTATGCTTCAAAATCTTGTGCATTTATATACTTTCTCTCTGTAGCCACCCTTCCCAATCATACCATACTGCTCCTGCACTCTGTATCTTTTTCACCTGAGAAGGTGGAGAAGTTTCTGTGAACCCTCGACTCTGACTCTGCTACTGAACCGGACGGCATCAGCTCACATCTCCTCATAAATACCTGCCCTGCTGCTCTTTCACATACTCACTCTGCCCACGTTTTGGACTCGGTCATCTTCCATCTGCTTGGAAGTCAGCCAACATCACTGCATTATATAAAAAGGAGCGAAAACGGATCCCATGAACTCCAAACCGATCAGCTTACTTCCAGTCATCAGCAGGGTTATGGAATCCCTCAACGCAGTTGATATGAAATCCTTCCATTTCTCCAACAACCTCATCTCAGATCACCAATTTGGTTTAAGACCAGGTCACTTAACCTTGGACGTTCTGCTTCGACTCACCCAACAATGGATGGAAGCCCTCAATGCCAAATATGAGAACATGAGAGTCGGGCAAAAAATGGATCGGGGGGGGGTGCATGGGGTGTGCACTCCCCCCCCTACAGACTTTGCCTATGTTTATGTTTCACTTTTACACAAACTGATATTTTCACCCGAATTTTTGTCCCCAACTTATGGAAAAAACCAGCTCTTATTTCAATTTTGCCCGCATATACAGTACCGCAGTTCATGTCGGGCCCACCACATAGTTGTCAGCGGTGATGCATGTCTGTGCACTGTGTCAGGATATAGTGAGTAAGCTGCAAGCACCATCAGGTTCTCAGCTCTATCGTGCGGACGAGTTCACGAATGCACTCAACGACTTCCAAAGGCCCTTCTTTACTTCTTTCTCCGATACTAACTGATGGCCTGTGGCTCATCAGTGCCCCCATGAAGGGGGCACAGATGGGGACACCAATATCTGTTTTGATGACATGGCTGACCCAGTACAGGTGAGCTTCCATGATATAGGCCACAATCCCTCACATGCTACAGCGCTCCAGCACCTTCATATTCGGCACCCGATCCTGCTATTTCACACCTACAATCTTTCGTAAGCAGCGCATGTGGAAGGCTTCTAGTTGTTTGATGTGTCACCGGTAACGTGTCCTGGTTTCACAGTTGTAGAACAGCAATATCATTATGACGAAGGAGGCTGACTCTTGTCCACCATCCACAACATGGGCCATCGTGCCGTCGTGAAATGATCTAATGATATTCACCAGATTCTCAGGGCATCCGACTTCGGCTAGCAGTTTCCACAGTCCTGTTCAAGTAACCGAGTCAAAAGCTTTTGTCGGGTCCACTTTGACCAGGTAGAGGTCATTGTTCTGCTCCCTACATTTCTCCTGGAGTTGGCGTGCCGTGAAGATCATGTCATCTGTGTCCCGGGTCTTTCTAAAGCCACACTGACTGTTAGGGTTCACTTCCTCAGCTCGTGTGTTGATCCTGTTGATGATCACTCGCATGAGAATTTTGCTTGCAATGCTCAGCAATGATATGCCCCTGTAATTGTTGCAGTCGGTTTGGTCACCTTTTCTTTTGTAAAGGTGGATTATCATCGTTGCATCCTTAAAGTCCTGCGGCACAACTTCTCACAGATGGTGTTGAATAAATGGTGAAGTCTGTCTGTCAGGTGGCTTCCCCCATGTTTGAAGACTTCTGAAGGGAGACCATTAACTCCAGGGGCCATTCCATTCTTTAGTGATTTTATGGCCTTTTTGACTTCCTCCAGTTAAATGGGGACACTGAGGTTGTCCAGTGTCGACCTTTGCGGTAGTTCATCAGTGACAGCATCAGTGATGTCAGACAAGCGGTTGAGGACCTGCTCAAAATACTCTGCCCATCTCTGTACTCTCATTGTCGGTTCCGATACGAAGAAGTTTCCATTGGCACAGCGAATGACAGCTGTATTTTTGAAGCTTGGGCCATGAACCACTCTGAGGTCTTGGTAAAATGCCCGAACATCCTTATTGTTTGCTGCCTCCTGCAGACATTTGGCCCGATCAATCTACCACTTGTCCTTCATCCATCGGATCTTAGCCTGCACAACTGATCTTGCCTGCCGATCGAGTTCCTTCTTGGCCTGACAGTCGTCATTCATCCATTTCAGATGTTTTCTAAGTACATCAGACAGGATAGTATGGATCCCCAGTTCGTTATCGTCAAAACAATCTTTCTGCTGGCATCTTTTCTTGCCAAGTGTAGTCAGAGCTGCTTTCCAAGTTGCTTTCCTTCAGATTCTGCCATTCTGTCTCAATGTCGGCAGGTGCATAGCACTCATTGGCTGATTCTAGCTCTGCATTTATGTTTTGGTGCAGTAGTGCCCTGTTTTCATCAGTCTTCAGTTTGTCCACATCCAGGTGCAGTACTCTTGACGACAACTTGGCACGAACTATCGGGGCCATGTTCAATGGAGTAATGACCTTGACCGGCCTATGGTCAGACCAGGCTGTTGAAATATGAACTGTCCACATGAGGTGGATGTCTGTTCTGTCCTTTTGCTGCACAATAGCAGTGTCAAGCATTTGCCGGTGTTTGGATCTGGGGTGTCTCCACAACGTTTTGCTGTCAGGGTTCGGTTGGAAGATGGTGTTGGTGATAACCAGTTCACGTGCAGCACACAGACTCAGGACAAGCGTTCCATTGAAGTTTCCCTTCCCTACAACATGACACAATCCCATGAAGTGAAATCATGCCAAAATCTAGCATTGACATGATACTCCTACTACTCAACCTACTTCTACAGAAGTCAGAAAAACTATGTCTGGGAAACATGAACACTGGCCAGTGAGGTTTCTTCAAGTCTTCCAATAGGTTGAGTGATTGATCTCCATGATTTGGGCTTATTTTTCATCGCTTTTTTTTTTTAGCGGATCTTCAATGCTTTGCGGAATTACAGGAGGGATAGAGCACAGACAGAGCAGGGGTCCGGGGCAAGGTGAGAGAGAAGATGGTAGAAGACAGAAAGACCACCGACCTTCCTGCGGTGAGAGAGCGAGAGACCCAAAGACTCAGCCTCATCGTGAGAGATACCAATGATCCTAAAAACCTTGGTTTCCACAGCGTGAAGTCGAGCTCGGTGTGAGGCAGGAGCGCAACCCCAGAGTGGAGAGCAGTGCTCCATCAGGCTGTGTATGAAAGCTCTGTAAGTGGTGAAACATGAATCATTTTCGACATGAACAGATGGTGCAGGCAGAATTAATCCACCAAGCTTGTTCCTTACATCTTGATGCTCTGCAAGCAAACATTTGGATAGCTGGGAATGCTATAAAACCAGGAACAACCAATCAGCCCCGAGTGCTTTTCCATGCGAGGAGGGGAAATGGATTTTAAAAAGGGAGAATAATCACCGGAGAGCAAGGAGGCAGGTTATTGAGGAGCTTTAAGATATACCAGCACTTCTCGGTTCTTTTTGCTTCCTGGTTCTTTTCATTTTCCCTCGTGACCATCAGCATTTCCTACCTTGCTTCCCACAGACTACTCACATCGACCGGATGAACTTTACTATTTCAAAGGCCTTTGTATTTTAATCTGCTGAAAATCAACATTTCGGGGCTTGTTTCCTGCTGGGGTTTTCGACTTGGGTTCCAAAGAGCATTGGCTGCATCTTGGTTTAACTTCCACTATTACTCTGGTTTCGCTGTTTGCTGAGCATTATGGAGACTGGGGGACGCCGGCATTTATCTAACCACGGTATGACCATATGTGAGTGGAAATTCAAACACACACACACACACACACACACACACACACACACACACACACACACACACATTTTCTACAATGTCATCAGTGAAGTGGTATTGGTTGAATAATTTTCTAGCTATAATTGGTTGAATCAAAATCCTGGTCCGCAAAATCTGAAACTTCATATATCTGATCTACGACCAAATGTGAGTGAGGAATTAAATTTATGATGTCATTTGCACTCAGGCGACCGTAAAACCCTTCATTCCGCAAAACACAAAAACGCAAAGAAATCTAAAAATCCACTCTGGGGGAGTACCTCCTGTGGAGATTCCCTTCGCAGGGCAGCTCACCGGATTGGCAAAGCCTTCGGGACCCCAATCTTCGATGATAGGAGGGAAACCACGGGGTAACATCCCTGGGTCAGATTGCGGGAGAGTGTGTCGGAGTGGTGCTGAGGTGTCGTCCATCAGACGGCGGTCTCATTGGGTTAACCTGAGGCGGTCCCTTCGGGTGGATGCCTGGAATGTCCTATCCCTAAGAGAGGATGATCACCTGTCTCTGTTATCATCAGGGCTCAAGGGTTTGGACATCGGGATTGCAGCTCTCTCTGAGGTTCGGAGACCGGATTGCGGCGAGATAATGGTGGGTGGTTGCACCTACTATTGGTCTGGTCGCTCTGATGGTTACCATACTCAAGGAGTTGCTGTAGCTGTTTCCAATAAGCTAACCCCAATGATAATTGAGGTAACACCGGTCAACGAGCGTATTATGAGACGAAAGATTCGTCACTCCTTAGGTGTCATTTCCCTGGTCTCTGTTTATGCTCCGACTGAGGCGAGTGATCTCAACGTGAAGGATGCATTTTACGCCACACTCGAGTCTGTGGTTGATCAGTGCCCCAGACGAGATACATTTCCAGTCTTGAGGGATTTCAATGCATCCACTGGAACTGATAGGGATGGTTATGAGGTGTGTGTTGGTCCCCATGGGTCAGGAACTATGAACCAGAATAGCACGAAGTTCCTTGACTTTGCAAGAAGTCATGGACATAGAATGGCCGGTTCATGGTTTCAGCGCCCACAAGCTCATCGCTGGACTTGGTATTCCAATGATGGTGGTGTGGCAAAGGAGATTTACCATGTCCTCATTGATGGTCGCTGGAGGATGATCCAGAACTGCAGGATCTACAAGAGTGCTCAGTTCCTCAATACTGACCACCGGCTTGTTGGAGCAACTCTGAAGCTACACCTTAAATCTGGGAGAATGGTACCATCCCAGCCTAGGCTGGATGTTGGCAAACTCAAGGATGAGAGGATATATGAGGAGTTTGAGAACAGGCTGAGTGGAGATTTGGGGGGTCTGAGTGCTTTGGGGGGGGGGGGTCCTGAAGAGTTGTGGAGTGCCTTCACCTTCAAGACCACCATCCTCGATGTTGCCAGTGGATGTCTTGGAACTCACCGCAGGGCAAAGAAGAATTTTGTCTCTCAAAGGACATTGGATACCATTGACCAGAGTCGCAGGGCCAGGCTGAATGGCAGAGCTGAGCTATTCAGGGAGCTGAGGCGCAAAACTGTACGTGCACTGAGGGTGGACAAGGAGGCCTGTGTGCGAGGAATCTGTGAGGGTGCAGAGCATCACCTGTGTACAGGTGATTCTCGTCCTGCTTACAGTAGAATTCACGCATTGCGTTCATCAAAGCCCATCCCTCGGATCACTGCAGTTAGAGCAGAGAGTGGTAGGCTCTTGACGGAGGAGTCCGAAGTGAAGGCCCTCTGGGCCGGTTACTTTGAGCAGTTGTACCAGGCTGATCTACGAGCTGTCGACTTGGACGTCAAGGGTGTTAAAATCCCTGTTGCTGACTGTCCAATCAACTGTGGTCCACCTTCGCTTGTGAAAACACGGGCTGCGGTGAACCGGTTGAAATGGGGTAAAGCTGCATGGATCTGTGGCATCCATGCTGAACTTCTCAAGGCTGGTAAAATGCTGCACTCATGTCATTGCATGCAGTTCTGTGCTCTGCCTGGAACACAGGCATCATCCCAACTGACTAGAAGAGGGGCCTTGTTGTCCCTCACTGGAAAGGGAAGGGTGGTCGCCAAGACTGCAACAACTACCGAGGGGTGACGCTGCTCTCAGTGCTGGCAAGGTCTTTGCTTAGATAATTCTTGATGGGTTCATCACCACCATCTGATTGAGCATCAGCGTCCAGAGCAGTCAGGCTTTACACCAAAGAGGTCAACGATTGACCGTATCCTTGCTCTTCGGGTCCTCACCAAACGCAGACGAGAGTTTCGGCAGGGGCTGCTTGCAGCCTATGTTGATCTCTGTAAAGTGTTTGATTCAGTGAATCAGAATGCCCTCTGGAGGATTCTTGGTCTTCGTGGGGTGCCACCAAAACTGATCGATCTGATGTCTGAACTCTACTCTGGTATTCAGAGTGCTGTGAGATATGCTGGTACCATCTTTGACTTATTTCCAGTTGTTACTGGAGTTCATCAGGGGTGTGTACTGGCCCCGACACTTTTCAGCACTTGTATGGACTGAATTCTAGGGAGGATGTCAGAGAGATCAAGCTGCGTTGCATCATTTGGGAATGTCAAGATCTTTGACCTTGATTTCGCAGATGATGCAGTCATCCTTGCGGAGACTTTAGATATCCTTTTGGGGGCCCTATAGGTGCTGAATGAGGAGTCGGAGCCGCTGGGATTACGGATTTCCTGGGTAAAAACTAAGATCCAGGCTTTCGGTGACATATTGGATGCTGCTGTCCTGTCTGTGCCTGTTTGTGGTGAGGATGTTGAGGTCATGGAGAGATTCACTTACCTTGGCAGTGATATTCTTGTCTCTGCTGGCTGTAAGTCACAGGTCAATAGACATCTGGGTTGGGCCTGGGGAGTCATGGATTCACTGGATCATGGGGTGTGGTGCTGGAGATGTGGAGTTTGAAGATGTGACGCTGAGATGGAGACTTAATTCCTTTGGTACCAGGTCTCTTCGGAGAATCCTTGGCTATCGCTGGTCGGACTTTGTGTCCAATGAGCGGTTGCTGAGAGAGACTCGGATGAGATTTGTTACCTGCATAGTCCGTGAGCGTCAGTTGCGGCTATGTGGACACGTGGCTCGTTTTCCTGAAGCTGATCCTTCTCACCAGCTTCTCTCAGCGAAGGAGTCTCGTGAGTGGAGGAGGCCAATGGGCTGACCACATGCCTCGTTGTTGCAGCAGATTGACCAGCATCTCAAGGAGATGGGGATGGGCCTGGCATCTGCCTGGGGGGTGGCCAGACGGAGGTCCCTGGAGTACCGGTGGAAAGTGGACGCAGCAACGCGCTGCTCTGGCGCATGCTCTCATACCTGACCTGACCTGGTCACATGGACTGGTGGCCAAATTGGATTGAAAATAAACACATTTTTTAAAAATCTTCTCTATAACCGCTTAACAGATCAATGTAAAATATCATGCATATGGTTGATGAGCCATGGGGAATATAGTTTGAATTTTTTTTTCATATTCACCTTAATTTATGCAATTTAGCCTTAATGTGCACAAAAGTGGTTGTTAAATATCCTAACAATTAATGAATCTGTATGAATAAATGTTTGTGTGTGAATGTGTCTCCTCCATAAGTCCAAAACCATCAAATCTAGCAATCAGAAACTCTGCATGCATACTAAGGGAACTCCAAAGGAGTACATGAATGAAAATTGGGTGTTTCCGTTAATGAGAACACCCCTTTTGAAGATAATTAATGGCTTCCCTCCATGAAAGTCTTATCCTTGGTCAGCCTAACTTCATGTCGCAGTGGTCTCAGCCGCCATTTTGATTTGGCCTATTCACGGACTAATTAAAGTATTTAATCAAAATATGATTTCTGATTTGAGGATCGAATCTGGTGGACTAAATAAGTGTCAAAATCTGGAGTGAAGTCTGAAAATTTTAAGAAATTACCGATTAAAATTATTTATTTAAGCAAAGCATGAAACTTAACTTTTTCTATTGTTCGAATGATTATAATATTGAGTGAAGAAATGATTAAGGAATGCCGTCCCTCAAGTAGCAGTTCAGCAGGGGACCCTTCTACCATCTTTAGTTGGTGTACAATAAATATCTCACTGTTTTTTGGCAAAAGGTTGGTGAGTTGTTGCGAGAATCGTGAACAGATTGCTGCCAGCTTCAGTCTGTTCCCAGCTGTTCCATTGACCTTGTTCTATTGTGTGGGGGTGGTGTTTGGGAGAAATTGCGTCTTAGTAGTAGTGGGAGCGGTGGTAGTAGTAGTAGTCATGGAATAAAAAATAATTTTAAAATATTACTCAGCTGCTGGAGAGCTGACACAACATGAGCCTGCTGATATCGGTCTCAAAAAACAATTCAGATCAGATCATATACATTGTGTCAATTTTCTGCAGCCGTACGAATTTTTTCATTTACTTCCCTATGATAAGCTGTTGGAAGGAGAATATTTGTGTCTTTGCTCTGTTATGTTGAATACATGCTGTTATCCGGACATGAGAACTTCAGCGTTAAGCTCGTTATGGAATAAGATGCAGAGTTTTTGATGAAAAAGTGTCTGCAGACTCAAAACGAAATGGATCTTCCTGCAGACCTGTGATCTTCAACTGTGTTAGACTGACACCAATGCCTGTGAAAAAAAATAACTCCACACAGACTGACCATTTTAATGCTCACCCGAAAAGAACATCCACTATCCTTGATCTGGGTAAGTGGGTGGGGAGGGTTGAGGAGATATCACTTCCATCAATTATCCAATCGCCTCCATCTCCATCGTAAAATTTGCACAAGAAGCTGAAGCAACTGGTGGGGATGGATTATGTGAAAGGGGGAGGACTTTGGAGGGTGAGGGACATCTGCAGTGAGTGGGGGAGTGCTGGCAAAGAATGCTTATAGAAGCTAAATAAGACGGGGGATGGAAGGAGGGTCATTGCACAATTAACACCCATTACACCAGCGACTAATCTGAAAGGAACAAACATGTTGAAATTTGTATTTTGTCCTCTCTGAGGATTGTGCAAGTTAAAAAATATGCATTAAGGAGTTTGATAGTCTCGAACAAATTCTGACATAGTTTAATATGGGACATTGCCAAACTAGACAAACTGCACAAACAAATGGACCACTGCATCAGGAGGTCCCAACTCCATAGTGATGGTCTCTTCTCCAACACCTAAGTCCTTCACTGGTATAATATTTATAAAATAACCTTTCCCAAGGAAACAATTAACAAACTTCCCCCCATTCTTTTTAATTTCCAAAACTACCTTTCTCACAGAAAGTTAAAAGGTCATCAAACCTTTTTCAAAACCACAGTTTCATGATGTTTGATTCACCATGACACGCGAAGTAACCGACCGCTGATCCGGTTGACGTTTCGAGGAGACGTGTAATGGAAGTGTGGCAGGTACATGTAATTATCATGAAACAATCATGTCACACTTTTTAAAAATGTTTACAGTGTTAATTGGCTCAAGGGGGAGAGGCACGTATATCAACATGCTGGACAAGGACATTACTCGAGACCAGAATTTAAATAATAAAAAAACATGAATCACAAGGACATTGGTTATCACGAGGCAAATTAACAATGTATGGGGTTTGAACATGGGATCCCAGCATCACATGACCAGGTAGGAATGCCATGCGGGCCAAACTAAATATCATTGAACACATCAATGAACCTGAATAAAATATACGAAGGCAAGTTCAAGTTAGAAGAACTAGTTAGTGAGGTGTTAGTGAAGATGAAGGAGGGAAAGTCTTTAAAACTTTCACACCCAAACCTTGTGCTAATTTACCTGCTTAATACGGCCCCTAATAAACTCGCTCCTAGTATGGTACTACCAGAAGGTCCAAGGTCTCCTCCATCCTTTAATAAGCAATTGTAACCCTGAAGAACTCCCCCCTCCTCTTCAACCCCCACTTAACCCTCCATCCCCTATCTCTCCTACCTCCTCCCCAAAACTTCTACCCCCACCATCTCAAGGCAGCTCCTCCCAACTGTGGGATTTCACGTCCCACAACTTCCTGCCGCGAGCGCTTATCAGGGCTCGAGCAGGCGGTAGTGCCACAGAACACGCGGATCTCAACCCTCTCTCCGTCTGTCCATGTCTCTCCCTGCTCATGCAGTGACAAGGTAACAAGCTGAGGTCGTGCTGGCCTGGTCCCATAACTGGTAAAGTTGGTGACATTGTTCACATGTGTTTATTTTCAATTTAATATTTTAATGGAGGGTAGTTCAGTGTTTGGTGGAACAACAAACTACACCTCGAGGTCGTTCATTTGATTATGCTCAGGTTAATTTGGACTTGCAGGTAGTGTTTGTTTGCTTTTCCGAAGTTGATCGCTGCTCTGATGTCCTGTTGTCCTTTCTGTAAGAATTTATTTTCCAGACCAATCACTGTAGGTCCTTTGTAATGGGACATTGATGTAAAGTAAATTAAATTGTCGTAAATTTAAATGCAATAAGTTGCATTTGTATGAAATCCACTGGTCTGGAGCCGTTGGAAGCCATTCGGAAAATATGGCCTCACTTTTGATGGCCTTCCCTTTTGGGGTTCTTCTTCCTCCTGCTGGATGCTGATAACTCGAATGGGTGAGTCACACCCGCTGCAGAGCGTGGTGCATGGTGGCCAAGATGATGGAAATGACTGACTAACCAACCCTGAACTCCACACGCCTCTCGACCCCCAAGTTTCTAACTACACAGGTTCTGCACCGGTTTCATTTCCTGCACCTAGTGCTGGAGTGATGGTGTAACTACTGCAATTCATCCTAACATGTCCTTTATTTAACTAACAAATGGCAGACTTTTTGGACAGTCTTTCCAGTTCCAATAACTAAAAGGTAGTCAGAAAAAGAGATGGTCTTAAGATCCCAGTAGAGATGTAAAAACTCACTCTACTTTGTTCAGAAAAAGAGATGGTCTTAAAATCCCAGTGGAGATGTAAAAACTCGCTTTACTTTGTAAACGCTCAAAGAGTCCCCAGGTTAGTGGCTCTATCCATGCGCTGCAAAGGGGGAAACGAATGAATAAATTGTTATTAACCTCCTTTTTACAATCATGTTTCACTTTTGCCAAACATCTTTTACAACAATGAATCTTTAAAAAGCCTCCATTATGTGGCCAATTCTCTTATGGGGCCACCTTCCCTTGGGAGAATTGACTTGCTTTTGCCTGTGTCGTAAATTAATAATTCCTTTTTTTTTTCTTTCCCCAAGAATAGAAGAAAATGTGAAAGAATTGGGGGCTCTTCGAAGATTGGAGGAGTGAAGGAAATTTCAATGAAGTTGATCTGCGTTGTCCGTTGTTTCATCCAAACAGAAATGTGAGAATGATGAAGATACAGCCACACTTTTACTACCTGCATGTCCCGAATCAAATGGGATAATATGAGGAAGCACGTCTCATTAGTTGGTGTTATTTTGTGCAACAATGTAAAGTTAAGGACATCGAAAGATGTATTATGTGGCCACCGTTTTGGAACGGCCACTTTACACGGTAGTGGTAACCGTAATAATGGAGTGATGCAGTGATAGGAATTATTGAGAAAAAATGTTTTTGTTTTTTTTAATGGAAAGCTACATGACAGCAATTGAAGTATTATCTGAAATCCCAACTTGAGAAGAAAAAGAAGAAGTAATAGTGGAAAAGACCACCTCCGAGTGGCACACCAGTGGAGGATATCATAATGTACTGTAACTTGATTGGAGCCGTTACAGTATATATGATGTGCTGCATTGGCCTGTGTATGGGCAACGGGGATGGATGCATGATCGGCGTCCGGTAGACGCGCTACCAGGCATCAGACCTGGGGCCTGCCAGGAAACCGTTACCATTATTGCGTGTTAATAATGGTAACGGTTCTTTTGGCGTGCACCACTTTTCAACGGAATGCCCTCCAAGAAACGTGTTACTGGTGTTATGGTCTCAGTCAAAGTTTGTACGGCATACAAGTTTTGCAATATTAAAACTACCAGTTATGTTTTGTTGTGTTGTAGAGTTGAAAATAAATTTTTGTGTTTATTCTGTTATTTGGCCCACTACTGTATGTTGTGTTTTTTTTTTGGACACAAAGTCGAGGCTCGTGGAGGAGCGAACACATAGAACGGATCAGGATGTAACGGAACAAAAGGAGCAATAGAAAGAGTTGGGGAATACCAACAGCAGGGTTAAGGAACCAAATAGAGAGACTTGGAGAAATAAGGGATGTGGGAAGGAATGAGGGGTGTGGGAGGATGCACGGCCTAGTAAACAACATGGATACAGCCGCAAACTCTCAGAAAATAAAAACTGGAAATTTGGAAGGAGGTAGGCTTCGGGGGAGAGGGGAGATAATCGGGGGTAGAATTATCATGGTTTTGAAATGGGGATGATTTTAGATGGTGGTGAACATCTGTCTTGAAGACCTGGAGGTAATAACATTGAAGAGAATGTGGAAGTTAATAATATTACATGAATATCATATTTTAATATTAAATGATTACTAATTAATAATCATATTGCATTACAAATGTTAATAATACTAGTGCGGGCCCGTATGTGCGTGCCAGTATGTGCAGCTTCGTTCCTTCGCTCTCGTAAACGATGACTGGATTGGGGCATTTTTTCAATTAGATCGGACCAACCGTATCATAAATGGCCAT
>NC_140964.1:93784854-93807354 GCF_056783735.1 Eptatretus burgeri | reverse complement strand
CAAAAAGAGAGCGGGCATGCACATACGCCAACAAAAAGAGAGCAGGCATGCAAGTACACCAACAAAAAGGGAGTGGGCACGCACATCTGCCAACAAAATGAGCACGGGCACGCACGTACACCAGTAAAAACAGGGTGGGCACACAAGTACCCCAACAAAAAGAGAGCGGGCACGCAAGTACACCAACAAAAACAGAGTGGGCATGCAAGTACGCCAACTAAAAGAGAGCGGGCATGCAAGTACACCAACAAAAAGAGAGTGGGCATGCAAGTACACCAACAAAAAGAGAGTGGGCACGCACATACGCCAACAAAAAGAGAGCGGGCACATATGTACACCAGTAAAAAGAAAGTGGGCACAAAGTACACCAACAAAAAGAGAGCGGGCATGCAAGTACACCAACAAAAAGAGAGCGGGCTGCAAGTACACCAACATCAAGAGAGCGGGCATGCAAGTACACCAACAAAAAGAGAGCGGGCATGCAAGTACACCAACAAAAAGAGAGCGGGCATGCAAGTACACCAACAAAAAGAGAGCGGGCATGCAAGTACACCAACAAAAAGAGAGCGGGCATGCAAGTACACCAACAAAAAGAGAGCGGGCACGCACATACGCCAACAAAAAGAGAGTGGGCATGCAAGTACACCAACAAAAACAGAGTGGGCATGCACATACGCCAACAAAAAGAGAGCGGGCATGCACATACACCAGTAAAAAAGAGAGGGCACACAAGTACGCTGACAAAAAGAGAGTGGGCACCCAAGTACACCAACAAAAAGAGGATGGGCACGCACATACGCCAACAAAAAGAGACTGGGCATGCAAGTTCACCAACAAAAAGAGAGCAGGCATGCACACACGCCAACAAAAGGAGAGCGAGCACACAAGTATGCCAACAAAAAGAGAGCGGGCATGCAAGTATACCAACAAAAAGAAAGCGGGCATGCATGTACACCAACAACAAGAGAGTGGGCATGCAAGTACACCAACAACAAGAGAGCGGGCAGGCAAGTACACCAACAAAACGAGAGCAGGCATACAAGTACACCAACAAAAAGAGTGCGGGCATGCACATATGCCAACAAAAAGAGAGCGGGCATACAAGTACACCAACAAAAAGAGAGCAGGCACGCACATACGCCAACAAAAAGAGTGCGAGCACACGTTTGCCACCAAAAAGAGAGCGGGCATGCAAGTACACCAACAAAAACAGAGCCGTCATGCATGTACACCATCAAAAATAGAGCGGGCATGTACATACGCCAACAAAAAGAGAGTGGGCATGCAAGTACACCAACAAAAAGAGAGTGGGCACGCACATACGCCAACAAAAAGAGAGCAGGCACGCACGTACACCAGTAAAAAGAGAGTGGGCACACAAGTACGCCAACAAAAAGAGAGTGGGCACGCTAGTACACCAACAAAAAGAGAACGGGCACGCACATATGCCAACAAAAAGAGAGTGGGCATTCAAGTACACCAACAAAAATAGAGTGGGCATGCACATCCTCCAACAAAAAGAGAGCGAGCACGTATGTATGCCACCAAAAAGAGTGTGGGCATGCAAGTACACCAACAAAAAGAGAGCGAGCACGCAAGTATGCCACCAAAAAGAGAGTTGGCACGCATGTACACCAACAAAATGAGAGCAAGCACGCACATACGCTAACAAAAAGAGAGCGGGAACGTACGTACACCAGTAAAAAGAAAGTGGGCACACAAGTGCACCAACAAAAAAGAGAGCGGGCACGCACATACACCAACAAAAAGAGTGCAGGCGTGCATGTACACCAACAAAAAGAGAGTGAACACGCATGTACGCCAACAAAAATAGAGTGTGCACGCATGTACACCAACAAAAAGAGAGTGAGCATACATGTATGCCAACAAAAAGAGAGTGAGCAGGTATGTACGCCAACAAAAATAGAGCAGGCACACAAGTACATAAACAAAACTGGAGCAGGCACACATGTACACCAACAAAAATAGTGTGCTGCACGTACGTCAACAAAAATAGAGCAGGCACGCAAGCACGTCAACAGAATTGGAGCGGCACGCACGTACCCCAACAAAAATAGAGTGAGCACGCATGTATGCCACCAAAAAGAGAGTGGGCACACACATACACCATCAAAA
The DNA here is from genome assembly GCF_056783735.1 of Eptatretus burgeri. NCBI lineage: Eukaryota > Metazoa > Chordata > Myxini > Myxiniformes > Myxinidae > Eptatretus > Eptatretus burgeri. The sequence goes on along the minus strand of NC_140964.1, from coordinate 93,805,218 downwards.
AGAGAGCAGGCATGCATTTACACCAACAAAAAGGGATTTTTCACTCTCTTTTTTAATTTGTATACAGGATTTGCATTACCTATCCTCCTTACCATGACTTCGACTTCTAATTCTAATTCTACTTCTGCCACAGTCTAATTCTACTTCTCCCAATCTCCCCTCTCTTTTCTACCACCTCATAAATTTCCTCCCTCTTCTTCTTATTCTTCTTCTTCTTCTTCTTCTTCTTCTTCTTCTTATTCTTCTTCTTCTTCTTCTTCTTCTTCTTCTTCTTCTTCTTCTTCTTCTTCCAATTTAGTGCAGACACCTCTAAGGAGTATTTTGTCTTTCTCTTCCTCTCCTTCTTTCCCTCATACTTCTCCCTTTCATATTCTTTAATAGCAAATACCACCCGTCATTTCGCTGTCGGGAATATTAAGGTGTGGAAGAAAGAGGGAGGGAGAGAGAGAAGGGAGGAGAGAGAGAGAAGGGAGGAGAGAGAGAAGAGAGGAGAGAGAGAGAGAGAGAGAGAGAGAGAGAGAGAGAGAGAGAGAGAGAGAGAGAGAGAGAGAGAGAGAGAGGGAGGTGAGAGAGAGAAAAGGGAGGGTGGAGAGGAGGGGAGGAGTGAGGTGGTGAGGGGGAGGGGGGAACTAGGAAGTGGGGAAGATTGAGAAAAGGGGGTGGGGAGAGCAACACCTCACCAAATTTATGGGAGGGGTAGGAGTGAGGAGGATGAGGGCGAGAGGAGAGGGGAAGAGGAAAGTGTGGAGGGGGTTTGGGAGAAGGTAGGCATGATGGAAGGGGTTCTCGACTTGTGTTTGGTAGTGGAACGTGTGGAGAAGAGGAAGGGTAGTACAGGATTGAATGAAATGGGGTACGTTCAAACAGCACGTTAATACAGCACACAGAGACAGCCGGAGATATCCATGGTGGTGGGGGGGTATCAGGGGGGGGGGGTTAGATCTTACCTTATGTCACATGTGCTCGTGTGCTCCTCACACAAGTATCGGTTGTAAGTGTTATGTGCTCACAGAAAATGAACCACCTTTTGTGAAAGTTGGGATTAATAACAGACTTTAGTCCAGTTTTCATTTTGCAAGTTGCGTCATGGCCGATAATGCATAAGGTGCATCTACTTATTACGTATGCAAATATGGCGCAATTTCACCCTCATGGGAGAATTCCTTCAACAATGAAACCCAAATTAAAAACCCTTGTTTTGCAATGTCGCTTCTATTTAGTTTATATGATTGGGTAGTCGATCTAGTCGAAAAAAAAATTTTTGAGATTTTTTTTTCCACCCTTATTATCAGTATTTCCTTCGATATATTGGGTAGTCGATATAGTCGAAAAAAAAAATTCAAAAAAATTTTTTTTTTGAGATTTATTCTACCCTTATTATCAGTATTTAAAATGGCGATTTTAGTTAATACAATGGCGATTTCGATGAAACTTGGTTGGTAGGTTCATACCATGACCGAGTTGTTTGCAAATGAGAACCGTTGCTATGGACACCACCGTTGCCTAGCAACGGGACTTTGAAATTTTTGAAAAATCATAAAAAAATTGTTTTTTCGAAAATCAAAAAATCGGGCCACGAGCGACTGTGGGCAGTACATTCAGCCATATTGTCAAAAATTTCCAGCCGGATCCTATGAAAACTGTCAGAGAAGATAGACTTTGAATGAACCCTGGTCGAAAACAATAAAAAAACGAAGTTCATTATATCTCAGAGACTATGAGTCAGACAAGCCGGGAGGCGACATGGCTGCTCGCTCTAGTCTCGATGGAAACCTGGCCGACGCGACTCGCCGATATTCATGTACATGCTATCAATCAATTTAGCACAATAAATATGATTATCACAGCCCTCTTAGTTTGCGCCCAGAAACCCACTTTGTGAAATTTCAGGCATGTTTCCAAAGAGACTCTAACAAATGGCAGCCCTGGTAATTCCATTTATCTATTCGCTAAAGATTTTATTTTTTTTATATGATGCTGTAATATAAGACATTCTCCTTGGGCACAAAAAAAACAGGTCCCTCGGAGGTCCAGTTTCGGAGGTATTGATTTTTTTGTACAGTCCACAATAAGTGTACGATGTATGATGAAGTATTTTAGCTGTTGCTAAGCAACGGAGGTGTGCATAGCAACCATTCATTTTTGTGTACATGCGAGCCACATTTACACATTTCACCCAAGTTTCATCAAAATCAGACTCTTTCTCTCAGAGATATTCGCAATTAACAGTTTCTGAAATGTTCGACAGGTACTCGACCCTGTCTCCCAAAACCTATCTCCTCCTACAAATATTTTTGGTTAGGGCTGCAAATTGGCATGAAGGGAGCTAGATAGATTGTGCACAGAACTCTAAGCTTCGATTTTTCTATTTTTTTTTCGATTTTTTTTTACCACTTCAAAGGGCCATTGCTTGGGCATGGGGTCCCATATTCGAAAGCACACGATTCCCAGAAATATTGGTCCGACCTACCAAATTTCATTGGAATCGGTTGAGTGGTTTAGCCCCAAGGCTTGACCAAAGTTTCTTCGGACAGACAGACAGATGGAAATGTCCAGAATAAGAGCAGCCAACAATATACATGAAACTGGTATGGTAGGTTCATGGTATGTCCTAGTTATGTGTGAGAAAGAACCGTTGCCATGGACCCCTCCGTTGCCTAGCAACGGCCGACTACACATGTCCACCTACCGGCTTGTTCAATAATGGGTTTGTTTGATGGTTTTTAAATGAGATCGCTTTTTTTTAATGTTCCTACTAATTAATCCCAATTTCAGTAAGAATGGTTTAAACGTTAAAAGTTACTTGTTAATGCTGACCTGTGGAAATGATAACAAACCAGCTCAATCAATATGCCCCTTGGCCAAGAGAAGCCAAAAACTTAACAAGAGGAGCGAGAACGACTCTCGGATGTATCAGGATGCGGACGTGAACTAAAATCGAATCGGCTTGTTCTTGTCACCGACCCAACTCCTCCACCTATTTTTGTTATAATTTAATCCATCCACAACTTTTTGAAATATCATGCTCCATATCAATTTTGACCCAATCTCTCAATGGTGAAGAATCACTTTAAAAAAATTAAATAATTCTCTATCTAGATACGGATTCGGATCTTCACCAAAATCAAATCGATTCATCCTTGTCACACACCCAACCTGTCCAGCAAGTTTCGTCCGAATCCGTGCACAACTTTTTTGAGATATCCGGTTCACAGAGAGACAGACAGACAGACAGCGGGTGAAAACATAACCTCGATCCACCTTCGGTAGGGGAGGTAAAGAAAAGTTTGAAAGTCTTTTTCTGTTCATGACTGGAGCACCTGGTTGTGCACATAACTCAGGAATTTAGGAAGGACTGGGTGGGGCAGTGATCATACCCACGACCGTCCAATGGCCCCGGCCCCGCTATGAGAGGTTCTCTGGTACACTTCATTGGAGCGTTCCAAAAGTACTGGTTTGTTTTACTGAACGTGGTTCGGCAACTCATTCATACCCAGGACTAACCCAGATGACTCGAGGGTTCTCAAGAAGTGGTTCCTCACTGGTACTGGTCCACAAACCACAAACCTCACTGGTACTGGTACTGGTACTACAAAAGTACTGGTACTGGTTCCACCCATTGTTCCGATGGCACAGGCCTGCTCTCCTCACTGCGCCCTCTTCATGCATTCGAGGACTGCTCGGTCGACGTTGGAATTCCGACCATAGCTTCCAACTCGTGTTTGCGTCGCCGGAGCAGGTCCTCGCACCATCCTCGCACCATCCAGTCCTGGCACAGACTCCCACACCAGGAGTAGCCGGCGTAGATATGTGGTTGGGTTGTCAGGATGGGTGGGTTGGGAGATGGGTAGGGAATTGAAGGGGCATGTGACGTGAAGGATAAGGAGAAGGTCGCCGTCGGGAGAGGGTGGTGAAAGGGAGCGAGGAGAAGAAAGCCTTTATGTCTGTGAAGCACAAGGACGATAGTTTATGTAGGCTACAGTCGGGGTGGAAATCGAATCCAAACTCGATAACTCAGAGTCAGATCGATACTCTGAGCTTTCTTGTCAGCCCAAAAGTGGCGGTAGGGGGCCTGGGCCATATATTTATTACTAGCAAGTACAACCCGTCGCTTCGCTGACGGGAATATTAAGCAGGGGGGGAGAGGAGGGAGAGAGAAGGTATGGAGAGGAGGGAGAGAGAAGGTATGGAGGGAAGGGAGAGAGGATGGAGGGGAGGGGTAAAGAGAGGAAGAGGGGGAGCAAGGGGGAGCGAGCAGGAAGGAGGGGTGGGGAGCGAGGAGGGGTGAGGAAGACGGAAACGGGGAAGAGGGAAAGAGCAAGGAATGGGGGAGGGGGTGGGAAGCGTGACACCACACCAAACATTGCTACCCACATCGGAAGGGGGGAAGCGGGGAGGGAAGAGGGTTTGGGAGGAGGCACATGTGAGGGGAGGGGTTCTCAACTTGCGTCTGGTAGTGGGACTTGTGGAGAAGGGGGGAGAAGGGTAGTACAGAATTGAACAAAATGGGGTACGTTAAAACAGCAGGTTAATACAGCACATAAAGCCTGCCAGGAGATGTCCATGGGGGGTGGAGAGGGAAGGGGGTTTGGGAGGAGGTAAGCATGAGGGGAAGCGAATGCAATGTGAGGGGAAGGGAAGGCAGCATGAGGGGAAGGGAAGGCCATGTGAGGGGAAGGGAATTGAAGGCTGCATGAGGGAAAGGGAAAGTGGTGTGAGGTACAGGAAAGGACGACAAACATGCCCAAGCAGCAACATTTTCTTTTCAACCACCAGGTTCTATATCAAACCAGGCAAGAACATTAAAAACCCAAGCTATCTACCTGGCAAAGGCATGCTTGCTCGCACATGCAGCGACCTTTGCAACCCTCCCATCAGCTCACTCCAAATATGATTCGTACATGCTACCCTATGGGGAGGCAGTTTTACATTCAAAACTAAACTGTCAGTCCTTAAAAGTCCCCTCAACAGAGGGCGAAGGGTGGGGAGCAAGGAGAGGGGAGGGTGGGAGAGAGAGGAAGGGTAGAGGAATGCGGGAGGAAAGGGGAGGGTCACATAGAGAGAGAGAGGGAAAGGGGAGGGAGAGGGGAGGGGGAGAGAGAGGGAGGGGGAGAGAGAAGGGAGGGGGGAGAGAGAGGGGAGTGGGGAGAGAGGGGAGGGGGAGAAAGAGGGGAGGGGGAGAGAAAGGGGAAGGGGAGAGAGGGGAGGGGAGAGGGGAGGGCGAGAGGGGAGGGGAGAGTGCAGAGGAGGAGAGAGGGGAGGGGAGAGTGCAGAGGAGGAGAGAGGGGAGGGAGAGTGCAGAGGAGGAGAGAGATTGAAGAAAGGGGGGACTCCGGCAGATGTGATGTCAAGTTTATCGTCCATCCATGAGACGGCACACACTTTGATAAATCACCCTGTCTGTGAAACACTAGAATGAGAGTTTATAGCTGGGTCATGATTCAAACCCAGGCTAGAGAGCTTCGAATGTGCGTGCATACCTCTTAGCTATCCTGCTGTGATGTAGTGATTCATTGCTTTGTAACAACTGAAAACATTTTTTACTGATTGTAATCATCCAATTTATTTTGCCATCCTAACTCCAGTATCGAACTGCGTTATTGCCATTGAAGCTTGAAGAGTGCTCGCCAAGTGGCTTAACCAAGCACTACAACAAAATGGTTGAAGAAACTTTTAAAAACAAAACGTTTAATTTTTTTCATGTATTTATCTATGCTGAAGTTACGGGTCATATAATGGAAGAAGATCGTACAAAAAATGGTAACGTGGTGTAAAATAAAACTGCACATTTTCAGTGAGTGAACCACTGCCCGACGCTCCGCAGAACAATGCGGGGTCAAACTCAGGCGAGTGGCCCCTCAACTTTGTTCAAGTCCATCGATATACAGTACTCAGTGCCAGTGTGAATATTGTAGCGCACTCACCAAGTGGCTTAAGCACTCAAGAAAGCACTCAAATGAAACGGTTAATCAGGAACGGCTTACTTGGCAAGCGATTAGCGAACACTGATCCATCATGTTGGACACCTCCCGGAGACACCCGAAATGTCAAATTTTGTTGGAATTAGACAAATGAACACCTATGTAGCAGTCTGAACTGCTGCGAAGTTCAAATCTAGAACTTAAATTTTGTAATTTGACTTAGTTTAAGAGATTCTAGAGGTTATGGCACGTGTGGAAATGAAATAAAACTACGAATGCTGGCGTCTCCAGGAGTTCATATGCATTGCAATGTAGCAAGCGATTCGTAGGTATGCTAATCAGGAATTTGATAATAGAAGTGAGAAAAATGAAGAAGAAAAAAAACTTTATCATGAAGAAATTGTTGCGGCCTGTTCCAAGTCAAGGCTTTGTTGAGCAGGGTAAAATAATAATGGCGAATTAAGACCACATCGAGGGACAGTGAGGTGACCAACGATGAGCCTTGATAAAGGATAATTAAATAAGGCCGTTGTCTTCAAAAAAAATTTTTTATCTTCAAAAGGGATGTTTTAATTAACCCAAACACACAATTCTCATTGATGCACCACCTTGGAGTTCTCTTCGTAGGCATTCAAAGTTTGGGGCCGCTCGGTTTCATGGTTTTGGAGTTATGGAGGAGACACACACTGACTGACTGACACACTGACACACACTAATACACACTGACATTTGTTATTATAGAGACTAGCAGAGTACCCGTCCTATGGGCGATCTTGTTCCAAGCATGCAATGCGTTCTTCTGATGCATACCTTTATTTGGGCAGTGTATAGGCTACTGACAGCTCTATATTGACAAAAGAAGAAGAAGAAGAAGAAGAAGTAGAAGAAGAAGAAGAAGAAGAAGAAGAAGAAGAAGAAGAAGAAGTAGAAGAAGAAGAAGAAGAAGAAGAAGAAGTACCCGGGTTATGTGCATGAAGCAAAAACATACCCAATGCTGAAAATTCAAAACACCGCACTGTACTGGAAAACGTAGGGACAGGAATACTGCACTATAAAAGATGGGGACTTGTAACACCCCTCCCCCCCCAAAGGTGGTGATACACAATACACATTTACTTCGAGAATTTGTGTCACCCCCCCCCTTCCTCCCCTCCAAAAGACCAGAAAATATTAAAAAAAAAAAACACCCCCACACACTACATGGGGTCATGGGTGAGGGGTGAGGGAAGGAAAGACAGTGTAAGGTGAGAGGAAGGGAAAGGCAGATGTGCAGTGGAGCACGAAGGCCTAGGTCACATTTGCCACGGCGGCCGTGGGGTCTCCAAAATCTGCGGCCACGAGCAATTATACGGCGGACGCAGTATTTCCACGGTCACACAATGTAGCAGTCACATATGTTTTTATTTTTCGGGGAGCCGCACGGCGTATTTAGAAATCGTGGAGACCGAAAACGTGGGGGTGCCGTACGGTCTTTGATTTGATGTCGCAAGGTGACCTTAAGGGGGCCCTGCGGCGGCCATAGAATTTTCAAGGCAGACGCAAGGTGCCCGCAAGGCGACCACAGGGGGGCCTCAGGGGGACCGCAGGGGGGCCCTAAGGCGAACGTGCGGCCAGACGGACGGTAACGAGTGGGTATATATACCAGTTCTTTTTTTACTGAAATAAAAATATACCAGTATATATAACTGAATATACTATAACTATAATATACTGTGTATTGGCAAACACCTATACTCAGATCTCTAGCGGTAGTGCACGGTGGACGCACGGTCGACGCAGACTGCCACGGAGGCCGTACGTAGGTGCACAGCAGGCGTAGGGGAACCGTGCGTCGACCCTGCATTGCCCGCAGGTAGTCACAGAGACCGCAAGGCCACCGTACGGCGACCGTGGAAATAGTGCGGCCGCCGTAATTTTTTGGGGGTTAGGAAAATTCATTTTTCATTACGAGCTTACGGCAGCCGCACGAATAACGCAAGCCCACCGTACGCCCTACGTACGGTCGACGTGGAACACATCTACATCATAGCTTGGCTTGTCCAACTGCTACAGCGAACGTGTAAATGAAAAAAAGTTATAACTCCACGCTATAATTACACGGCGCCCCTACGGCCTGTAAAAGATAGCCAAACGGCGTAGGGCTACCCTGAGGCCACCTCAGTTTCTCTGTGGCCGCCGCACATTTCTGTCAATTCAGAGGGCGTACGGCCACCGTATCCTCGCCGTAGAGCAAATGGGACCTAGGCCTAACTACCGCCAGGACGCGTCCAGAGATAAACACTGCCCGGACGCATTTGGAGCCAAGCAGGCCAGAAGCAAACACCATTAGGACATGTCCAGAGACAAACTCCTGTCCAGACACGGCCAGCGAAAAACAGCTCAGGCCATGTCTGGAGCCAAGCCAGCTGGAGACAAGCACCACCCGGACACATCCAGAGACATACCCCTGCCTGGACACATCCAGAGACAAACACCATCCAGACATAACCACCTTCCAGATATGTCCAGAGACAGGGACAGACAGACAGACAGAGAGAGACAAATGGGAGGGGAGAGTGAGAGATAGACAGAGAGAGAGAGAGAGAGAGAGAGAGAGAGAGAGAGAGAGAGAGAGAGAGAGAGAGAGAGAGAGAGAGAGAGAGAGAGAGAGAGAGAGAGAGAGAGAAACGGGAGGGGAGAGTGAGAGAGGTGTCGGAGAGGGTGCTGCAGTGTATTGGAAGGAGTTAGTATAGAGCAAGGATGGGCCAGAGAGAGAGATGCTTTATGAACAACAGACACACACACACACACACACACACACACACACACACATGCTTACCTGATATCGGCAACAACTCAAAAACCTTGAGTAGCTTTCACAGAAAAACAACGTTGCATTTATGTCAACATTTCAGGAATATGCTCTCAAACATTAACCTTTATAAACAGCTTCGTGTGACTGGCGGTAAAAAAAATTTGGCTCAGTAATTTAGAAAACACGTTAATATGGCACGCGGCTCAGAAATCGGGTGTTATGTCACAACAAATCACTCAGGGTGACGGAGCACAAACCACTCACTCAGGGTGACGGAGCATGAATCACTCACTCAGGGCAATGGAACACAAATCACTCACTCATGGTGGCAGAGCACAAACCACTCGCTCAGGGTGGTGGAGCACAAAACACTCGCTCAGGGTGACAGAGCATGAACCACTCACGCAAGGCAATGGAACACAAACCACTCACTCATGGTGGCAGAGCACAAACCACTCGCTCAGGGTGGTGGAGCACAAAACACTCGCTCAGAGTGACAGAGCAGGAAACACTTGCTCAGGGTGATGGAACACGAACCACTCACTCATGGTGGCAGAGCACAAACCACTCGCTCAGGGTGGTGGAGCACAAAACATTCACTCAGGGTGACAGAGCATGAACCACTCACTCAGGGTGATGGAACACGAACCACTCGCTCATGGTGACGGAGCACAAAACACTCACTCAGGGTGACAGAGCAGGAAACACTCACTCAGGGTGATGGAACACGAACCACTCGCTCATAGTGACGGAGCACGAACCACTCACTCAGGGTGACAGAGCAGGAAACACTCACTCAGGGTGATGGAACACGAACCACTCACTCATGGTGACGGAGCACGAACCACTCGCTCAGGGCAAAGGAGCACGAACTCGCTTTGAATGACGTGGCATTCAAAAGCGTCCGCACTGAGTGAACGATTCGCTCAGGACGTAAAGCAGTACCTCTGTCGACTGTAAGGCATTCAGCAAGTGTCTTAAGCACTCATGCAAGCACTCCCATTAAGTGGTTCATAAGGAACGGTTGGTCAGGCTGTCACTGCATAGCATATATGATCCCTTTAACTTTCAAGCCGGGTTTTCACCACACACGCAGCAGTTAATGAAATACTAGCATAACCCGCGCTCTGCACGGCATGTTGGGGTGGGTGTGTTTGAGAAAGGAACTGATGCAGAGTATCAGTAGTAATTTTACTTTAATGCAGTAAGTGGAATACGATTTCACTGTTTCAGAACCAGTTTATTTACTTTTTTGTACCATGCACCTCATATGGTCTTTGAGATAATGTAAGCCGAATATCACGTTACTCGAGCGCTGAACAAAGTCGAAGATAGCGCGACACGAAACCACAAACTCGGAAATAATATATAAGATAATAAACTCATTCAAATAATGACTTTATCCACAAATGAGTTGCAGCAGAATAAACCTGGAGACATCGGAAAGTTCAATTGCCCATGAAATATCCATTGCAGATAATCCGTCATCTTGCCTGCTCGTCTGTGCAAGTGTCACGTCGTACGCCGGTTCGGGGTCCATGCAAACATTATAACTTAATTTTAAAATGTCTGATTTTCACCAGATTTGCTTTGATTCCCTGTAGAGCACCTTGTGAAATCTCCAAAAATAGAGACACAGATCTGGAAGACCCTATGGATAGGCAGTCCCTTTTGGAGACAGGACGCAAGGTCTCGCATTGAATGCATTAAATCATATAGCTCAACGAAGCGAGTTAATTTTGGGACGTTCTTAAATTTGTTGTTCACTCAATGTAATTCTCCAAATAGTAGAAAAAGATAAGTTTAATGCTTTGGAAATTTCACATTGTCTTGAGTATCTTCAGAGATGGAGGGACCATAGCCTTGCTTGCTTAAAGTAAAGAGGTATATCGGCTCAGTTATCATTACTCGTTATTTCTTGAAATTATCACAACAGATTTTGACACTTATTTAGTTTATGATATCTGATCCTCAAAACAAAAATAATATTTTGAAGATATGCTGTCATTAGTCCATGAGAGTACATCGTGGAAAATCGTATCACGTAATGCATGAAATTGGTACAAGCTCATAATTTGAAAACGATAGTACTTAGATAAGCGATGTACACAGAGTTTTGTAGCTATGATGAACAGGCATTCAATTGTATGAGTGAGGAAAGTGAAGAAAAAAAACTTTATCGTTAAGAAATCGTTGCGGCCTGTTCCAAATCAAGGCATGGTTGAACAGGCCAAAAAACATGGCGGTTTCAGACCCCAGCGAGGTTACCCAGGATACGCCTGAAGACCCCAGACAGCGAGGTGGTCTAGGATCGCTTGATGAAGGATATAATTAAATAAGGCCATTAATTATCTTCAAAAGGAGTATTTTAATTAACTCAAACATCCAATTTTCACTCTTGCACTTCCTTGGAGTTTTCTTAGTCTGCATGCAAAGGTTCAGGCTGCTAGGTTTCATAGTTTTGAAGTTATGGAGGACACTTATTGACACACACACACACACACACACACACACACACACACACACACACACACACACACACACACACACATTGACATTTATTAGTACAGAAGTTCGATGTACAAATGGGAGGGTTAAATTGAGAAAGTGATGTGTGGGAGGAGTGGGGAGAGAAGGCCAAAGTTTGGGAGGACATAAGTGAAGGGAATAGGGAATAGAGCTAAATGGAGCAAATGAAGGGTTGTGTTGCACTCAATAATCCCACCATATTTTTTACCCTCGGTGAAGGAGAGGGTATTGTCTTTGGGTCTGTTTGTTTGTCTGCCTGGCTGTCTGTTCGTTTGTTTGTTTTTGTTTGTTTGTTTGTTCGCACAGATCCTTCATGCTTTTCTCCGCAACTGCTAGTAGGATTGAGACGAAATTTTCACCATTGGTGCAACTACAATTACGGAATGTTGTAATCATAATTATGACATCATAGCTCACATGGTGTGGCAGCCATATTGGAAAAAAGGGAAAATATGGACCTCTGCATCTCTTAAACCGCACCAATTAAAAAATTGAAACTTTGCACGCAGCAAGTACTCCCCATGGGGAATAAGTGTGATTTTTTCAATGAAGTCATAGGTGCCTTCATTATGACGTCATAATTGCATATATGTAGAACACTACATCTGATCAGTATGAAAGTTTTTGAAGGTCATCTGAAATAAAAATATCTGAAATATTTTTGAAGGTCATCTGAAATAAAATGGTCCACAGAAAAATTAATTGATGACATCATCGGTCTCGTGATTCGGAAGCCATATTGTTTGTTTAAAAAACATTTCAAAAAAACCTTTAAAAATATTCTCTGAAGTGGCTGAACAGATCAATGTGAAACTTTACACGTATGACCGCCTATCCATGAGAAACAAAATTTTCACACAAATGATGTCATGGATCACATGGTTTGGCAGCCATTTGGATTTACCCTAAAACTCATAAAAATCTTCTTCTCCAGAGCGGCTCGACAGATCGAGGGGAAACTTCACTAAAATGTTCCGCAAGCCATGCATGTACAAGTTAATTAAGGATTAATTGATAAGTCGCATGGTTTGGCAGCCATATTGGATTGAAGACAAAATATTAAATAATGTTTCTCTGGAATCGCTCAATCAATCGTCATGAAACTTCACATTTATGATCAAGTAGTGATGGGAAATGCATGTTTTGAATTTCAACTTGATCTGATACATGGTCTGGCAGCCAGAATTCATTAATTTTTTTGATATGGGTTCTTTTTTATTTTTTATTTTTATTTTTAATAAGCTTCACTTGGCTGTGCCTGGATGGGTTTGACGACCGAGTCACTGCCAACAGTTATATTAAATTCATCACTGCCAGCAGTTATAAAGTAGCAGTTCTAATTATGTCTCATTAATTATGTAACACACCAGTACACAAGCGCCACACAAAATACACTTCTCAAAAGAAGTCCTGGTGAGGTTCTGCAATCTCTGATTGCTATTTTTCTTGTTGTAAATATAAGGAATACATGGTCGCTTATTTTTATTTATTTATTTTTTATACTTTATTACCTCTGCTACTGAAGATGGATGGATGTTATCTTTTCATCCACGTTTATCTGTCTATGTTTGGGATATCTCAATAAGTTATAGACGGATTCGGATGAAATTCGGTGGGCAGGTTGGGTGTGTGACAAGGACGAATTGCTTCGATTTTTGTGAAGATCTGGATCCGGTTACTAGAATTTTCAATGATTATACTTACCAAGTTGAGAGATGTGGCCAAAACGATATATAGCATGATATTTCAAAAAAAGTTGTGGATGGATTACAACAAAACTTGGTGGATGAGTTGGTTCGGTGACAAGAACAAGCTGATTAGATTTTGGTTCAGGTGAAGATTATTGGATGTGTGACAGACTGGATTTGTGACAAGGAGGAATTCATTTGATTTTGGTGACGATCCGGATCTGTATCCAGATACTTGTTACCCTCGCCAGAGGAGAGAGTATTGCTTTTTGGCTCCATTTTGTCTGTCTGTTATTTTTTGTTTGTCCACACAGACATGAGTGTTTTTCTCAGCAACTGCTTGTGAGATTGACACGAAATTTTCACCATAGATGCGACTCATCATGGAGAATGTTTTAATGAAACTTAAGACGTCATAGGTCATGTGGCATGGCAGCCATTTTGGAAAAAAGGCTAAATTTTGGACCTCTGTATCTCCAAAATCGCAGCAAGGAAAAAATTGAAACTTGGCACATGTCAAGTACTTCACATGGGGAATAAGTGTAATTTTTTATTGATGTCATAGTTGCCTTCCTTATGACGTCATAATTGCAGACATAGAATGCTACATCTGATCAGTGTGAATTTTTTTTGGTCATCGAAGGATAAATTTGATCACAGAAAGAAAATTGATGAAGTCATCGGTCATGTGGTTCAGCAGCCATATTGTTTTGTTTTGTTTGAAATCTTCAAAATCTTCTTCTCTGAAATGGCTGAACAGATCGAGGCGAAACTTTACAGGTATGGCTGTCTATCCATGATGAAAGAAACATTCACACCTATGACATCACAGCTCACATGGTTTGGCAGCCATATTGGATTTACCCTAAAACCTATAATAATGTTCTTCTCCAGAACAGTGAGACAGATTGAGGGGAAACTTCACACACATGTTCCCCACGCCTTGCGGAAACCAGAGTGTTCACGAATAATTGATAGGTCACATGGTTTGACAGCCACATTTGATTGAGCGAAAATCTTTCAAAAATTCTTTCTCTTGAACCGCTTCATCAATCGATGTGAAACTTCAAAATTATGATCGAGTTGTCATGGGGAATATAAGTATTAAATTTCAACCTGATCAGACACATGGGCTGGCAGTCAGAGTTATTTAATTTTTTGAATCAGGATTCTTTTTATTTATTTGTTTGTTTTTTTACTAAGGCTCACTTGGTTATGGTGACGAGGTGGGTTTGAGGGTAAAGGAGTAGCAGCTGAAATGTGAGTTATATCCAGGTTCCTCCTGATGACTTCATCTTTGCTTTTTTCTTGTTTGGGTTCCTTCTGATTACTCCAATGGAGGACTGTACCTATTTGGTCTTCCATTTGGTTTGAATTGAATATATATATATATATATATATATATATATATATATATATATATATATATATATATATATATATATTTAATCCCATTCTGAATTCAATTGAATAATAATAATAAAAGACCTCATGGGTCAGGGTCAGGTGTCCAATCAAAGCGGGACGTTTTGGTACCCGGTCATCACTGCCAGCAGTTATAAAGTGGCAGTTCTTGTTATGTCTATTATTAATTACAGAACACACCAGGACACAAACACAACACAAATTAAGTCCTGGCGAGGGTCTGCAATGTCTGATTGCTCTTTTTCTTGTTTTCCTTGTTGTTTCTTGTCGATTTCTTGGTATACGTTCTCCATAGCTGCAATGATGAGTGTTTCGCGAGTTCAAAGTGTCGTTAAAAGGCAGGAATTTGAAATCCGTTCAGGGTACGGGCGAGAACTCCCCTACTCTTTGCAAAAGATACAGTAGGATCTTTAACATCCACCAATGACCAGCGTGGGCAGATGGGTCCTCCGTATATTAACGTTCATTCGATGGATGGTGCACACAGTGATGTATCAGCTTGCATGCATCAATGCACACACCTCATGGATATCCTGACCACCCTTATGAAGGCTACCGTGGAATCATTTCCGGTCATGCACGAAAAACTTCGTGCTCCGAGAAGTAGTGCCCCCTGCTGTTACTGCACCAGAATGGCAGCTTTGTGA
Organism: Eptatretus burgeri; assembly: GCF_056783735.1. NCBI lineage: Eukaryota > Metazoa > Chordata > Myxini > Myxiniformes > Myxinidae > Eptatretus > Eptatretus burgeri. Next base: position 93,790,214 of record NC_140964.1, on the reverse strand, counting down.
AGTCCAACAACAAATTCATTTATACAAGTAACTTCGACGCAGAAGGAAATCTTTAATAATCCCATCATGCTTGAACATTTCTGCCAACATCCATGTTCCTCTCTATTCCCAATGCTCATGGTCGTAGTTACCTATCTTAGTCCAGTTTAAACCGATCTATTATTTCTGCTGCTACTACCTTTGTCGGGGGACCATTCCATGTGTTAACTACAACGGCACTCACTGGAACGCACACCTATGCCAAGGTCACAGCTTAGATTTTGTATCGCACTGATAAGCCAGATCTGGATCCAGATCATCACCAAAATTGAATCGATTCTTCCTTGCCACACACCCAACATGTCCATCAAGTTTCGTCCGAATCCGTCCACAACTTTTTGAGACATCCTGCTCACAGATAGACAGATATATCCTGCTCTAAGTAATTGATGTAAATTATTAATAACTGGAACCTGGAAAGCATCTCAAAATGGAAAGCCTGTCCACGTCCGCTTTATACAGCACGGTAGTTGAAATAAACTTGACCAAAACAACACCTACAAATGTCTACATAATTGCACATTTCATTGATTCACGTTCTCCATAATCTCATAATAAAGGTTTGTTGAAGATTTGATGACAAAAGCTCAAATGGTACGATTACAAAACGATATCTCTCGCTTTGCTAGGGGACGGGCTAATAATGGTCCTAATAATAGACCCTGTGGTTGGTACCCCACTGCTTACCTCTCCCCAGCAAGACATCCTCCCATTCACAGTCACTCTGCCTTCCGATCACTAAGTCAGTTTCCAATCCAGCTAGTTACCTGACCCACCAGTCCACAAGCCTTCACCTGAGCCAACAGCTTACTATGTGGTGCCGACTAGATAAACTACATCCACTGCACAACAATCATAATAAAGAACGTCTTCATATCCCACTATCTCAAAAGCCAACATTATGGCAGTCCTGTATTTCATTATTCAATTTTTATAGTGACATTAACACGTAAAACATGTAATAATATGATAGCTAATGGATCCTGCCATGAGAACCCTCACCATATTCACATTTGATTACCATGGTGTCACTGAGAGAACACTACATCACTATGAAAGGGAGGAATGTCATGGATATTTGATGTTTGTCATGCAGTGCAATTTGAATGTCTCTCAAGGGTCTTCGCTTTACCTGGTCTTCTGGGGGGTGGGGGGGGGGTCAGAGCACAGGAGAGACACAACACTCACTCAAAGTACTTTGAAAGTTTTTTATTTTATTATTTTTGCTGCAATATCATGTCTTCAAATTAAATTTGTTTCTGATTAGTATCCATAACATCAATTTAAGCGAAAGAACACAAGTTCAAAGTTGTCAAAGCAGCTCCATTGCAATTGGCTTACATTTAGTGGTTTACCTTTGCCAGGTAAAGTAGTCAGGACAGTAATTTGTTCAGGTTACTGGTAATGACATATATTACATTTCCCAGCAGTATTTAACATGCATGAAAGAATAGTATGAGCTTCGTACGTTATTGATGAGTTACATGCAAGGCAGGTATAGTAAGTAGACAAGCCAACACATGCAAAGCTATTTCCCCTTATTTTCCCAACAGTTCAGAAAAAAGCTCCAATTCGACAAACTTGTCCACAAGGAAGACCCATCCGGTGTGGTCTTACATTGAGGATGTCATCGTCATGTGATATTGATTCAGTTTCATGTGATATTCAACCGAAACACGTTGAATAGTCCCTGATGACCTGCAGGCACTATGTCAGATTACTACCTCCTCCATTCTGCCTTCAAGGTGTCTGTTGAACAAGACAAGCACGTCGAATAAATACCTCTGCACTGAGTGCCTTTTGTGAGGCGCACTTGTTGCCTTCCTCGTCATCAGCCTGTTTCTTGGCTCCACCTTCAATGACCTTTGATTTGCATGTATTCGTGCTTGAGTCACTGTGGCCTAATTTGCCATTTTTAAAATCAGCTGCAATACTTCTCACCGGTTGCGGACTGACTTCTTCGTCTTGCAGTCTGTCGCTGCTGGATTTGACACCGTCCCCTTCAATGTTTCTTGTGCTATCAGGCTCAGGCCCATCGGTGGGAATATCAACCAGGTGGTCATCAACCTTTTTATGCGTGTCATTGTCCACCTTTCCTTCCATAAAGATGTCCGTGATTTCTGTGTCTCTTTGATTGTTGTCTGTGCTTCTTGCTGTTGGAGACGGAAGGTCATCACAAATTGTATTTCCCTTGAGCATCGTAAAAAGGCAAGGACGTGTGGCCAGCACCTCCAATGTATCAGATGGAAGTGATGTCAGCCGATTCAAGTCAAAGTTGGCGATGGTTTCCACAGATGTGCCTATCTGGGCAAGCGTGCTGGCAAGGAGTGAAGTCAACCTGTTCTCAGCAAAGCTGACCTCTTCCAGCTGTATCAGATTCTGCAACAGGCCTGGTGGAAGACTCTCAAGGTGGTTGCCATCCATCCGTAGTTCTATGCTCAGAGAGCCACAAAAAGGAAGGGGGTGAAGCGAACAGAATTTCAATCAAGTTGTGCGTGGAGTATTTTTTTCCTTAATGACAATCGAGTGTGATGTACACGTTTTGACTCAGGCGTGTATGAGCTCCATTTGCACATTTTCATCACACCAAGCGGTCAAATACTGCATGTACACTGCACACAAAGAAATAGGGACATTGGACCTGCTGTTACAAAACGAGAATGACCACATTGTGATCTCAACCTGCTGCTAAATCCAGTGACGGGCCGAAACCGTGCATTTAAAGGACTCTTAAAAGATGAACAGCGCGATTGGGAAACTCACATTTAATGCGCTATTAAAAGATTCACCCGAGACCTCTCATCCACGTCAGCCTCCGCCACCGTTTTCTTTTTGTAATTTACGTAACGTTTACGTTACGTTTTATGCTTTTTTTGTTATTAATTTACGTAACGTAACACTTAATTATCGTGCGGTCAGATGTACCATACGTTCTGACGGGCTTGATTAAACATTACTTTTATTCGACAGATGATTCGATTATTTTTGGGGTCCCTCATTGTGATTAACACTCAAGCCAAACAAAGCCAATGGAAATCTGACGCAACAAAGCCGGACACTGCATAGTTAATCAGCCGAGGGCCTACAGGCCTAATGTGTCCGGCCCACCCAAAAAAACAAGATGGCGGCCATATTATTTTGTCTGGGTGCAATGGTGGGTGGAGTCATGTGACAGATGTGAATGTGGTCCAGCAGCTGTTCGACCAATGAGTGCACATTTCAAAAATCGACCCCGACGACGACGACAACAACAACAACAACAGCAGCAAAGTGAAGCTCTTCATGAAAAAACAAAATAATCACAATGCCTGATGGAAGGGGATAAATTATTTTAAGGTAGTCATTTAATGATGTGTTCAGATTAGCTGCTGTGTCACATCCCCAATTCGCACTACCAGAGACTGATTGTGTAGCGGTTCCCTTTCATCCTTCTCATCCCTTTGTAATTTCACTTTTACATGTCGATAATTTCTCCAATTAGAATTATCTTGTTTCACTTATTCTATTTTACATGTTTTTCATGGTTGCATTGTGGGGTGATGGAAGACCTGCGATGTCACCGAGTCCCAGGCCACGTCCCGATTGGACGGATTGAACACCAGCATGTTGCCTGTCAAGGCGAGTGAGTGGTTAGCCTGAGGGACCAATCGGTGATTGTGACCTTTGGTTATGGGTGCATGTCCTGGACCAATGGTTTCAAAGTTTATGAACAGATATAATGTGATGTCCTCCAATCAGGACATCGACGCTTTGCTGTGGTGCATTTGGGAAGGGTGGAAGGCACGGCTCCAAAGGGGCTGGGATATTTCATTATCACGAGTTGGTGCTGAGAAAGACAGTTGGCTGGACAGAGAGGAGGGGTGAGGAATGGGGGACACTATGAATGAGGGGATGAGCAATGCCTCTCCACACGGCACGATACACTCCGGGATGGGAGTTGGGGGTGAGGAGGAGAGGGGAGAGAGGAGGGAAGTGGGGAGGGGAAGGCAGCGTTATGGACTTGTGGTTAGTAGGGGAATTGATGGGGGGAGGAGGGGTTCTCGACTTGCATTTGAAAGGGGGCCTTGAGGGACATGAGGGGGGGGGGGTATGGTCCCCTTCTGCCGGCATTAGTTCAGGGTTGAACGAAATGAGGTACATTAAAACAGCACGTTCAAACGGGTCATACTAGCCACCACCCGGAGACGTCCATGGAGGTGTTTAGGGGGAGGGGCTTTGGGAGGAGGAAAGCATGAGGGGAGAGGAAGGGAAGGGAAAGATGGGTGTTTTCCTTCAGTTGTTGAAAAAGCTGCACCAATGTTTGCGCCTTTATTTCATTTCGGCACATCAGATGAGCTCCAGCATCTCTTATCCTGAACCAAATTTTGTGGAAATTATCCTTGCAGCAGTTCTGACTGCTAAAAAAAGTATATATTTGTCCAATTCATACATTCTTTGACACCCCTTCTTCTCCTCGACCCCCGGAGAGTTGTATGGTGGTGAAGGGGGTTTGGGAGGAAGTTAGCTTGAGGGAGGGGAAGGGAAGGCAGCTTGAGTGGAGGAGAAGGCAGTGCAGGAGCAGGAGATGGCAGAATGAGGGGAGGAGAAGACAGTGCGAGGGAGTGTAAGGCAGAGTTATGGGAGGGGAAGGGAAGGCAGCGTGAGAGGAGGAAAAGGCAGTATGAAGAGAGGAGAAAGGAAGGCCGCATGAGGGAAGGGGGGAGGCAGTGTGAGGGGGGGAAGGGAAGGCAACGTGAGTGGAAGGGGAAGGGAAGGCAGCATGAGAGGAGGAAAAGGCAGTATGAAGAGAGGAGAAAGGAAGGCCGCATGAGGGAAGAGGGGAGGCAGTGTGAGGGGCGGGAAGGGAAGGCAACGTGAGTGGAAGGGGAAGGTAAGGCAGCATACCGGAGTGATAAAACGTGCCCAAACAGTAACATTTTTTTTAACCACCGTATTCTGCAAAAAAACTAGATGGGAGCATATTAAACCCATGCTATCTACCTGGCAAAAGCCTGCCTGTATACGTGCTTGCTCAGACATGCAGCAACATTTGTACCCCTCCAGTCGCCTCACCATGAATCAGATTCGTACATGCTCTACTCTCGGGAAGCTCTCAGTCCTTAAGAGCCCCCATAAGCATTCCTTCAACCTCCTCGTGGTCGTTTGGTAACCGTGCACTGGTGATATACTCATCCTTTCATTCGCACGGATTTCCCCACACCTGCACTGCATGTCCCGCGTGGCTTTGGCGCCACAACACATCCACTCTGCATATGGCTTCGGCACTGCAGCATGTCTGCTGCCCATGTACCTAGGCACATGGTTCATAAGATGCCGCATAA
>NC_140964.1:93697354-93779854 GCF_056783735.1 Eptatretus burgeri | reverse complement strand
AAAATAAATAATCTTAGTTATAGGAATCGTTAAATACTTAAGATTTTCAGATTTCACCCCAGGTTTCGACATTTATTTAGTCCACCAGGATTCTCAAATCCAAAATAATATTTTTATTATATACTTTAATTTAATTAGTATACTTTAATTAGTCCGTGAGAGGGGATCATGTTTCCAAAGCAAGGCATGTTTGAATCGGACGAATGAAAATGGTGGCTAGGATCCCCGGAGGTGGAATTGGGCTGATCAAGGATAAGCCTTTCATGGAGGTAAGCCATTAATTATCTTGATAAAAAAAAGTGTTTAAATTTAGCCAAACACCCAATTTTCATTCATGCACTTCCTTGGAGTTCCTTTAGTATTCATGCAAAGTTTTGGGGTGCTAGGTTACATGGTTTTGGAATTTGGGAGAAGACACATCCACACTGACATTTATTAGAATAGAGATTAAACCTGTTTGTTTTTATAATTGATGCCTGTCACTGCTCTTCTGCCTATCTCAATTAAATAAGCACACGATTTGAATGAGCGCATGTGCAGCCAAATTTGCACCAAATTATTGTCATTTGAGCACTGTTGGTGTTGGTGTTGGTGTTTTAGTTTTGGTATCTCGACACAATCGTATCTAAGGCTCTCACCGCTTGGCCAATCCCGTCACAATGTTATACTGCCTATTTGTCAGCAATATATGTGCTCATGCTACTGCAGCCAAAAGCAATTTTGGATGCAAGTCCCCGATCCCACGGGAAGGTCAGGAGCGCAAGCTGTATTTGCCCAGATCGTTTTACAGACCATTCTGCAGTTTGTTTGTTTATATTTTAATGTATCATGCCAGATCAAGAATGATTGACACATTTAATAACTGCAGCTGGTATGCTTGAGATTGGATGTACACAGGCTACAGAAATTGATGGAAACATTGACACAACTCCGTGATCAGTTGGTGATGCTAAACAACTGGTATAATCTGTTACAAGCCTCACTGTGATCAAGCCAGAGCTATGCAGATTGTTGTGGCTGAGAACCTGATCTGTGATTGCCGAAGTTGTGTGTTCAAGGGATTGGTTTATCAACTAGGTACCTTGATATCAAGGTTTAGACCCTGAAGCACCAGGACACACGCGGTCCACAACAGAACTCTGTCATGTCCAATCTGTGTTTTTTTTGTTGTTTTGTTTTTTAACAAGGGACAGACAAATTCATCTTTTGTGAATGTTTACCAGGTGTCTTCTGCAGGGACGACATTCTTCAACTGGTTGTCATGGCATCTTCATGTTATGACCCAAGATTTGTTAACGAAGATGATATACGACGCATGTCCCTATAGAGACAATGTTTAATAAAAGTCCAAGGTGCATTGATGTCACTTTGGACTGCCATGTTGTGTGACCTTTCCTTCATCAAACACGAGCTAAGGAAAGCTATGTAATCGGGTAAGTTGTTAAGATGCAAGGCCGGATCGAGTGTGGAGGAGGAATTTTGAAAATAAGAAAAGTGAAGTTTAATGGTAGTTCTTTGAAAGTTGTTTTACCAACTGCAAAGGTTGAAACGAGATCATAAGAAAGGAAAGGACGATTTGGATAATTTCGTGGAGGACAGTGAACAAAAGTAAATGGAAATAGAGGTGAGAGTGCAAAATGTAAAGATGCTTCTCGCGTTGACACAAGGTGCTCAAGGATAGCATGGGGGAATATAATTTGGCAAGTAAAGGAGAAACGTGGTGAAATAAACACGGTATCTGCCGAAAAGCAGTCGAGGCAACATGTACTTACCGCAGCCGGGCTCTGAGTCACCACGTGAGGCTGTTCTTGAACACCAGGCAGCATGGGAACTGAACTTCTACAGTTAGGAATGCACAGGCAAGCCAACCTTGGGATGTTGGAACGCTGACACCACCAGCAGCAGCAGAGAAGACCAGGCAACATGAGCTGCGCCGTGGAACAGGCTACGTCGAGACGTCAGTGCGGCGGTACAGAAATTTAACATGGTTGGATGTGAGCACAGGTATAATTCCTGAACCTGAATATGACTAAGGTGAGAGCTGGACAATCCTGCAAGATACGAGAGACCTTTTCTACCATGTAGCGGTCCAAGAGTGAGCAGCGAACAGGGTTGCGTGCCGAGTAGGACATAGTGGCTGCCCCACGTCGGAAAAACTGTAAGTTGTCGTACAAATGGTATCCCTCTACATCAACACTGTTAACGAGTTACAATTTAATTTTCAGTTGGTCAGCTTGCTCCAAGTGTAAGAAAGAAATATTATTTAAGTTGGAGCTCCATGTGGACTTTCACGTGTGTTCGTCTTTGTCTCTGTCTGTGCTTGTCCTATTATTGCCGCCACCGAAGGTGGACGGATGTTACGTTTTTACCCCTGCCTGTTTGTCTGTCTGTCTGTCTATCTGTTTGTCTGTGAATAGGATATCTCAAAAGGTTGTGGACAGATTCGGACCAAATTTGGTGGACAGGTTGGGTGCATGACAAAGAAGAACTAATTCGATTTTGGTGAAGATCTGGATTCGGATACGAGAATTTTTAGTATTATTTTCATTGATTCTTCACCATTGAGAGATAGGGCCAAAAACGATATTTCAAAAAGTTGTCGATGGATGATGACAAAACTTGGTGGAAGAGTTGGTTAGAAGTCAAGAACAAGTAAATGAGATTTTGGTTCAGGTCAGCAGATCCGGCATATCAGTTGGATACAATATAACATAAACTGTTCAGCCTGGCGGAGGGAGGGATGCGCTCCACCGAGTGCCATTCCAGTTTGTTTGTGCAATGCTATAGAGAGATGGTAAATACTTTTACAATTGATTCTTGATATAATTGAAGGATGTAAGGTGTTTGTGATCAACAATTTTGAGCTCAAAGGTTTTGATATATAATCTATGCCTATCTGCATAGTCATTCCATTCATACTGATTGTAAAGTTGTTGTTTTTTAGAAACAACACGAGAAGTTAAGTAAAAACCAGAATGGTACTCGGTGGAGCGCATACCTCCGCAAGGCTGAACAGTTTCCGTTTTGTATCCCACTGATAGGCCGGATCTGCATCTGAACCTGAACCAAAATCGAATCAGCTTGTTCACCTACCCAAGTCATCCAACAAGTTTCATCAGAATCCATCCACAGCATTTTGAAATATCGTGCTCCATATTGCTTTTGGCCGAAATTGGTTGATTTATCCACAGGTGCTCACAGTGACGCTTCATGTCTTCCCTTCGTCAAAGCAAAGCCATTTTTGGTTACTGCTCCTGAAAGTCAGTGTGAGTACATTTTCCTCTTTCACTGCGGATAAATCAACCAATTTCTCCTTGTTTTTAGTCTCTTGCGTCGCTTACTGCGCACCGCTACCAGTTCTGTGCTTGAATTTGCAACCACATATCTAGCAGTTAAAGTAGTTTTTTTTTTTTTGAAGATGATGGCTTTCTATTTCCTGTTCACGTTCAGGAAAAACCGTTGAGCTTGTGGTGAAGTAGATTTTTCCATAGCAATTGCAGGTGTTCATCGCTCAACAATCCTAGTCTCCACAATTGCATTACACAGCAAGGGTCATTTCGACCATCGGAACTAGGGCGCATCGGGATAGTCCTTCGGGATAGTCACTTGGACAATTGAGACCGAGTCGAACTGGCCCACTCGGGTGCTTAAAAGAGCTTTCCATGAGCAAAAATGATGGATGATCTTCAGACCGTGCCAGTTGACGAATGGTACACATGGCCAAGCAGGAGACGCAACTCGTCCTCAACTTATGGACACTGTCTGGCTTGTCTAATCTGAGTGCCAAAGGGAGCTATTTGGCCCACAATTACTAAAATGACAATTTATATTTGCTGCTTGACTCAGATGTGGGTTGGGGGTGTTGCGATGTTGTGTGAAAGTGAACAACCTTAGGTGGATTGTACTCTCGCTTGTGAACCAAAATTGTTAGCGCAAATTTGCTTGTTTTTTTTTTTTTTTCTTCTTTTTAGACAAATAATTTTTTTGTGCTCAGTATACTGCATGATCCTACTTTAAACTTTTTTGGGGAGTGGGGCAACACGTTTGTTTTATACATCTCACCTTTGAGCTCCCCGTTACCAACAAATGTGTCACAGTCGAGCCTTTCGATGTGGTTGTACGTGCAGTAAAACCACTGCAGCTTGGTGAGATTCCGTAGCAGGCTGGACGGAAGTTTGTGGAGGTGGTTGTACGAGATATCCACGTTGTTGAGGTTTTTATTATATCTGAATAGCAAGGGTGGAATTCGTCTGATTTTGTTGTAGGACACGGAAAATTTCTCCAACAGGATCAATGGCTTCAATAGACCCGGCTCGAGAGCCGTGAGCCTGTTTCCCTCGAGGCGCAGGTCCTTGAGGATGGAAAGAGGGAGAAAAGGTTCTCATTATCTACATCAATATGAATTATCAATCGATATGAATGATCAGACCTGAACTGAGTACCTTGAGTGAGCGGAGCTGAGAGAGGAGGGCCAGAGGAACGCTCTCTAAGGAGTTGTACGTGAGGTCGAGAAACTCGAGCCTCTCGAGATGGCCAAATACACCAGTTGGCAAGTCGCTGATGGAATTCCTGCTCAGGTAAAGAGTGTCAAGATATCGAAGACCATGAAAAACCTTCGATGGTAATTCTTCTAGACTATTTTTGGACAGGTCGAGATAGTTGAGCTTTGGCACCAATTGGAAAAGCTCTTCTGGTACTTCAAAAAGAGCACTGGAAAACAGGGTATGAGGCGTGGTAGGTATGAGGTGGTATTTCTCCACATTTTATGACAATCCAAGAACCTCTAATCTTTTATATTAAGTACACACCTTGTCGCACCTTCAAAAGTTTGTTTTCGAGCACTCGATGACTTTGACATGTATGTTATTTCGATAAAAGCGAGGCTTATCTCAATACTCCGAGGGATTGTTGGGGGTTGTGCTTGGGGAGAACAGTTGCACAGTTCATGACTTGTTCCACCAACTTTTGGTTTGAGACCAATCTCACATTAAATAAGTAAAGTATGGAGGAAGCGGGTGGGGGGGTTATACCCCACCTCTGAGCCATCCAGCATTGGGTTCGAATCTCGGCCCCGCTCCAAACTGTCATCCTGGTGTCTCGCAGGCAAGGAGAAGCGTCAATGTGTGTGCCGTCCCTCAGATGGACGTTCAACTGGGAGTCTCATCTGCTAGCATTCCTTGGTGGACGTTGACAATCCCATGGTGTCCTTCACAAAGAGTCGGCGAGCTATCACTGGCACCCTGGCCAAATTATTCGCCTAAGCAGCAGAGGACATTGCATCAGTGGCATATCCACGCCTTCAGCCAATGGTATCACTCGCAGCCAAGTGCTGCACATAACAGAAGAGGAAGGGGGAGATTAAAAAATATTAAAGGAAGTGAAGGGAGGAGGATATAAAAGATAAGTTTGCAAGAGGTAGTCGTGAAAGGGGGGTTGGGGTAGGGGGCGGTAGTGGGAGGGTTCGTTATCAAAAATTCTTCCATTTTCTGCATAAGTAATATGTAGATGCCACTTTAAAAGTTTTCAGGAAGGTGTTGGCACCATTTTCCAGCAGACAGATTGTGCTGTGTTATCATCAAGCAATATCTTCCAAAGCAATTCAAACAAAAAGCAAACACTGAATACGATTCGTTGCAATTTGTGGGTTTTTGGACACTTCTTGGATCACTTACCAACTGGAGAGATCCACCCATTTCAGCAAACGGATCCCTTGAAAAACTGTAACGGGGAGGTCATTTGGCCTGGAACTGTCCATGTGCAGAAATTGCAGATTGGGAAGGGCCTTGAAGGCTGCAGGTGGAAGCGAGAGTGGACGCTTGTTGCTCGAGATGCCTAAGTAGGTGAGGGTTGGGAGTGGGCTTGGAAAGGCCAAGCCGGATAAGAAATTTTCATCCAGAAGAAGAATTTCGGTGGAATTTGGGAGAGGCCAAGGCAAGGCATGCAGGTCTTTAGCACGACAGTCCACCGTATGCCGTTTCACATCACAAGAGCATTTCGGTGGACATCCACAAGTCAGCGAAGGCCCAAGTAAGATAACTATGAAGACAAAAAGTTTGGCCATTGGACTGGTGGGAATGATGGTCTTGGTTCTGTGGATAAACAAAGGCCATTAATCGTTTGTCTCATTTCCATGCAACATCCTTATATTTTAACCGAGATGTAAAACACAAATGCTTTCCTAATGGGTCGGGGGTGGGGGGGGGGGCTAAATTGACTTTTAAAACAGGAGTGATGGGAAAAGAAAAGTGTGGGGTTGAAGGGATGGGATTTGAGCCTTGTAGTTATAGGATTAATGGCTCGGGAGGGAAAGGATATTTCATGAAGCTTTGGTATGCAATATTGCCCTTTTCGTTGGGACACGGTTATTACGTCATGAGACATATAAAGAAGAGCTGCACTGGTGTATGTTATTCACTATACACCTCGGAAGTGAAAACACTGAATGGGGCACCTGATAGTATGATCCCAAGTACGTAATTGAGTTATGAGCCCCCGTTGGACTTCGTCCGAAAGGGGGGCTTATGGATTCGGTCTCGTACGTCCGTTTGTCCACAGCCATATCTCGGACACGTATGGACCGATTTTGCTCAAACTTGGCGGAAAGACTACATGATGGTATCCATATACAAGTACATCATTTGTTTTCATGATTCGATCCAAGATGGCTGACTGGCGGCCATTTTAGTTGTCAAAACCCGATGTTGAACACACCCTCAACCATTTCTCAAACACGCATTTACCGATGTTGTTCAAACTTGGGATACATAACGAATGATGGCTTACATATACACGTCATTGTTGTGGTGGAGTCTGCGGGCCTGCGGGGAAGGGCATGGTGGTGTGGGAGTGGTCGGAGTGGTCATCGTATCTGCAGGGGATATAAGGTGTGCGCGCCGCCTGAGGCGTCGTAGTAATGCTGGAGTTGTCCGGCTCGTGAGTGTGCTAATACGCAATAAAGGAGAGCCACGGGCAGAGTACGCTCGCGCTCGTGCTTGTGCACCACAGCCCGGCTCGACTGTTCCTCCGCATCGTGTCTGCCTGCTAAGCATCTTCCATTTCAGTACATTACAGTTGGCAACGAGGATCTTCGGATCGGCGTGTGCAGGGCGGCAAATGACCCGTGCGGTTCCAAGCTATGGAGCCAAAGGTCTCGCCAGCACGAGCATGGCAGAGGGTCGGTGCACGGCAAACATACGCGTGCCCGCCTTCGGCGGAATCGACTTCGGCCACGTCGAGTGGGCAACGGCCGCGCTCACTGTTCGTTTTGTCGAGGACACGCGTTTCGGCTCGAACGCGGCGTGGAACGTCGCGCAAGCTCTGGAGAATGTCCGAGGTCTCGATGGTCGGGACACAGCAGATGGTCTGGGGGTCATCGCGATGGGCCAGGCACGCACGGCCATGCGCACGGTCTGCGGCGCGGGTCGTGGGCGAGCGTTGCAATGGAATCACTCGGACGGTGGTCTGAGCACTCGAGGTCGTCTACGGTGTGTGGGCCGAGGGTCATCGCCCATCGTTACAGTCATAGATGGCGGTGTGCAAAGCGATCCTTCCGTCCCGGGTCAAAACCTGCTTCCAATTGATCCGGAGATGACAAGATCAGTGGCAGGGGAGGTTGAAGTGATCGAGGCACGGATCGGGTGTCGAATTGAGTCCACTCGTGCTGCCCGCGCATCGCATTCGGCTGTGCCGTGCAAATTCACGACAGAGGAGCGTCCGGCACGGCTCAGAGATCATTTTATTTCTGGTCTGCGAGCAGCCATCCTACGGTTGACCGACATCACATTCGACTCGGCGGTCGCGACTGCTTCATCTGTCGAGCAGACACTCACGGATGTCCGCGCCATTGCTGGCCAGGACGTAATGAGTAGCACGAGCTGGGGCATGGCGGCTAATCCCGAGGTCCACGCGGTGACCGCACAAGTGCCGCAGGTCGCGCAGCCCGGAGTCCGCGCGATGGCACAAGTGCCGCAGGGTGCTCGCGCGCCTAGCGGTGCGGGACGAGGGCGCGCACCGCAGCACGGTCGCACCGGGAGCGAAGGGGCACCGCAGCACGGTCGCACCGGGAGCGAAGGGGCACCGCAGCAGGACCCCAGTGACCTGGAGATCGGCCTGCAACCGGGGCATGACGATGCCGGCGAGCCGGAACAGGAGCCGGACCCTTTTGGGTCGGAACAGGCTGGCGCACCTCGGACTGGATCTCTGGTTCGTACCTCCAGATGTGCCAGTGCTCTCTTCGAGGCCTTCGTCGAGTACCGAGGGCGAGGCTCTGGCGGCGGGGGCCACGTCGATGCAGCGGGAGCGACCGTTCGTGGCTGCCGGCGGCAGTGATGTGCGGTTCAGGAGCGGCGAGAGCCGTATCAGCTCTCGCGATGAGTTCCCGCGCTTCGCTCGCGATGAATTCCCGCGCTTCGGCAGTGTTCGTGAGGCAATGCGCGTCGGTGTTGTTCAGGCAGCTTCAACAGGTGGCGGGGAGCCCGTGGCGTTAAAGGGAGTCGCGAGTCACAACATCGAGTCGACAACCAGGAAACGGACTCGTGATGTGGATTGTGGGTTGTTGTTCATGGCATATGTGTTTTTCCTTGCTCTAGTGATGCAGTTTAACGTTGTTGAAATAAATGCCAGCAGTTCTCGTGTGAAAGTGCATTTGGCGGAGATCAGTCAATGGAGTTGGTATTATGATCAATGTGATGTGGGGGCGAATAAAGAAGGTTTATTGGCCTCCAATTTCCCCAGGCCGCAGGTAGTTGCTTTGTCATGTGCTGGGGGTTTATCAAAAGACCGCGCTGTACGGAAAAGTGAGTTTGCAATGCTTCGAGTGATGTTCGTAGTGATTTATAACGAGCCTATGATTGCAGTGTGGTTTAAATGGAATTGCTCCCGTCTAGCTGCCGTGTGGGTCTCGGAGGTCGACTCGGAACCAAGACTGGTGCCCTGGTCGGCGTTACCCCCACCTCTGGTTGCGAGCGCAGCTCTCTGTGTTCGCTCAAGGCCGTTTAGACGGGCGTTGGCGTCTCAACTGATTGTGGTGTGTGGGTTGTTTTGGAGCATTAAAAGCGTACAGCCAGCGGCGCTGTTCAGTGCCCCCGGCCAAGGTCGATCAAGGCTGGCGCCACGGCTTCCAGACAGCGGGCTTCCGGCCTCGGAATGTTTATCTACGTCGGGTCTGCCTGGGGGGAGTGGGCCGGAGGCGTTTGATGGTGCCGGGGGAGGTTGGCTCCAAAGGTCACCACGACCTCGGCGAGGGCCATGTCAGCATGGGCCGCCTGGGGGCGTTTTTGCTGCGTAGTGCTGCTGTGCTTCTCGTTTTGCTGCTTCATATCGGTAACGCGGTCAGAGTTTGGTGAGTGCTTTGTGCACCTCCGTCTTTGGAACCTGGCCTTTGCTGCTCCACTCGCTCGCATCGACACATTATATGATGTGGTGTGCTGTTATACTTCGCTATTTTTCATTTTATTTTCATGATTATTATACCGAAGTCCTTATAATGCTTCTTATAATGGTGATCATTTAATAATCATAGTTTTAGGGGGGAGGAGTGTGGTGGAGTCTGCGGGCCTGCGGGGAAGGGCATGGTGGTGTGGGAGTGGTCGGAGTGGTCATCGTATCTGCAGGGGATATAAGGTGTGCGCGCCGCCTGAGGCGTCGTAGTAATGTTGGAGTCGTCCGGCTCGTGAGTGTGCTAATACGCAATAAAGGAGAGCCACGGGCAGAGTACGCTCGCGCTCATGCTTGTGCACCACAGCCCAGCTCGACTGTTCCTCCGCATCGTGTCTGCCTGCTAAGCATCTTCCATTTCAGTACATTACAATTGTGTTTCGAGATCAGATCCAAGATGGCCGACTGGCGGCCATTTTGTTACTTAAACGCGTCCCCAACCATTTCTCGCACGCGCATGGTCTGATTTTGTTCAAATTTGGCACCAGCACAGTACATCATGGCATACACGTGCCGCTCACTTTATTTTGCGATCTGATCAAAGTTGGCCGACTGGCGGCCATTTTAGTTGCAAATAAATATTTGCTCGCCCTTTAACTCCACACATCAAAATTACCAAAACAACGGGAGCTATGACATTTTTTGTCTTTTTTACTCGCTCCTCAAGAAAGAGGATGAACTGACAAAGACAATTTCTCAGATCCACCAGCAACGAAAAAGAAAATTGGAGAAAAATCTCCAGCAGTAAACAGAACTCCAGGTTCGAAAGGAAAGCTACCGCCGATGATTTAACCTCGTTGTGGTAAACCATACCGATAACAAAGGGATGTAACGAATCAATAAAACGTTCAATCGTGGACAGGATCAAGAACATATCCACAAAGACAAAGATCAGATAATTGGTGAATGACAGATTTCATGTTACGTGGGTTGTGCTCACTCACATACCTGGTCAATTTACATGGTCCTGGTCATACCAAAACAAAATTACCTGTTTAATATCCTGGGTGTCCCAAAAACGTGTGACCACAATCACCTCACATGAACAACAAATTGTGGTAACTCTTTTGGGACACCCTGTATTTTAGTGCAGAAGCTGCTGTCCAGACAAAAACCCCACACCAAGGGTGAGCGGTGTAACGTTGTGTCAAATAATCTCTGAAAAGACCAGAACGTTTACTACCTGCAGTCTGGGCAGGTACTTAATTGTAGTTTGTGAGGAGAACCGGCGATATCTCGTCGACTCTTATCAAGGACACAATACGATCTTTAACGTCTTCCAACTATTGCTGCAGTAGATGGAAAACCCAGAACTTTCATCATCCATCCGAGGGATGGTGCACACATTGATGTACATTTTCTAGCTGCGTGACAGCTCGATAAGATACATCGAAATACCAGGATTACAGGTTTTTGCTGGGTCGTGGTCCTAACCCAAGCTATAAATCTTTGAGATGAGTGGCTACACTTATTGGCTATCCTGCCAGCCCAGTTTGACATTATACACAGTAAATATTGCTGGCCATTTGACCCACCATTTCTGTGTTGTTCACTTAATTTGCAACATCATCTATCAAGATGTGCATAACGTAATGACCTGCCCTTTTAAGTCCATTGCCAGAGCTCAGGCAGAACAACCAGCTTAACCTGCCATCCCGAGAGGGAAGTACAATTCAGAACCCACCGATCGAGATGTTTGAGCAAATATAAAAGTTTGTCGAACTCCAAGGATACAGGTACGAATCTCACCTTGTTTAGTACTGCTCTTTAAACCCAAGTGAAGTCCTTGCAATGACAATGCACCCAGCCTCTCCTCGTACCCTGTCGGACTCGATTATCCATTTACTTTGTATGTTGACTTTTATCGACGTCAGACAAACAGAAATCGCAAAAATTCCCAGCATTGTTGAAGTTGGACATTGCGAGGTTTGAGTTTGTTTACCCCGAATGTCGCAGACATTGGTATTTTCCATAAACCTGTTCCTTATCTTAAATCGCAAATCTCTAAATGTGCAAATAGGGAGGAATTAGGCAAGTCTACAAAATAGGGTCGTTTGTGAAAAACGATAAGGAGTCGACACTCGAGGTGTCCCGCATTTTGGGTGGAATGAGGAATAGATCTGTGTAATATGAAAGGTTTTTGAAATATCGAGTACACAAACCACGCGAGAGATGGTTACTTTGGCAACAGATTTCAGCTAATCACCGTCGTGATCTAATCAGGTGAAGATAATGTCATGAGGAATACATATCTGCAAAATGAAAGTGAAATGTTCAACAGGTTTTGAAATATCGTGGACACAAAAGTACGTGGACAGATGATCGGTCGGATGGAGCTCATGGTTAATGTCCCAAATCTAACTACCTTGTCGGATGGGCGGTCGACAAAAATATTGAATCAATTTAAAAGATTCTTTCAAACAAATAGAATGAGCCTGGTGTTGGCTTAGTGGTTAAGTTAGCTGGCTTAGGATCTTAGGGTCCTGAGTTTAAGCCCCGTTAGCTGTTTATTGTTGAATTAATACCAGATGGGGTTGACTCAGCCTGTCATACTTCTGAGGTCCACGAAATGAGTACCAGTGTACTGGTAGAGGGGCAAAGTATCGGCGGCACAGCTGTGCTTCCAAGAAATGATAGCTACCCTGGCAGCCAAGCTGCCACACACGACAGAAACAAATAGAATCACGATACCAACGTAATTTTGCACACCCAGCATGTGCAGCCCAAGAGGGGCAGAACGAGATACACATTAGAAATGGAGGTTCGTTTCGTTACAGAGATAAAGGCTCTTATAAGGATGTGGTGAAAAATGAAAAAAATATATAAAATATTGTGTGAGTGGCAACAGAATGAACGAACAGGAAAAGTAAATAAATAAAATAAATAAGCTTGCAGGAGGGTTGGGCCATTGGGGTAGAAAAAGATTATGGGTAAAGATTGGTGCTGGGGGTGATATAGCATGGTGGTGCACCACCTGCTTGAAGCCTTGGAAATGAACAGACAAAAGCACATCCACAAACGGGCGGAACAAAGATGTAAGGTGCACAGTGAACCTGGATTTTGGGCGTTCATTCAGGAGATGAATCGTTGAAGAACAGATCGTATAGTTGCTGGAGGAAGAGAGCGTAAGCTTGCCAAACTCGAGAGGCAGTGATATAACAAAAATATAACGAGAAAGAGCACTCAGAGATTGCAGAACCTCACCAGAACGTTTGTGTAGTTTTGTGTGGTGTATTTTGAGTGGTGTTTCTGTACTGGTGTGTTACTAATTAATAAGAAACATAATTAGAACTGCCACTTTATCACTGCTGGCAGTGATGACCGGAGACCAAGATGTCTGCTTTAATTGAACAGCTGACCCTGACCAACGAGGTTTATTACTATTCAGTTGAATTCAGAATGGCATTAAAATAAATTCAATTCAAATCAAATGGAAGACCAATTAGGTACAGTGCTGCATTGGAGTTATCAGAAGGAACCCAAACAAGCAAAAAGCAAAGTCATCAGGAGGAACCTGGATAGGATTCACATTTCAGCTGCCACTCCTCTACCCTCAAACCCACCCAGGCACAGCCAAGTGAACCTTATTCAAAAAAAAAATATGTATATATATATATATATATATATTGTTGCGGATTCGCGCCCGCCGGCGTGCGAGCGGCCACGTAACTCGAATCGCGGCACGTCGCCCACCGGATGGACAATTCCGTCGTGACCCTCTCGGACTAATGCCGGGAACTAGTCACGGGTGGGCCTTTCGGCCTCACCATGATCGTGCCAATCGCCCCCCCCCCCCCGCGTGGGATAGGGTTGTTCGCCAAATTCGACCTACCTAAGTACCCACACGGAGGGTAGACCGGGCGATCGCACCTCGCCGCAGGTCGACTTCGGACACGGACCACTTTAAGCGACCAGTTCCGTACTATCGGGATAACCGAGCGGTGTTGTCGTCAACCTTGACGGTTCCGATTAATTGTCGGGCGTATTTTCGCCCACCACCAACCCTTTACGTGAAGTGAGATGGAGATTCAATTAAAGAAAAGACGAAGCGAAACGGGAAAAACAGTTCAACATAATTCACATTTATTCCGCGGCAAACGGAAAGCACACATATACAATTACAACAATTATGCACCAAAAGCAAATGTAAAAGAAACACAACAATTATGCACCAAAAGCAATTGCAACAAAAGAAACACAATGCAGATCTACGACCGACTACGCGAGCACACGGCAACACTTACACAGTTTTACTTTACAGACGGCGCCAACAACACATATACTCAAAATCAAAAGAAAAGGGCCACCCTCGAATACAAGGGGGCAGACGTGGTCTGTGGGCGCGAGACCGCGTAGAGCCTACCCGTCTTGTGATGAGCCGCAAAATGGCGGCGGCGCCCCGACTCCGCGCTCCTCCGCGGGCCTCGCTGGCACTGCCTGGAATGGGGTGGGAACGGGGCCCCCCTTTTCGCACTATCTCAGCGTGGGGGGGGAAACAGGGGGGGTTGTTGATGCTCTGGGGAAAGAGGATAGCTGGCTTGCTTGGGTCCCGCGACGAGCGACTCCACTGCGCACTCGACCGCGTTCCCGGCTTCTCCTCTCTGCAGCTCCCCGACAGACTCCGAATCCCGACAGACCGACTCTCCTCCAGACCCGTCTTGACTGCTGCTGCCACTCCTCGCCGCCGCCACAACTCGCCCGAGCCCGAAACAGAAACTCTTTTCAACTCGAGCCCGAAACAGAAACTCTTTCCAACTCGAGCCCGAAACAGAAAACTCTTCTCTCTTTGCCGCTGCCGCTGCTGCTGCCGCTGCTGCTGCCACTGCTGCTGCTGCCGCTGCTGCTGCCACTGCTGCCGCCGCCGCTGCCGCCGCCGCTGCCGCCGCCGCTGCTGCCGCCGCTGCCACACCTCTCCAACTCGCCCGAGCCCGAAACAGAAAACTCCCTGAATTCACCCCGCGCTCGGCGCTTTATAGTGCGACAGGAGAACCCATATGCAGATTTCCGGATCAGGATCGGCTCGGGGGCGGAACCACGCTCGCCCATTGGACGGAGGAAAAGTGGGCGTGAATCATTCCTGATCCGCGAATCTGCATATGTCGATTCTACTCCGACATGCCTGGAGGCGGGGCCAAATCACCCCGCGCTTAATGATTGGACAGATCAGAAGTGGGCGTGTATCATTCTTGATCCGACTTCTCGGAAAGGACGCTCTTTGTACCCGCGGCTCAGCTTGCGTCCCGCACGAGGCCAGGACAGCCTGACGCTCGGCGTCCACAAGCAGCGCGGGAATGGCCGGAGAAGGAGAGGTGAAGGCGGTGGAGGGTCTAAAGTGGCGGTCCCTGGCCACGGTGACGCTTGGAATGGCGGTGATGCGATGGTTGCGAGAGCGAGTCGTGACGGTAAAGGTCGTGGCTGTTGGCGTTGTTGTTGTTGTTGTTGTTGTGAAGCGGCGTTGCAGTTGGTGGTTGTTGTGTGATGGCGGTTGAGACGTGGTTGGTTCAAAATAAAGATAGAACAGAAAAACGGTTATCTTAAAGGGTCGCAGCCCGAATGAATGACATTTATTCCCTCTAAACAACGGGTTTGGGCTAACTACACATGTACTTACAGAGATACCTCACCTACGGGACCTGAATGGTGGTTTGCGAATTTCCTCAACCACAACACTACCCCCTCCCCTTTTTACAGACTCGTCCTGAGTCGTCAAATTTTCGTGTGCCATCATGTGTAGTTCTCCCCTCGTACGTTTTACCTACGGATCCCTGAGTGCGACATTCATGGTATTCGTGTCCCCAAAATAAATAACCTGAGGGCTGAGTAACTAACTAAACAAACCCACTCACACGGACGACTTAAAAAAAATTGCCGGCGCTAAGACAGACATGCCGGGGGCGCACTCATATGTACAGTACATCTTAACCTTAACTTACAAATTTTACACTAAACCATGGCCCAGGATCAATGAACTCTGCAAAAAGAAAGCAGATAGCAGGGAGCCAGGCTGCTCGCATGCAGTCTCTGGCTCAAACAATGCAGGTGACAGGGAACGTGGCCGGCTGCTCACACGCAGTCCAAGGCCTTCCCTTTTTAACTGAACCCAGTGAACCACAACGGTGCATGGGCTGCACAAACGCAGTCTCCGTGCCAGCTCAAGTGGCACACGCAATGAACACAACGGATGGATGGATGGATGGATGAATGGATGCACGCAAACACGGTGCACGGGCCGCCACTGCAGGCCCGTGTTGTAGCTGCCAACAGGGCAGTTCTTGCAGCTTGCAAACTGTTGCTTTCTGATCCTGGCGCACATGGCAATGAACAAGGAGGGGCAAAGCAAAATTGAACGGGCCTGGCGAACAGGGGCAGTGGGCGTGGCATGGCAAAGGTGAGCAGGCAACCACAGCCTGCAGAACAGGGCCACTGCAGGCAAACACAGGCGGCAGACGAACTGGCCGGCACAGGCCTTGAAGCACAGCAGCTGCAGACGATCCGGCCGGCACAGGCCTTGCAGCAAAACAACAGCTGCCGATGAAGTGGGCCAGCACAGGCCTTGCAGCAATGCAGCCAGCAGATGAAGCTGGCCAGCCTTTGCCGTTCAGTGGAGGTTGGTGGAGGGAGTGCGGTGGTGCTGGCCACTCGGAAGGCGGGCTCGGACCTACCCTACGGTCTCCCTCCCAACCTATCGCCTTTGCCTGTCACTGTACATACCCACTCCCTTAATTTGTGAAACCCAATTTAGCCCCAACTTATTTTTTTGTTGTTTTTAGTTTTACTTCCCACTATAATTTGTCCCCTAACCCCCTTTACTGTCCTTGTTCGGCTAACCTATCCTGTCACCTAGCCTACTCCCAACCCCTACGTTCCCTTCCCGGAGGGGGATAAGGGAGAGCTAGCGTCCTATGTCGAGGCCCAACTCAAGCCTCAGAATGGCCTCCCCAGAGTTCAGCGATCTATAACACAAAGTGGGTCCAGCGGCTCACAACGAGAGAGAAGGGATGGATGGTGCGGAGGGGTACACTTCCTATTCTACCCTATCCATTTAACTGTTAAACTACCCCGGGGCTTTCAACAAGCGCCTCACGCTTAAAGTATTGGTTCTATAAACCCAGATTCCCGTCGCCTGTGTTGGTGTCCTCACAATTTCGGGCCTCGCCCCCCAATTTTCTTTCCGTGCCCTCACACGGTCTCATGGCTGGGACGCGTGGCTCCCCTTGGCAGGCACTACCCTCTGCCGAATCTCCCGCTATGGCACCCCCGGACACTACACTGCCTCCGAGCTTACCAGCTCCCTAAACACCGGGGAGTGCCCCCGATGGCACCTCCCCTGAAACGCACACGTGGCAGGCTGGCTTCCCGGGCCCCTTTCCGAGGGTCACCCGTGCCCACAACACTGCCCACGCGGCTGACGGCGCCCCGGGCCCCGCACCAAGCGGACGCACCCGTGCCCACTACGCTATCCCAGCCCCCCCATGGGCCCTTGGCCTACCACGGCCGACTAGCCTGGTGCCCGTGGTACCCACTCAGCGATACTCACCTTTCGCAGCCATGCTCCCAGCCTGTCAACAGGGCTCCTGCACCCCTCCAAATGGGTTTCGAGCCTACATTCACACCAACAACAAAACGACCTCCATTTTTCAATTTGACTAACCCCCTAACTCACTCTACACTGACCCCGGGGTCCCTTGGGCGGGAGTCACTCCTCCCCCCAATCACTAATTGCACCATGCATTCCACATTCGCTCCACACACACAGACCCGCTGGCCTCACTCACTCAACATGTACTCACCTCACAACTCACCAACTCTTCAACATGCACACCGCTGAATTCTGCCATCCTGCTATCTGCATCCCTTAACTACCTCGTGCTCCCACGTCGTCCCTTAAACTATAGCACGTTCCATTTAACACTACGTAGCTAAACTACGTCCCCTCTACACATTCACTGCCTGTCACTGTCCTCAAACCTCTATAAATCATTTTCCCAACCTAAATCTCGCTAAAATCCCTCTACCTTATCCGTTCCACGGACTCCATGAGGACTTACCCCTGCCCCATGAAGTCGGTCTAACTAAGCTAACCCTTCCCCCTAACTAGTTTCATCCTGTGCCCAGGCCAGGGGGTCTTCCACCCCTTGCCCGGGAATCCTGTGCACCCGAAAGTGAGGCTTGTTTTTTTTTTATACGCAGCACCAGCGCGGCAACTCACAGCTCGCGCACCTTGCACCTGCCCGTGACGTCATGCAGCTGCACGTGTACCTCGTCCCTCCTGGGACGGTACCATCCGGCAGGGATACCCTCCTGCCGGATTCCAACCCCACGTGCAGCCATGACGTCACCGTGCGCATAAAAAAAACACAAGCCCCACGTCTCGAGGGGTTCCCCACGCGAACACATGTGCTTTGCCCGTTGGAGCTTAACACACACACACACACACACACACACACACACACACACACACACACACGCGCACACACACACACACACACACACACACACACACACACACACACGCCCGCGTGGAGAACCCGTCCGGTCCAAATCCGAAATCCTGCCTAAACTTTGTCCGTACGCGGGATCGGCAAATCCACCGCGTGCGTTTCCGGACCGGGACTTCACTCTCGCAAGCGAGCACGTGGGGGCCTCGTGCGTTGCACAGCACGGACCTCGCGCTCGCTGTTGGGTGAACCCGGCACGGTTCCCGAAACAGCTACAGCCGCTACCCGGCTTTCTTTCCTCTGTCGCCGTCGTCGTCGCCATTCAACCCACGCACACCTGCGTGTCACGACGCTCATACACCATTCCATTGCATTCACACCGGGAGACGGGGCTGCATGCTCACACATGCCGACCGACATCTCCCTCACACACAGCGACCTTGCACACGCTGTCTCTCTCACACTCGGCCGCTCACTCACTCGTGCCGTTCCATTCATACTGGCCGTTTCACTCACACACACGGCCTCTTCCACTTGCGGTGCGCCCCTTTTACACACGGCGTGCTGGGAAGCACGCACTCCGGCACACTCGCCACCACACCACTCACACAAGGGGGCGCTTCCACACACGGGGTCTCACTCACACCTTGCACCATACACACCGGGACAACCACACTGGGGATTCGTGTCCCCACAAGGGTCTCCGGGGCCTCTATACCCCCCAAGCTCTCCGTGCACCCGTTCGCAGCACTCCTCCCCTCGACCTCGCAAAGCACGACCGAACCCACCTGGTCGTGATTCGCCTCAAGGGGGCATACTCGCTCCCCTCGTTCCTGGAGGAGGCCATCCAGCTGCTCGCACCGGGTCTCTACCCAGTCCGCCAGCTCACCCCCATTGTCGTCCACTACCTGTGTGTGTGTGTGTGTGTGTGTGTGTGTGTGTGTGTGTGTGTGTGTGTGTGTGTGTGTGTGTGTGTGTGTGTGTGTGTGTGTGTGTGTGTGTGTGTGTGTGTGTGTGTGTGTGTGTGTGTGTGTGTGTGTGTGTGTGTGTGTGTGCGTCTCTAACCCCGTCTTCATCGTGTAGTCTTTCCTCTATCGTTCCCATCTCCCGTGTCTCTGTACATTTATTAGTTTCTGTTGTCCCCTCGTGTCTATTAGTCTCTGCTTCTTTCTGGCGTCTTTCCCTTATCTTTATGTCGGTCAACCTTGCTTTCTCCTTAAGTCGCTCCCGTCCTTCCCTCTGTTTCACTCCTTGCTCTTTCACGATCTCCGCGTACCTCCTCCTTGCTTTCCGTCTTAATTGTTCTTTTCTCTCCCTCCCAATTACTTTCACCTCGTCTCTTGTCTCCCGCATCTCTATACATTTTCTCTCCTTGTTCCTTATTTCTATCTCTTCCTGGTTCCTTTTTCCTTCCCACCTGAGTCGTTCTTTCTCTCTGAGCCCCATTAGCTGTTCGTTCTTCCTCCGGAGCTCCTCAATCTCCGTTGACTCCAATCTCGCTCTTCGTTTTAGTTGTTCAATTTCACACTCATATAGTTGTTGTTTTCTCTCCCACTGTTCCTCCTGCTCTTTGTTTTCCAATCTCATTGTTTCTTTCAATTGGCTCATTTCCTTCCTGTGTTTCATTCGCTGTTCTCTCACTACTCTTCCTCGTTTCCTCTCCTGTCCTTCCTTCTCCAGTTTCATGGTTTGCTTCATTTGGTTAATCTCCTTTTTGTCCTTCATTTGTTGCTTTCTCATTACTCTTCCTTGTTTCCTCTCCTGTCCTTCCTTCTCCAGTTTCATGGTTTTCTTCATTTGGTTCATCTCCATTTTGTGTTTCATTCGCTGTTCTTTGTCTATCTCCTCGCACTCCAGCCTCACCTTTAATTTCAATTGGTCAACCTCAGCTTCATGTTCCTTTTGTTTTCTTTCCCATTGTTCCTCTCGTTCTTCCCTCTCCAATCTCGTTGTGTCCTTCAATCTCCTGATTTCTCCTTCCTGCTTCATTCCTTGCTCCTTCAACTTCTCCTCGTATTCCAACCTATTTTTTCCCTTTTGTCGTTCAGTTTCAAATTCATACTCTTTCAGTTTTTTATTCCACTGTCTCTCTTGTTCCTCGTTTTGCAATCTCATTGTTTCCTTTAATTGACGGATTTCTTTCTCCTGTCTCATTCCTTGTTCTTTGTATTTCCTATTCCACTGTCTTCCTTGTTCCTCATTCTGTAATCTCGTTATTTCTTTCAGTTGGCTGACTTCCTTCTCCTGTCTTATTTGTTCTTCCTTCATTACTGTTTTTTCGCATCTCATTCTGCAATCTCATGGTTTCCTTCAGTTGGCTGATTTCCTTCT
Organism: Eptatretus burgeri; assembly: GCF_056783735.1. NCBI lineage: Eukaryota > Metazoa > Chordata > Myxini > Myxiniformes > Myxinidae > Eptatretus > Eptatretus burgeri. Next base: position 93,759,650 of record NC_140964.1, on the reverse strand, counting down.
CCTGTCTCATTCATTGTTCTTTCAGTACTCTTTCTCGTTCCGCATTCTGCAATCTCGTTATTTCTTTCAGTTGGCTGACTTCCTTCTCCTGTCTGATTCGTTCTTCCATCATTACTCTTTCTTGCATCTCATTCTTTAATCTGGCCTTCGCTTCCAGCTGTTCGATCTGTACAGTGTGGTTCCTTAACGTTTCATTCTCTGTTGTCGTTCTTTCTTCTCTCACCATCCTCAACTCGTTTTGTAATTCCGTCTCTTTGTTTTGGTGTTTCTGTAACTCAGAAACTTTCTTTTCCAATTCCTTTCTCATCTCCGCACACTCCGACTTTGCTTTGGCTTCTAATTGTTCAATCTGCTCAGTGTGGTTCCTTAACGTTTCATTCTCTGCTGTCGTTCTTTCTTCTCTCACCATCCTCAACTCGTTTTGTAATTCCCTCTCTTTGTTTTGGTGTTTCTGTAACTCAGAAGCTTTCTTTTCCAATTCCTTTCTCAATTTGCGTGCTTCTTCACTCATTTCATCTCTTCTTTGCACCACTTCCCTCCTCAATTCGTCCCTTTTTTTTACTGTATTCATTTAGTTTTTTCTGCCATTCCTTTCCCATTCTTATCTCCCCTTCCAGGATTTCTCTTTTAAACTGGCTTGCCCTTACCTCTCGCTTCAGTAGTTCCAATTCCCCATCTTGTTTGCGTTTTTCCTTTTCGAGCTTTGTTTTCCTTTCTCCTTCCTCCCTCAATTCTCCCTGCAGTTCTTTGAACTGTTCTGACTTTTCCAGCAATTCCTCTGTCCTTTCCTCCAGCTGTCTCTCTCCTCTTTTTATCTTCCATTCTCGGCTTTCTCTTTCCTGATTGCCTGTTCTTACCTCTTCCTTCAATTGTTCCAACTCCCCATCGTGTTCACATTTTTTTCTCTTCCAACTGTATTTCCCTCACTCTCCCCTCCAGTTCTTTGAACCGCCTTGCTTCCTCCAATAATTTTTCCATTAATTGTTTGACTTCCAAGTCGTGCTCCTTTTGTTTCTTTTCAAGCTCGGTTTTCCATTCTTCCTCCCATTGTTTCCTTTCCTGGGAGATACCAATCTGCTGTTCCTCTATTCTTTTGTTCAGTTTGCTCTTCGCATATTCCAACTGACGGGTATAAAACACTACCAAATTCTTTTTCCCACATAATTTGTCGACTCTATTGGTCAAGTCATGTTTTTGCCACCGAATTCGTTCCAGTAAATCGTCCAATCGCTGTGTTCCCCCGTACACGTAATTTTTCTGAAGCGCGTCTGCGTGCCGTTGTGACTCGTCCACTCCACTTTGCACCTCCTCGATATATTCTTCATAATGCTTCACCTTTTCCAAGACATCCCCCAATTGTGCCTGAAGCCTGCCAATGCTCGCATAGTCATCCTGCCACGCCTGCCATGGCACATGCCGTGACCACGTGCCTTGAAGCGGTGACTGGGAGCTCACGCCTCGTGCTGTGCCATTAATATCAGCCCGCTCCGTGCTGCGCTGAGGTGCGATCGCGCTGCCATTGTGCTACTCCGTTTGCCGGCAAAGTTCGTGCTCAAGCCGCTCCCACTGACCACAGTTAGTGGTGGGGTTATAATTATAAAAAGAATCGACCTGGGCCATGGATCCTACATGACGACACAAACCTAATACCCCCGGCTCCCGCTCGCCTTGAGACGCCATCTTATTTCTCGGAAAGGGTTAATTTAAATCGCTCATAATTTGGAGGGAATCGGGGGTCACTCCTCTCACCCCTGGACCGATTCCCGTGAATTTAGCTGGAGACAGGAGAGCCCGTTTTCCTGCTCTCCGACACCAGTGCCGCTAGGAGGGGGATGAGTTTGTGTCCCACGACCTAACACCAGTGTTGCGGATTCGCGCCCGCCGGCGTGCGAGCGGCCACGTAACTCGAATCGCGGCACGTCGCCCACCGGACGGACAATCCCGTCGTGACCCTCTCGGACTAACGCCGGGAACTAGTCACGGGTGGGCCTTTCGGCCTCACCACGGTCATACCAATCGGCCCCCCGCATGGGATAGGGTTGTTCGCCAAATTCGACCTACCTAAGTACCCACACGGAGGGTAGACCGGGCGATCACACCTCGCCGCAGGTCGACTCCGGACACGGGCCACTTCAGCGACCCGTTCCGTACTATCGGGATAACCGAGCGGTGTTATCGTCGGCCTCGACGGTTCGATTAATTATCGGGCGTATTCAGCCCACTACCAACCCTTTACGTGAAGCAAGATGGAGATTCAATTAAAGAAAAGACGAAGCGAAACGGGAAAAACAGTTCAACATAATTCACATTTATTCTGTGGCACACGGAAAGCACACATATACATTTACAACAATTATGCACCAAAAGCAGATGTTACAAAAGAAACACAACAATGCAGATCTACTACCGACTACGCGAGCAGACGGCAACACTTACAGTTTTACTTTACAGACGGCGCCAACACATATACTCAAAAGCAAAAGAAAAGGGCCACCCTCAAAGACAAGGGGGCAGACGGGGCCTGTGGGCCGCGAGACCGGGTGGAGCCTACCCGTGTCTTGTGATGAGCCGCAAATGTGGCGGCGGTGCCCTGACTCCGCGCTCCTTCGTGGGTTTCGTTGGCACTGCTTGGAGTGGGGTGGGAACGGGGCCCCCTTTTCGCACTATCTCAGCGTGGGGGGGGGGAAGGGGGGAATTGTTGATGCTCTGGGGAAAGAGGATAGCTGGCTTGCTTGGGTCCCGCGACGAGCGACTCCACTGCGACCTCGTCGCCGACCGCAGTCTTCCTTGCCTCGGACCCGAGGTATCCGGTCCCCTCCGCAATTCTCCTCAGCCGCCACTGCGCTCCGACGAGCAACAGCCCTGCACCGGACTCGAACTTCTCCCAGACTCCAAGCTCCGCTGCGCTCTACTCCTCAACTCTTCTCCAACTCGCCTTGACCGAAAAACTCTGCCGCTGCCACACTTCTCCAACTTGCCCGAGCCCAAAACTGACTAAATTCGCCCCGCGCTCGGCGCTTTATAGTGGTGTAGGAGATCCCATATGCAAATTTCTGGATCATAACGAGCTCGGGGGTGGAGCCACGCTTGCCCATTGGACGGAGAAAAAGGGGCGTGAATCTCCCCTGATCCTCGAATTTTCATATATCGATTCTACTCCGACACGCCTGGAGGCGGGGCCAAATCGCCCCGCGCTTGCTGATTGGACGGATCATAAGTGGGCGTGTATCATTCCTGATCCGACTTCTCGGAAAGGGCGCACTTTGTACCCGCGGCTCGGCACGCGCCCTGTACGAGGCCAGGACAGCCTGACGCTCGGTGCTCACAAGCGGTGCGGGAATGGCCGCAGAAGGAGAGGCGAAGGTGGTGGAGGGTTTAAAGTGCTGGTCCATTGCCATGGTGCCGTTCGGAACGGCGGTGATGCAATGTTTGCGGGAGCGAGCTGTGAAGGTCAAGGTCGTGGCTGTTGGCGTTGTTGTTGTGAAGCGGAGTTGCGGTTGGTGGTTGTTGTGTGATGGCGGTTGAGACGTGGTTGGTTCAAAATCAAGATAGAACAGAAAAACGGCTATCTTAAATGGTCGCAGCCCGAATGAATCACATTTATTCCCTCTAAACAACGGGTTTGGGGCTAACTACACATGTACTTACAGAGATATCTCACCTACGGGACCTGAATGGTGGTTTGCGAATTTCCTCAACCGCAACAATAAATATATATATATATATATATATATATATATATCAAAAACTCTCATCTTGTATATATGTATGTATGTTCCTGAAAGAGCCAAAACGGTACACGATAACACAAAAATTAGGGACACCTTACTTACCATTCTCCTGCAGTATCAAGTTTCGTTCAAGTCGAGCAACAAAAAAAATTATTTTAAAAAAATCAATTCCCAATTCAGTCAAGTACTCTTTGGGATTATTTGATCAATACAAATAACCTCAGCGGTATTGTTCGCTGGAGCTATCTTTTTTGTTTTTAATCAACCGGTCACAATGGAAACCAAACTGGTTCACGGGTCGTCTAATGATTATTAAATCATTGTACATGAATCACTGCACCAATGCTGAAAATTGTCAATCCGACAAACGATTGCGGAGAAAGAAAGACTAAAGTTTTGTGCGGACAAAGAGACAAATGGACCCAAACGCAATACCCTCTCCTTCGATGAGGGTAATGAAATGATGCAACCAACCAGTCCATGATGTGAAAGCAACAAGCCTTTCATTTCAGCCTCATGAGATGCACCAATATTATGAGCTTTACATTCCCCAGAATCCATGAAACAAATGCGATGCTGAGGCACCAGCCCACGGAGCAATTGAAATTCCCTTGAGATCCAGACAAAGGCCTTGCAACCTTTTGGGAAGTACCAATTCCTATGAAAGATTTGGAATGATGGGGCATTATTTTGTAATCTTACAAACATGAGTCATGATAATTTATGTTGCCAACAGAGGTGATTGGTGTAGAACATTTTCAAACATACCTCAGTCATAAAAACAAAGTCAATGCAAATTTTTTTAAGTAAAGAAAAACTATGAAACAAATCAGAGCTTCAGGCAGGTTTATTAGTTTGCAGTATTATTGCTCAGTTTGCAGCTACTCGATAAAGACCAAAATTGTACGATGCACGTCCTTGGGACACCGAGGTGAGATGTACAGCAACTCAATCAACAACCATAACCAAACAGCAAGATTGACTAGGAAAACAAACAAGTTGGGCTGAAAAATAAAATGCAACAACACCGGCAAGCTTTGTAACAAATCCAAATCAATCAGATGAATTCAGTCTGAGCAAGTAGAGTAGGAGCACTCAGCAAGTCTGGAGCCTGGTAAAACATTTCTCCACAAAATATTTTTCCAACAATTTTAACTGAAGACTCACCCTGGCACCAACACTTCAATGTCAAGCCACAGACTTGTTCACTTTCCCTCATGACTTACAGGTGCAAAGCAAAGTTGACTTTCATGAGAACATTTTTACTGAATACCAAGGAACGACGATCATTGATTGATTGCAATACATGGTCAAATCAGAAGAGCATCAAATAAAGTCCTGCTGAACCTCAATCTCCACAAATGTTCAAATCTCAAACGGTGCAAATTAACTGATGTGGGAGATTACATTAAAGATGTTATATTATTGGGCTTTAGCACAAGGCTCAAAAACGTTACATCCACATGGTGCATATGTCTACATGGTGGTTTTTTTTTTTAATCCTCAGATGCACTGATGACAAGGTGGAGGACAAGTGGCAAGCGGGACAATTCCACAGAGCAAGGGTTAGAGAACAACTGTGCAGATGGCATTTGGGGTAGTTGGTGGTGACTGCTCTGGTGGATCTTTAGTAAGCGTGGTTGGCCACAAACAGGGATTCTCCAGCTGCAGAACCAGCAGTGGCAACAGGATGGTATTCACCCTTTGCTGCCAAGCCATTGATCTGTGAAAAGGGAACACAGTGGGCTCAGGTGTGAGCCTTAGAATTAAAATATAAATAACTAGAGTTCATAGAACACGTTAGCCTCACGCAGTCTTGAGACAAAAAAAAATAAAAAATAAAATAAAATAAAATAAAAAACATGCAGGAAGGGTCTGCAAGTGACAAATTTGATTGGTCGAGAGGACGTAAAATGCTGTAATCCTTACCGTCCATTGTTCTTTCTATCCAGAGAAGCTTACCAGTCCATGCTGATGCTACCACTATGCTTAACAGGAGGGATGGTGTTGACTGGGTGATGTGCAGTGGTCGGCTTGCACCAGACGTAATGCTTTGAATTTAAACCAAAATGTTCAATTTAAGTCTCATCTGACCGCAAACAAAAAAAAACACTTTTCTCGCCATGCCGACAGTATTATGAAATGCTTTTTCACAAACTCCATATAAACTATTAGATGCATCTTTTTCAGTAATTGCTTCTTTCTTGCCACCTGTCCATAAAGGCCAGCTTTATGAAGGAAACAGGATATTGTTGAATGATCAACACTGACTCCCATCTCGGACACAGAGCCTTGCAGATCTTTCAGTCATTCTTGATTTACAGTGACATCCAAAACCAGTATCCTCCTATCCTGGCAACTGAGTTTGGATGGGTGGCCTGATACATCTTCCACTTCTTAATGATGGATTTCACCGTACTCTTCTTATAGCCCTCCCCTGAACTGTGTTTCTCCACCACTTTATGTCTGACTTCTTTGGAAAACTCCTTGGTCTTCATGTTTGCTTTGTTGGTTGACCAAGTGAGTTGCACCTTAAAACTCCATATACAAGTGGGGGAGATTAAAATTTCAAGTTAAGCCACTGATTACATGCAGGTAAAACCTATTACACTCATTTCATAACCTTTCAAACAAATAATTTGCTCCTTAAGTGATTTAGGGTTTTTAGGGAAAGGGTTTGTATGCTTATGCAGCTGAGAATCATCTGATTCATCTGCATTTTTTTTGCTTTATCACTTTGGAGTAGATGGTTAAGACCACTGTATATAGAAAGTTTGATTTGAAAGCATCATGAGATAAGCTCAGGTGGCATCAAAACATGAAAAAAAGAAAAACTGGACATGTACAATATTAAGAAGAAAATGAGGAACAAAGAACCCTGCCTGAAAGCAAACAGGGAATTTTGCTGGTGCTTCGGTGATACATTTGTCTAAAACAAAATGCGGGACTGCAATTATGCAAACTCTGCCACAGGTGTATTCTTGCACTGATACAGACAGAACTCCAGAGCTTGTTATTCCCTGCACTGCCCTTTTGTGATCTGTAAATGTACCATGAGCTGTTTGTGAGTTTAAACATGTCTGCAACTTAAACATTAAAAGTGGCAAATGGTTCCTTGGAGAATATGAAGAGAAGAGGACTTGTTGAAGGCAATACAAATGGTGTGCAGAGTGGAGCGAAAGGAAAAATAGACTCACATTAGCCCGGCGCATGAACTCAGTCTGAGCAGCCTTGACGTTCTCCTTCTTTCCGGCCCATACCTTGAGCACGGAAGCCTGCAGGGCACGTCCGTATGAAAAAGTGAGAGCCCAGGGCTTATGCAGGGGGACCTTGTTGATGGCGCTTAGGTGGATTGAGGCATCCTCCTCACTTTGCCCACCTGACAGGAAGGTCACACCTACAGAGGAAAAGTTGTCCTCTTCAAGAACCGCAATTTTTTTTTTTTTTAAATACACAAAGTCAAGGCAAGGCTCATGGAAAAGCTCGAACACTATGGATCAGGATGCAACAGAACGAAAGGAATAGTAAAAAGAGAGGGGGAACAACAGCAGGGTTGAAGGACAAAATAAAGGGAGATTTAGACAAATAATGGATGTGGGAAGGAAAGGACGCATGGGGTGGACAAGATGGATACAGAACAAAAACTCAGGAAGGGGAAAAAAACCCGGAAATTTGGAAGGAGGTGGACTTCATACTCGGCAAACCTCCCACAAGAAAACTAACAGAAACAACAAATGGTTTGTACCGGGCACGGCAGGTGGGACGGTGCGGCGCAGCGCTGTAACAGTAGCCATGGCCACCTGCTCAGGCGTGTACTTGGCAGTGCTGGAGTGGCCGGCAGTGACCATGTTGGGCTTCAACAGAGTGCCCTCCAGGTAAATGTGGTGATCGCTTAAAGCCTTGTAGCAAGCAGCCAGGACCTTCAAATTGATATTTTAAAAATTATATTAACAACAATAATTAAAAGGCACATTTAATATGGAGAGAAGCAAAAGACTCCAGCTCAATATCAATCTTAATCAATTCCTATTATGTGGGACACCTTCTCAGTAACATGCTGGCAGGTCTTGAGATCGTGGTCTCCATCAGGAAGGATTTCTGGCTCAACAATTGGCACCAGACCATTCTGAAATTAAAAAAACGGTTCAAAGCACAACTTGTACAAAATATTTTGGACAAAAGTCCTTTAACCCCAATAAAGCTGGCCTTTTGACAGCAGTGACCGCAACAAATAAAAACAGCCACACCCTTATATTGTTAAACTAGTAATACAGACTTGCTCCAGAAGCTAAATCTGGTGTCAGTGAATGACTTGCACAATGCCATGTACATCATCATTTCCCCACCCTCTGGTAGGGGTCAGTGGTTGAACCACGTGTACAGGAGAAAATTTCAAGTCATCTCACCAACCGCGAGGAGGAAGGGGAAGGGGGCATCAATTTCATGCACACGATATACCATTGGGCACCCCGAACACGTCAACAAAATTTGAGGGAAATTAGCCAAGCAGTTTATGATTCTACAAGGTTCAGACATATCCACAAATTGCCAAATTTTAATAGAATTAAAAACTCCCAGAAGAGGAGTGGAGGTGGAAATGAGGGCACCAAGTTGATACACGACACCAGTGGTTGCTAAAAGTAGTGACATGCCACTGTTGTCCTTTAATGGCATGAATTACTGCATACTCAGCACCATCTTGGAAATAGCATTTGGTCAGTGACCCAGAGTTAAACATTTCAAATTCCAAACACATTGGCAGCCTGTCTGAAGCCACCAAACAAACTGAACAGCCACACTTGCCATTTTGTTTACCCACTGCCCTCATTCTTTCCCCAGAGAACATCCTGATCTGTCCTTTGTTATAGCTCTTCCACAAGCCTCGACTGCACAAAAAAAGATATAATAAAATCTGTGAAGTAAACCTGCTGACAGATGCTGGCATAGCGAGCCAACACATTGGCATTCTCAATGATGGAGAGATGCGATGGCATGTGGTGCCCAATCTTGAGCACACAGCGCCACTTAGCAAAGTCAGCGCCATCCTTCTTGTACTGAGCACAGCGCTCCGCCAGTCCGTCCAGACCTGCAAGGAATGAAGACCACAAATTCTATCAACAAGCATTATTGTGAAGGAGACATATGGTTGTACATACCACAACCTTTCTTCAGTTTAGACTTGGTCTTTTTCCAAGTCCCATAGGACAATATCAATTTGTCAACAATCTAGTGATGTCGTTCCTTACAAGTGATGCAAAAGTGCACCTTCCACGACGATAATCAGTTGAAAATAAATAAAATAAATTACCCCCGTGTGGGGGTGACGGTCATTTCTATAATACCACAAGTTCTCAATGTTCAGTTATGACCGAAGACTACTGCGCAGCTAGGTTAAAGATGACGTGGCATCTTGGTGCGCGCGCACGAAATTATATTTTGAAAATAAATGCCGACGTTTACATTTCGGGTTTTGTAACTTTTGCACCTTCGGCAGAAAATGTATACATATAAAATACACCCATGCGGGAGTGACGGTCATCTCTGCGGGAAAATATATAGCCTCCTGAAGGTAGGGCAGTTTTTGCAAACTTTGAAGTCACGTGACGCGAAAACGAAAGCGAAATTCGAAAATCCGTCCTAACCAAATTTAGATATTGTCCCATAGATTCATATGCCACAATCAAATTCAAGATTGCTTGAGAAATGTAGGAGATAGATTTTGAAAATCGTCATTTTCGCAACTTCAAAGGCCTCGTGACCTTGACCTTCGGTGACCTTGAAAGTCATACCATCGTGTACGTCTCATCGACCTCTATCAGGATCACTAATGACCAGATCTCCCGCTTCAACTTCATTGTGAACGGACGGACGGATCGTCACCTCTCCTCTCAACACCAATATTATAAGGTCATGCTCGAAGAGATGACCTAAAAAGGCTAAAAATGTGTTTTATATTTATATTTCATTTCTCCTTCCTTCGTTCTTTGCGAATCGCATCGGCATTTTTGGCCATCTTCCAGATCACGTGACGATCAAACGGGAAGGAAATTCAAAAATCTGTCCAGTTAGATAGAAGATAATATTTTTTACTATCATAATCAATAAACAGTCGCCGAATATCTTGTAGAATGGCAGACTAGATAGGTTTTGAAAATGGCGATTTTTATAACTTACGTGACCTCGTCCCTGACCTTGAACCCAGACAAAAGTTATATCGTTGTGCAACACTCATCGACCTCTACCCACATACTAAGTTTCATCAAGATCGAAAAGAAAAATTGTTGATGGACGTACGGACGGATGGACGTTTGGTCCGGCTTTATTAGGTCATCTCTTCCGAGATGACCTAAAAACGAGAAGCACACTTCAAAAACTGAACGAAGTTATGCTCATGACACCCTATCAATCAGAAACTCTCAAATATGTTAGACTCACCAATGGGATAAAAGTTTGATAACCAAAACGTCAGTCACATGGTGTGGCAGCCATATTGGTTGAGGAAAATATTTTTAAGATTACCTGAAACTACTTATCGATGCAATACTGTAAATATATAATCCACAACCCTTGCTGCATAGTTTGATAATGATGACATCATCGACCACATGGTTTGGCACCCTCCACTCCCTCCTCCCCCCCCCCCCCCATCACCTCCCAATGACACTCCCATGGGCCCTCATTATATCTGCAAAGACAATTGGCACTACAATTTACACTTCAAGATAAAATGGAAGACAGGCAGACAGAGCCAGACAAATGGAATGTGAAAATAAGGGTAGCTTTGCATTTGTGTGGGTTAGCAAACACACTGCACGTGGACCAAAAACAAAATAAATATTTTCACTCATTCCTTTACCTTGAGTAGTTGTTTCCCCATTTGTTCCAGCCAGTGGCACAACACCAGTGTCAACCTGCAATTAAACAAATACCCTTCAGTACCACAACCACCAGTTTCTTTGAAAGCAACCAAGTCACAACCTACTTTTGAAACCAGAACGTGAGGGCCACAAACCTTGATTCCTACAACAATGCCCCTGTCTCGAATCATCTGCACAAAAGGGGTGCCATTGGCGGCCTTTTGATAAAGGGTCTCATGGAAGAAGATGACCCCCCCAATGCAGTCCTTCATGACTTCAGGGCCAGAGAAAAGGATCTCACGGTAAAAGCGGCGGTGTTCATCGGTGTTCTCCAATCCAATTTGGGTCAGCCGCTTTCCCATGGTTCCTGATGGGGTGAACAATAAAAAGGAATTCAAAATAACCTTGGGCTTTATGAGGAATGACTCAGAAGGCTTGCCCTTTCTTTCTACGATCATTGTGTGTGCCTCATGGTATCAAAATCTATTCGTCAAACTCTCTCAGAAAGCAAACAAATTATTTTCATGAAGATCAGTTACATGTTCTGTTGTGACAGGAGGATAGTATTACAACCAGAATGTATTCCATATTGTTCTGCAACCCTTTAAAGTCCTGGGGGCTTCCTTTGAAATGTGGGATAGAATTTGTCGGGTTAACAAATGATGGCTTCACTGGAAAAGGCAGCGAGTTTGGAGATCGTCGCCACTTCAATCGGAGCAAGTTATGAAGGTTTGTGCAATATGGGACTTTCTAAATGATGTAATCTGCTCACCCCCCCCCCCTAAAAATAAATAAAAAAAAAACTGCATGCGAAACAAGAAGTTACCTAAATGGCTCACAAAGCACTAAAAGAAGCCAAAAACACTTGGAAAAAGTACCTGAGAGAAAAAGGGCTGCACCTCTACCCAATGAAAGACTTGGAGAACTTCATCAGCTTGCCCAAAAAGCTGACATCCTACAGCTGCTCGTACTACAAAAAAAAAACTCCTGACCACGTGGGCCGGTGCAAAGCATAAAACTATTGACAGGCACATTATGCCAAAACTGACGACAGATTGCTGCTCGTGAATCGACCTCGAACCTTGCGGAGTGCATCTTGTGAACATGGCAGGCTTGGTGATAAATTTAATGGACATCTGCAATCAGGAAGACGACACGGCGCTTCATTACCAACAAAGCGATAGATGCCAACTCTTCGACAAAGCTCACTTCGACAAAGCTTCACGACGTGAACGAACCTCGTTTCAGCTATTATTCACTTTGAGACAGATGAACCAGGTAGACACCATATCTGGGTTGGATGCTTCTTAACAGCGATGGGAAGGTCATATCTCAAGCATGTGGATACATAGGGTTGGTTTAAAATCAACAACATGAAATGCACTATTTAATCATATTTGGAGGAAGGAGGAGTGGAGAGCTGTGAGGGCTGTTATAAATACAAGTTTTGTTTGGTTCTGGTACCACAACAGAAATACTAGATTTTTTGTTGCACTAACTGCTGAAGGTGGTGGATGTGCATGTATATGTGTGTGCCACTCGCTTGTGTCAATTACAACTTAACACCTCTCATATTTCCTTGATTTTCACGAGTCCAATTTGCATCAAGGAATACAATTATGGTTAACCATGTTGAAGTTGCCACTCCATCTAAATCCTGAAAATTATGTTTCGAAGCATTTCAATTACAGATTTCACCCGAACAACGGCAGGTTAAACGCGCTCACGCTATCAGAAGCGAGCCACTGAATAGGCACACAGCGCATGCACGAAAGGTCTCATTAGCATTCACACGGCACTTTGAAAGTCCTATATTGAGACAGACCCTCACAGTATTACCAGAGATAGCAATTTTAAAAAGGCAGGACAAAGGCAAAAGTGATGTGGTAATTGGAAGGTGACAGTACACACCAACAGACTCATCAGCTGCAAGGATGCCCTTTCCACGTGCGACAATACGTTGGGCAATGTCCGCCAGCTCCTTCTTCTGCTCCGGGGTGAGTGCAGGGTGGTGAGGAGCCATTGTTGATTTTTGTCTGGAGGGACAGAGAGCAACAAGAATTTTTATTTTATTTAATAAATTAATCATTTCCAATCAATCAATGATTGTATAAAATCGATTGGTGTACAAGCAGTCCAGTTCATTTTTTCTGTATACATCTACTTGTAGAAACATGACTCAATACACAATATTCAATGTCGCCAATTCAAATAAATAATCAACAAAGAACAATGAGCACTTTGCCAACAATGGAGACACTGTTCTCCACAACTTGCAGCATCACTGTCGCACATCAGGATTTTATTATGGGATTGCTCACAGATACTTTACTCTGTGGTAAAAGGAAAGGAACAATTGTGCAACAATTCAGGAAGTACACGAGTACACACTCCTGAACTAATGGACAGAATGCACTGAAATCTGGTCGTTGCACTCGGGAGGTGGAGGGGTGTATGGGAGAGTTTTACGTGTTTAAAAAACAATTCAGTCCTGGTTGGGGAGTGGGGGGGGACACCATTTCTCTCCATATAAACATGTATGGTATAGTGTCACTCCTAATGGGAGTGGGTATTACAGGTTATACTAAAATTATCCTATCCATAAGAATGAGCTACTGTATTGACGAGCACGTTAAAAACAACAAAAGCAGCGATTCAAAGTGGTGTTCTCAAAAAGACAAAATTAAATTTACATCGTTAAATTTAAATGTTAAAAAGACAAAAGAGCCCAATGTCTACATGTTAGCTCGTTTGCTGCTCCCACCTGAACACAGAGCTGATGATGCTTGGCTCTCAGGTTTGGCAGACATCTGAACAACCTACATCCTTGTCCTGGATGCAATATGATTATACAAGCTCCTCCATGAGCCTTACATCAGTAAAAAAAAATTAAAATAATAATAATGTATATATCCATCGCCTTTTCAAGGTTTGATATTAATCGGACAAGGGCTTCCCAAGTTATGGCCATTTATTTACCAACCAATGACAGGACACGTTGCTGCGTAAGCATGGCCGATGGGGAAGAGATCCTCAGCCGCGTTGCCCATTACGGATTACAACGTACGGACTTCCGGATAGTGATTACTTGCTGTATTCGAATAATTTCTTATGCGCATTTATAGATAAACACAATTCCCAAATCCAGTCGTCGTTTACTTTTATGTCGTCAAAAGTTTTTTTTTGTACGGCCCCGCACGTACAGCCACGCGAGTGAAGGAACGTCCTGTGTGGTTGTTGAGCGAGGTAAACTTGATTTTAATCAACTCTGTGGGTGTATGTTACAGCAGTTGTTACCTCAATGAAAGCGATAATTCGTGGAATGCATGTGAACATTCCGTACGGGTACGCACCACTTCCGGATCGTGATGACTTACTGTATTCTAATAATTTCTCGATTTCTTATGTGCACTTATAGATCAACACAATGTCCTAATCCAGTCGTCGTTTATGAGCACGAAGGAACGGTCTGTGTGGTAAAACTCTTCCTGCCAATTGAAAGTTTTTTTTTGTTTGTTTGTTTTTTGCACTTACGGGCACGCACTTGATTTTAATTAACTGTGTGTGCAAGTATCACAGCAGTTGTTACTTCAATGCAAGCGATAATTCGTGGAATGCATGTGAACATTCCGTACGGGAACGCACCACTTCCGGATAGTGATGACTTACTGTATTCTAATAATTTCTCGATTTCTTATGCGCATTTATAGATAAACACAATGCCCCAATCCAGTCGGCATTTACGAGAGCGAAGGAACTCTCTGTGGTAAAACTCTTCCTGCCAATTGAAAGTTTTTTTTTTCATGTTGTTGTTGGTTTGCACGTACGGCCAAGCAATAGTATATATATAAATAAATCAACAACTACAGGTATATTCAAAGTACACCAGCCCCCATGCCAAATAATAAATCCTCCAGCGCGCGACATTGCCGTGGCAATGGGAGTTGATTAATTAATTGCATAATTCAAATAAATAAATGGTAATCTTAAAATAATTAATTTCTTCATCAATTGGCTGATAGCAAACCTAAACCACAACAGTTTCATCCGAATCTGAAACTTTTTGAAAATGAAGTAATTAATTGAAAAATGAAATAATCGATTGATTAATCAATAAATCAAAAATACCCCTTACACCAAAATCACTTGTTCAGTCATGCCCAAATGGTGCCCGATATATTGCCAGGATGAGGAATAAATAGATAACTAGAGGGGGAGCACTCGGTAGAGTGCAAAACCTCCGCCGCCAATACTGCTGGGTCACTCAAGTGAACCTTATATCTTATTCATTAAATATGATGTCAACAGTGCTACAGTTATAGTTCTTTTCTCCATTTTTTTTGGGGGAGGGGGGTTGGAAATCACTTAAAACATATAGAAATGCAAAAAAAAGAAATCGAAATTTTGTTGAAAAAAAAGTTGCAAAATTTTTTTTTCTCTGACAATTTTTTTTGGGGGGGTTGGAAATCACTTAAAACATGTAGAAATGCAAAAAAAAATTCTCTAAATTATTTTTGGGGGGGTTGGAAATCACTTAAAACATATAGAATTGCAAAAAAATAAAAATTCTCGAACAATTTTTTTTTTGGGGGGGGGGGGACCAAGTCCAAAATTTAATGGCATGATTCTTGGACCATAGCTAACACCCCCCCCCCACCAAGTTTCGTTGAAATCCGTCAAGGAGTTTTTCCGTAATCCTGTTCACAAACAAACAGAAAGGGGTGAAAACAGTAACCTCCATCCATCTTCAAAGATGGCAGAGGTTAACAATGAAGTAATTAATGAATAAATTAATTTATCAAAAAAAATTTTTTTTTTTTTAAAAATAGTTCTTGCCAAAGCACATCTTCACTTTTGTCCCCATATTTCAGCTTCCTGGATCAAAGAATGGCTGAGATCGTCCAGACAAACAAACAAGAAAAAAAAAAACCAATGTCACCCCCAGGATGACCAGTATCTTGCCAAAATGTGAACATGAGTGACTTATTGATTCGATTAGTCACACAAAAAATAAGGGTTTCATCGACCTTGATGCTCGACCTTTTTGTGACCTTGACCTTTATATTTTCGTACGGTTAATGGTATCTCTCCAGGACCGTTGTACATGAAATAGAGATTTTGATGAGAACTGAGGAAATAAAATTTTCATGAAAAATCCGTTTTTTCGTCATGACGTCATCAAATGACGTCATAGCATCAAACTTTTTACAGATCTGGAAAGCACCTATCAAGCGCTTTCATATGAGGTATTACTCGATATGGTATCTAAGATTTCAAAATTTGACCTTGGGGTCAAAAACTTTCGACCTCCAGCGTTAACCATGAAGGTCAAGGCCGATCACCACCAAAAATTAATCAGCTGAGCGCCAGACTATGAACTATATTCCCATGAAGTTTGAAGACGATCCGATCAAAATTACTCAAAAAATAAGGGTTTCGTCGACTCCCCTGATTTGCGACAGTGACCTTGAAAATTTTATGCGCTGAAAGGGACCTCTATAGGACTCTGATATGCGAAGCTACAAAAGTTTCCAATGATAACTGTGCTCTGCAGAGTGATCGATACGTGATTAGACAAAAAAATAAAAATAATAAAATAAACATACAAGCTGACTAACATATCTTGCAAAAACTTCGTTTTGGCAAGATAACAAGTAGCAGTACATTCATAGTGCACCGCCCCCATGCCAAATAAATAAATAGCAATCCTCCAGAACGCGACATCGCCGGGCGCCAAACGATGCCGCCTTGCAGCACTTTGAGTTGGAATTGGGAGGGAGCGGTGTACAATATATTGATCAATTGCACAATTAAAATTAATTGATGCAAACTGAGAGCCCAATGTCTACCTGTGGCAATTAAAATAAATAGTCACTTTTGTCCCCAAATTTCAGCTTCCTAGATATCGCCCGGACAAACAAACAAACGGAGGGAAAACAGAGTACTGCCTTCCTTCAGTGCCCGGCGATGGAATCGTACATCGCCTGGATATGGAATTTGGACGGAGCGGTGTAAAATGTGTCTGCAAAGATAATAAATTAAATACCAAGAAAGAAAGAAAAAAAAAAGTTCGTAGAACACAATACTCCGCACAGTGTTCAAGAACCTACTTCATTTTTAATAACCTGATTATTTTAAAGATCATTTTTTTAAAAACTGAAAGTTTAGCACGATTGAAGCAGTGTTCATGTGTTATACACCACCCTATAGAGCATGTCGAAATACTGCACCAAAGAAGGCTAAAACACTAGGTTTGTATTCCGATTAGTGTTCAAAATATAACGTTCATTTCAAATAGGTTGTTCCTCAATCAAACTAATAAGACAGACGTACGGACATGAATGAAATGCCTAACCCCACTTTTCACTTCGCGTGCATGGGGCATTGATGCGAGCTGAAAAAATAAATAAATAAAAGCTTTGATTTTGTATTCACAGCACATTGCAAACGATACAAAGTTGGGATTAGATTATTAATTTGTTTCTTGCCTCACGCACGTGAAACAAAAAATGGGGTTAATCAATTGGTTCATCTACGTCCGTCTGTCTGCCATCGGTTTATGATCGAGGAACAACTTATTTGAATTGAATGTTATATTTTCATCACCAATCTGAACATGAACATGAAGACAAGTCGAGTTTTATCGTACATACCTTGGCTCTGAATTCGTACCGATCGCACATGCGCAGTTAGCGAGATAATATGTTCACTCGGGATGCCTGCTTGGCAGCCAAATAAACTTGAAAAACATTCCAAACAGGAAACTTACTGTTTTTAAGGATGTCATAATGGACACAAACAACAATGTAATGTGTTAGATAGTGTAATGTAATAGGACACTGAGGAAGATGGCAGTAAATTCTGGAATTAGTCTATTTATACACCTTTTATTTAAATTTAACCATGCACTTGAACACTGTTGTACACAAATAATGTTACATAATAGTTCCATGACCCTTCAGTTTTGTAACATCAATATGTACTTCCATTAAAATAAAGGCTCAACATGGTGGTGTACAAGAGTACTGTTCTGGACTGCTTCAATCGCACTAAACTTTCAGATGTTTTTTTTTTTTTTTTTTTTTAACAATCATTAAAATTATTATTTTATTAGAATTTAAGGAACACTGCACAGTGTTCCGACATGCACAGTATCATGTTCTATGACCTCCATAGTTAATGAATTAATGTGGGAAATTAGTTTATCCTTCATTACCTCACTTTGTCAAAGGAAACGTCAGCATGGTTTTGATCTCACGTACAATCATTGGGTTGTAAATGGTTTTACTTTTTTTTTTAAAACACACATACATACATAAAAAAAATTGGCTGTGGTTGGAGAACCATGATGTGCGCACATGCGCACACTCAAAAAAAACAACAAAGAAAGTGACAGTGGAGCAATGGGGCCACATTTCAATACAAGCAAGCAAGCAAGGAAGGAAATCAGCTCATGGGAAGAGAGAAAACACAGTAGCCTGCAAGTAAGGGGGTTGAATTATATAATGTTAATGGGGACAAAAAAAAATTGGGGGGGGGGGGAGGGAGAGATCACAAGATGGTGGTACACCACCTGGTTGAAAGCCCGGTGGGAGAGTGGGATTGAACAGAGAGTCTAAAACAAGAACAAAAGGTCAGGGGAGGGGAGGGTTACACAAGATGAGGTGTGTAGTAAGCCTGGATTTTGAGTGTTTCATCTGGAGGGGGTTACTGAAAGAATCTGCTCAACCTTATGCACAGATCCATCCCACCTCATCTTCGGTACACCGAATCATGTGGTGAGGCAGGTGCTTTAAAATAACTTACATTCTCCTCCTGGAAGGCGTTCTGTGTCTTCCTTCTTGAGAATATGGTACAGTAATTGGTCGTTATTTTGATCACAAAAGTTTGCTTATGCTGATGATCTTACTCTTGCCTACCACTCGTACAATCTTGATGATATGAGCAGAGTTCTTACGAACGACCAAGGTTTTGGAGGAGTATTTTACCAAATGGAGATTATGTCCCAATTCATCAAAAACTAGTCACTGCTTTCCATCTGGCACCATTCTGTTTCCTCCTGTACAATTATTCTGGCTCATATCAAATGAGGCCTCCTTCTGTGGAAAAATCAGTCCAGAATGAACCGCACCCTCAAATGTCTTGGAATCACTGTGGATTGCAGCCTAACATAGTGAAGATATAAAAAGGGTTTCTCAGAAAACGAAGACAAGATGAGAATGAACATAATCCATAAACTCGCCGGCACTAGCTGGGGAGCTGCCACATGCAGCATTCACACATCGACCCTTGCTCTAATATATCCCACTGCAGAGTACTGTGCACACCAATCTGGGCTGTGAGCGGTCACACCGAGCACCTTGACACTATCCTGAACTCTGCAATGAGAAGTGTATCTGGAACACTGAAGGAAGGACTGTGGCTCCCCCTCGCCAGTGGCTCTCTGTACTGCCTAACATCACACCCCCAGACATTTGAAGGCAAGAACATACCCAGTGTACCTTCAGATACAATTCAATGTTGACCTGCCAATCCATGAAGAGCTACCAAATCCTCCAAGACTTCAACTGAAGTCATGGAAGCTTTTCTGGATTTGGGGACTTGCAGTGGCCAATACCAACAACAAAGAGTTGTGGCAGCAGCAATGAAGTAATGGGAAAGGCTTTGACCTCGAGACACCAATGGAGTGGTCTTAACCAACTGCAAACTCGACATGCAAGAACCGATTGTTCATATACACATAAACATATTGTTGCGGACCTGGGGTCAGGGGCGAACTACCTCCAGATCCCACACGAATAACTTTGTGATGCGGCGGGTCGCTAATCAACCGCGAACGCCAATAACTTGACTATATGACTTAGGGTCCTCCATCCAATTAATACAGT
Organism: Eptatretus burgeri; assembly: GCF_056783735.1. Taxonomy (NCBI): domain Eukaryota; kingdom Metazoa; phylum Chordata; class Myxini; order Myxiniformes; family Myxinidae; genus Eptatretus; species Eptatretus burgeri. The sequence continues at coordinate 93,740,174 of NC_140964.1, read as the reverse complement.
TTGCCTAAAGGTCACATGATCCAAATACCAGAGAACATGTCCTCGGTACGCACTTGCTCAAACCGGATCACCTTACCAGATCAGATGCAGCCGAGCGGACTGCCAAGCACGTACCGGCTAAGAAACAGATCGTTGGGAATAACGTCCCAGCTAAAGTCGGGTGTGGACCATGCTGGACCAATGGAAGAAAACATGAAAACGAGCTGGGAACATTTCTATACAACACATTTATTTACAACCAAGTGAGGAAAAGTATGTGGCACAGTGAATGGGGTTTTATTTTATGTACAGAAGGGGATAGCAAGGAATTTGTGTGGTACGGCAAAAGGAAATTTACAAAAGAAGACACAGAACAGGATTATCCTGACTATCTTTTACAATCTTACTCAACATAGGATGGGCATCATCACACACACACACACACACACACACACACACACACACACACACACACACACACACACACACACACACACACACACACACACACACACAGCCGAGAGAGGTGAGGATGAGCACTCTCTAAATACCGGGTGCGGCCGGCTGACCAAAATAGCCCAGGACGCTTTGGGAAGGGGAGTTGGAAAGCAACTGGTGTCAATGGTGTGGGAGTGAGGTGTTATGTTGGCGACATGAGGGGTGCGGTGTCATGCCAGAAGAAAATGGGATTGCAAGTCAGTAACGTTTTTCTTTGTGCTTCCACAGAAGACAGGATAGAGGGGTGGGAGGAAAGAGAGGAGAATAGATGCACGAGAAGGAAGATCCCTAACATAGCCATGTAAAGGTCTGTACGTGTAGCGTGTACATCCGTGGGACGCTCCGCCTGAGCGTTCCCAACTCGTGATACGACGTGTTAGCTCCTGCGTATTTCTTCGCCGGAGCTTGTGGCAACGTCCACTCCGCACAGGTCCGTCTGGCTTTACGAGGGTGGCGGAACGTCGACAGCATGGCAGGGAGTCTCAAAGGATGACAGTCGCACTCAGATAAGGTTGTCAAAGCTCTTTCGAAGAAATGTGTGCTAACGGCTCCACTCTACTCCCTTTTATAATCCCCAGGCGAAGGGTCGGGTGAGGACCGGAAAGCGATATGCTGTGGCCCAAACCCTGCTCTTCTATTGGATCACAGTGGCCCTAGCCACACTCCACCAGGCTCCGGGACGGAAAACCTTCTCAGATGCCTACCAGCTTCTGCACGGCTCGGAGCTCCTGACTTAACATGGGGGCATGCTTCCAAATGGCACCCCGGCCCTGAACGCGCACCGAGTGTAGTCTGTATGTCAGATAGCAGCGAACTTTCTCCACCACCCACTAGCTCCTTCACGAGCCAAAATGCACACTCGGGACCCTAACCAAACTCCTGGATTGCCTTTCCCGCGACCCCTCCTCATTATTTTGGGTCTTGCAGTCGTCTTACGACTGGATGAGGGTTGCAACAATTCCGGACGCTCACCTGGGACGTTCCCGCTGAGATGCAGCGGAGCTATTAGCGTCTGTTGCGTGGTCGAGCATTACGTGGCACCGAAGACAATCCGACGCCGCGCAGTACTCCTCAAAATAGAGTGGCAAATTGTAGTGATGCAAAGGTACGAGGGGGTGTGGGAGTATTTTTCCTGTGTGTGTGTGGGAGGCGTTTGACCAAAGTGATGAGATTTGGTGAGCGAGGTACAGAGTAAGGTGAGGTGCCAGTTAGGAATTGGCGCACAGATTTGAATGAAATAATGATGCGCAAATTCCCGAGGAAGGCAGTCTTGTGCGCAACGGGGATAGGGATGATCCGAGCCACGGGAGGAATCACTGTGTGCTTTTTAACAATTGTCTATTGAATGGCGTGTGTGCTTGCATGCTTGGCGTGTACTACGGCTGAAAGGAAAGGGTTAGAGTTGGGGTTGGAATAGAGTATTAATCAGAGATATTAATTAGACCTAACTACGAGACCCACGTAATGCACTTTGTTCTGTTAACCCACGAGACATGAGGAGAGGAACAACTACATGAATACCAATTAAATATCTGCTTGGGGATCACTATGTTGGGTACAATTGCCTTAGAGGCATACAGTTTTGCAAAACCACAATATATATATATATATATATATATATATATATATATATATATATATATATATATATATATATATATATATATATATATATATATATATATATATATATATATATATATATATATATATATATATATATATATATATATATATATATATATATATATATATATATATATATATATATATATATATATAGTTACTGATTTCAGAATCAGATCCAACAAATGCAGAGAAACATTTATGTCCTTAGACAGTTACTTCCCAAACTGCATGTCCAGGATAGACCCATCCCCATATCCAGTGGGATTCTACCTTTGATGCGTTGAGAAGGGTAAAGAATAGATTCCTTTTCTTATTGGATGGCCTTTTTCTCTTCACAACAGACACATTCATGCACGTGAGATAGCCGTTAGCCCAACGGAGGCTCGTCTACCCCTTTTCCATCAGGACACATTGGCTTAGAAGCGAACGATTTATTTACACCTTGGACTTGCAGCACATTTGATTAAGCATACCACAGGCTTTTTCTGAGCAGTTCTGACGGTCAAATATGGCTGTGGATCATGATACGCACCTCTTTCCATCGACGTTGGGCAGCTCTGTGGATGGTTGTTGACGATTTATAAGCGCTTCCCGTTTTTGCTCAGCAATTCTGGCAAATGGCTGCTTTCTGCCATTTGTCCAGTCACCGTTGCAATGATCGTGAGATTAGCAGTTGGTGACGTGCAACGATGTGCCAATAGGCAAAGTGGATTTGCCTGAAGTCTGCTTGAAACTCTGCCCAGACTGGCCGCCTATAAAAAGGACGAGTGGAGCATTTTTTTTTTTTTTTGAGCGTTTTGGTGACAGCTGGGTGACGGCTATTTTCAGCTCCAGTCAGTTACAGTCACATGGTTGGTGAGCTAGCGACAAATGAATTTGTGACAGTTGGTGACTGCCTTGCATCCTTGCAGCTCTGATCACTGGTGACAGCCTCACAGCACCTCAAAGCTCCTTGCAGCTGTCCGTTGGTTGTGGCTCCTGATGGTGGGTGATGCTTGGACCGTTAACACTGGTTCTGCTCTTGGCGTACCTGGTTCCTAGGGGTAACAACGTGACATCGATTGGTGTGAAAGCCTGTTTGCGAATGGGCGCACAGCAAGGCAGGGTGCTGGCAGTGGACCACGGCATGCTCACACATTTTGGGACGTTCTATTTGAGGCAAGACGACTTCCACTTTGTGAGCAAGAACGGATTTCTCTTCCCCCCTGAATGATCTGAAGGGTACCCTTGTCTGTGTTTAATCGTTAAGGTCAAAGTCACATTTGCTCTACGGCGAGGATACAGCGGCCGTACGCCCTCTGAATTGACAGAAACGTGCGGCGGCCGCAGAGTTTCTGTGGTGGCCTCAGGGTGGCCCTACACCTTTTGGCTATATTTTACAGGCCATATGGGTCGCCGTGGAATTATAGCGCGGAGTTATAACTTTTTTCATTTCTACGTTTGCCGTAGCAATTCGACAAGCCGAAACAAAAGAACTGGTAAAAATAAAAAAATAAATAAATAAATAAATAAAAATGGAACCCACTCGTTACCGTCCGTCTGGCCGCACGTTCACCTTAGGGCCCCCCTTGCGGTCGCCTTGCGGGCACCTTGCGTCTGCCTTGAAAATTATATGGCCGCCGCAGGAACGCCCTAAGGTCACCGCACGACATCAAATCAAAGACCGTACGGCACCCCCACATTTTCGGTCTCCACAATTTCTAAATACGCCGTGCGGCTCCCCGAAAAATAAAAACATATGTGACTGCGACATTGTGTGACCGTGGAAATACTGTGGCCGCCGTATAATTGCTAGTGGCCGTAGATTTTGTAAACCCCACGGCCGCCGTGGAAAATGTGACTTAGGCCTTAGTAAGGCATAGTGATAAGCATCTGCTCTTTCTCTGTTTTTCTATCACTGCCCAATTCTTTATTTGCTTGAGATTATTTTGATTGATTTGAAGTTACCTATTTTTCACAACAAGGAAATAAAAAGTTCTTCTTTTGTATTTATATTGTTCCTTATTAATAAATTCCTTGTTGACGTTTCAACCTGTCCGTGCTTGTCCTTTCCTTCCATTGATCCATCATTGGCCGAACCGAGAGAGACTGGATGATAATTACCAAACTAATTGACTTGTAATAGTCGGCACGCACCAGCGGTTAAACGCTCGGCCGCCCCAATTAAGATCGAATCAAGATGAGATTTGTGCTTTGCCGAGGGCGCGCTCCCCGTTCAGGAAGCCACGTGACCTCTAGTTAAACGGTAAATTAGACGGTGGACACTGGAACTCATGGTTAACCGATTGGCGTTCGCAGTTCTAAAGCAACCCACACTCCGTACCCATAACAATATATATTTTTGGATAAGATTGGGGCAGTTGGGATGACATTTTTAAAGAAGGCACTTGCTAAAGTTTAAAAATAAAAAACAAGATAGACTCCGCTAATTTGAGCAAAAAAAGCGAGAGCAGACTCGGTCTCAGGGCAGCGTTTCGCCGGCTTCACCAGGCACAAAAGGATGAAGTGTGCCTATTGTGCCTGATGAAGCCGGCGAAACATTGCCCTGAGACCTGGTCTGCTCTCGCTTTTTTTGCTCAAATTACTGGAGTCAATTTAGTTTTAGTTTTTTTTGGAAGAGACCCAGCAGCTTGAAAGAAAGGACATCTTCCAGAGGACTGTTGAGAAAGTGGATGGGGGGGGGGGGTTCTAAACGGTCCTTTCGGAGAGACATAGTGAGAGTGAGATTTGTCCGGATTGAAAGACATGTTCCACGTGTTGGACCAGTTTATGATTTTACCCAGATCTGCAGTGAGCGAAGAGGCTGCTGCATGCCAGTCTAAGGGATGGCAGATGGTACAACAGAGTGTGGAGTCATCAGCAAAGAGAAATAGAGGATTTTCCAGAGAGTCGGAGAGATCATTGATGAAAACCAGAAAAAGAAAAGGGCCCAGAACGCTACCTTGAGGAACTCCAGCCTGGACAGGAAGAGGGGATTAAAGAAATCCATTTATGACCACACGTTGACTGCGACAAGAGAGGAAGTCTGCAAGCCATGAGTGGAGATGGCCTTGGATACCATAGGAAGAGAGATTAGTGAGCAGGGCAGGATGCCAGACCATGTCAAAAGCACGCGATATGTCTCGGGATATGGCTCTGATTTCATGTCCGGCATTGAGGACCTCCATCCATTGTTGGGAGAAACAACAAAGTAATTTTGGTCATTTAGGATGCAAAGTAATGAACTCTAACATTATGAGAGACTTTCAAATCATGAATCATGTCCAACCTTGCTTCAAGTTGCCACATACCAGCCTCGACCTTTCACCGAGAACTGCAAGTGAACAAACGCTCAAAATGATGCATCTCATTTGCATTGAATTTTGGAATCATTAAAAATAATATCTATATAGCACCTTTGCCGACGGATACAAGGTATTGACATTTCAACAACGGAATCTCTAAGCAGTCAGCAGGTTTCCTTTCATCTGTAGCAAACGATGCAACAAAGGCACCTCGAGAAGTAAATACAATACAAGAAATACAAAAGTAGACTCTCCAGCTCTTGCAATGCTGTCACCACAAAATCAATCGAGTGTACAGATTTAGTCTGCAAGAGGTCTTCCTGAATATTGAGACCTCATCAAATATAACCACAACCTAAAATTCATTCCATGACATTTAGGAGATGGTGAAACCAAAGCTGCTCAAATCACTTGCAGACAAAATTCAGCAGCCATTCAAGCATGCACCTATTACTGTGCCCTGTGCACCAGTGTAACCGAATACTTCAACAGCTGCCAGGCTTCACGACACTCAGGAGAGTTAGCACATTCTTTGGGGAGTAGAGGAGGGGCTGCAAAAAAATAAATAAATAAAAGGGCTGACAAGCCAACTTTAGCAGCCTCTTCAAAACACCCATAAAACCATGTCAACCCTCTCACCCTACAACCGTTACAATCATTGCTCGGCTTTCGGGTGTTAACATTATGCATTCCAGAGGCGTACGAGTATGGCAATGGTCCACAATTTGAATGCACGACACCGCATATTAAACTTATGGGGAGGACAAGATAGATACAGAGTTGCTTTCTGTATCCATCTTGTCCACCACACGTGTCCTCCTTCTCCTGTTCCTTTTGTTTTGTTACGGCCCGATCCGTTCTATGTTCTAGCTCTTCCACGAGCCTAGACTTTAAGTATAAAAAAAAAACAATTGTCAGATGGTTTGAGACACCAAATAACGCTCTGGAATGAGTGTCACGTGTTGAATTCAGTGATTCAACCGATGCAATATCAAAAACGAGTACAAGCTTCATTCCCTCTTACCACCCATCACCCATCCATTTAGCTATAACAATCTCTTGCATACTTGCATCAACAGTTAACTTTCATTTTGCCCCAAAGTTATTCTTTTTTTGTATACACAGTCGAGGCTCGCATGAGAGCAAAACCAGACAAGTGCAGCAGGAGACAAGAGTGGCGGGAGAGGAAAGGACAAAAATACAGTAGAGAACAGAGACATGAGATCTGTGGAAGGGAGAGGGATGGGGTGGGGTACACAGGGTAAACAAGATGGACATTCAGGAATGAAACCAAGGAATTTTAAGGAGGTGAGTTTTGGGTGGATTCACGGGGGTAAAAAAGATCGTGGTTTTGGATGGGGGAAAATAGATGGTGGTGAACAACTGTTTACGAAGGCCTGCAGGGAAGAATGGGATTGAAGAGAGTGTGGGAGTTTATTCCAAAGGCAGGAAAAAAAAAAGAGGAATGAAAGAGTGAAGGTGAGCAGCAATTCTTAATTTTGGTAGTTTCACCAGAAGGGGGTTGCTGGCGGACCTGAAGCGCCCTTTGGAAATATGGGGGGAGGGGGGAATATACCTCAGACAGGGCAAGGGGGGGAGCCTGAGAAGAGATGGTAGAAAACAGAAAGACCACCAACCTGCCTGCGGTGAGGGCGAGAGACCCAAAGACTCAGCCTAGTCACGGAAGATACGAATGATCCTAAATGCCTTTGCTTCCACAGCGTGAAGCTGAGAGGCAGGAGCACCAGCCCAGAGGAGAGAGCAGTACTCCATCAGGCTGCAGACAAAAGCTGTATGCTGTCAGGAGCTCAGGTGTGCCAAAGAAAGACTTTGCACGACGGAGGATGCAGAGTCGGAGACTGGCTTTGGAGGCCAGGTTGGAAATGTGGCTTTCCCAGGAAAGATCATGGCAGATAGTGAGATCCAGAAGCTTGAATGAAAGGACTTCTTCAAGAGGATTGTTGAGAAAGTAGATGGGGGGTGAGGGGTGAGGGGGGGTAGGAGTTCAAGACGGTCCTTTCGGAGACACAGTGAGTATGAGATTTGGCAGGATTGAAAGACATGTTCCACGTGTTGGACCAGTTTGTGATTTTACCCAGATCTGCAGAGGGTAAAGAAGCTGCGGCTTGCCAATTTGAGGGATGACAGATGGTACGGCAGAGGGTGGAGTTATCAGCAGAGATAAAGAGGATTTGCCAGAGTCGGAGAGATCATTGATGAAACCCAGAAAAAGAACAGGGCCCAGAACACTGCCTTGAGGAACTCCAGCCTGGACAGGAATAGGGTATGAGAGAACTCCATTTAGGGCCAAACATTGGCTGTGACAGGAGAGGAAGTCTGCGAGCCTTGAGTGGAGATTGCCTTGGATACCATTGGAAGAGAGTTTGGTGAGCAGGGCAGGGTGCCAGACCGTATCAAAGGCACGCGATATGTCGTGGGTGATGGCTCTAATTTCATGTCTGGTATCGAGGATCTGAATCGATTATTTGGAGAGCAAAAGCAGCCTATCCAAGGTAGAGTGACCTGGTGTGAATCCAAATTGATAATTGGAAATCAAGTCATAGGAGAAGAGGAAGGATTTAATGTCTGAGAGCGGATGGATTCCATAACCTTGCTGATGATTGGGAGAAGGATGATCGGTCTGTCGTTGCAGGGATAAGTTTTTGCACCTTTTTTCTGCAGGGCAGTAATGTTTGCCGATTTCCAAGCAGATGGCAGATGACCTTGAACAAATGAGAGGGTGAATAGAACAGAGAGAGGGTGAGCAAGAGCAGCAGAGCAGGTTTTTAGGAGACGTGGGCTGATGCAGTCTGGACCGGTTGCAGAAACTGAGTCGAGGTTTGACAGCAAGCTCTCCACATTGTCAGGAGAAAAGGACAGAGTCCAGGAACAGCTGGGTGCGACTGGGTAAAGTGGGTCAAGAAAGCGATGAGTTTGGGACACAAGATTTAGAAGCAAATACGGAGTTTAGGCATTCAGCGTCAGCTGTGTGGCCATTTGAGGTGAGCGAGGGGATGGAGGGGGGGCATACACCAGAAACACACTTAATGAGACGTCACCAGGATTTGGAGGAGGGAGAGAGGTTTGAGAGTTCAGACTTGAGATTGGAAAGATGTTGTTTTCTGGCTCTCCTGAGGGTAGACACATACTTGTTCCAAGCTTTGTAGAAGGAACTGAGATTGCATTCATTTGGATCAGTCTTCCATGAGGTAAAGGCAAGTTGTTTCAGGACAACTGCGTTGACACAAGCTTCAGTGTACTATGGGCAGGAGGAAGGGGAGGAAAACTGAAGACGAGGTGGGATAAATCTGTACACGAGAGAGCAAATTTCTATGAAAGAATTCCCAGGACGAGTTGATGGCTGAGGAGGTCGAGATGGGACTTCAGTCTCAAAGTCCCTGCCAGTCAGCCTGAGTGAAATGCCAGACTCAATGGCACTGGGGTGTTTCTCTAATAACAGCCATTTTGATAAAAAATAAAAAATAAAATAGCATTCAAAAAATTATCAGTGTGAGATTAGACAGACAAGACCATTCAGTTTGCATTTTTCATTATTAAAAAAAACAATGATGTCATCAAGCGTCTTAAAATGGAGGAATCTCCGTCTCTCTTTCTCTCTGTTCCAACCCATCTGCCTCTTGTCCCTCTTTCTTCCTTCATCAATACAAGGTCTGATCGTGTTTGTATATTGGCTGCTCTTAGAGCACCCTTATTCTGGACATTTCCATCTGTCTGTCTGTCTGTGAAACTTTGGACAAGCCTAGGGGCTAAACCACTCAACTGATTCCAATGAAATTTGGTAGGTTGGAACAATATTTCTGGGAATCGTGTGCTTTCGAATATGGGACCCCAGACCCTAGCAACGGCACAGCAACGGCCCTTTAAAGTGGTCAAAAAAAATCAAAAAAAAATAAAAATCGAAAAAAATCGAAGCTTAGAGTTCTGTGCGCAATCTATCTAGCTCCCTTCATGCCAACTTGCAGCCCTAACAAAGAATATGTGTTGGAGATAGGTTTTGGGAGAGTACAATTATTCCACCATTTACCAAGTTTTGTAATGAGACTTTGGAAGGGGAAGGGATGGATAGACAAGGCTGCAGTGGACACTTCCATACCTTGTATCAAAAAAAAAAATAAAAAAATAAAAAAAATCAAGTGCACAATCATGAATTGTAATTTGTAAATTAATGTTATTTAAAAGTATTACTACTACAAGCCCCCCAATCTATTACCACGCTTGTTGCCCCCTCATGCAAAAGATCATGCACGAGCCTTATAAACTCTGGGGGAGGAAACAATCTCGCTTTACTCAATGCCCACTCTGGAGCCTGGTGTTGGCTCAGTGGTTAGGGTAGCGGCTTGGGATCCTGTTCGGCTGTTGAATTAAAACCGGGTAGGGTTGACTCAGCCTGTCATCCTTCCGAGGTCGGCAAAATGAGTACAAGTTCCAGTGTGTGTAATGGTAGAGGGGCACTGCATCAGCGACACAGTGGCGCTTCAAGAAATAATAGCTACCCCGGCAGCTAAGCTGCCATACGAACACCACGCAGATTGTAGGGACGTGAATGACGTCACCACCACGCAGTGCTTACCGGGAGGACGTCTGAAGGTCAAAAAAGGGACGTTACGTCGAGTCACATGGTACCGCACACGGTGCACCGAAGCTGGAAATATAAACCAGTAATTGCCGGAAACCTCACACGGATTACCTCATGAAAATTAATAATGAAGATAAATTTAACCCAATCAATCACGATCATCCAAATCCGTTAATTAAAATAGAAAAAAAAATTTGGACGTGTCCACACGGATCGGAGAAATGCTTTAATTCGCCTCAGAACGCAAGTCACCCGGTTGGCGGGTTCGAGTACGCGACCGTTACGGGTGGAGCGCGATGTCACCGGTTTTATACTGGCATGATGACGTGCCGAGCATCGGCTTCGACGCGCGTTTTTGTCATATTGCGGCAATGACGTCACGTCCTCCGCAATGACGTCACGTGCTCGGTCCAAGGTTAAATCACTTAAAAAGGTTAAAAAAAAAAAAAGACCGTTATTAGATCGAAATGAGGGCAACTCACGCCCTTCCGCAAATGGCGGCGACAATACAAAAATCTCCTCACATGATCACGTCACACTTCGTCACGTGCACCGTAATTACAAACCACATACTTTACCCCCAAAAAAAAAAATTAAAAAAAATACATAATGTTTTTTAAAGCGTGTGGGGAAAGGGAGAGAAGGCTCTTTGACTTTACAATTGCACAGTTCATGTAACTTCACTCACCTTTAACGAGGTCTGCAACAAGAACCGACGGAACGCCGACTGGGAAGGGCGCGTCAGTGAGGGGCTCTAAACGCTGGCGATGCGTGACGTCAGCGTGGGAGGAGCTCCATTCTGATTGGCCAGCCGTGCGCCTCACCAGACCAATCTCTTCACGACGAACCAGTTCGGTTCGGATATATTCCTGCACGGTAACGGCTGCTTCCGCTTGATTTATCCTCGTTTCGAGGACGGTGCGGCTCCTGCCGACAAGTTTATCGATAGATGTTAACGTCATTTGATGAAGCCACCCATACTCCGTGAATTTCATGAATCGAACGGGTTATCTTTGATGCCATTTATTTATTACGTACGTAAATATGATTGGATTCTTCCCCCCCCCCCCCAGTGCGTGCGTAATAAATGGATGAACGCGAATATATCGCCGTTTTCGGCTAAAATTACGAGCAAGCATCCCGACTGCAGCGAAAATATGACACAACGTTCGGTTAGAAGAGTTTGTGGGAGTTGAAATGCGGGATTGTGATTGTGCGCCCTATTGAAACCTCATCCATTGAATGGACAGGTGTTCAGTGTTTGGAATGTTTCAGCAACATGATCCATCCATTGGGACCACACTGTGTGGAGCGTTGGTGCTGCTCGAGTAGTCTCCTGGGGAATTTTATTTTTCTTGTGGTTGTATACATTGTCGAGGCTCGTGTAGAGCTAACACACAACGCACAGCAAGGGGGCATGAGACAAGAGGGGAGGGAGTGGGAAGGACAAAACAGTGGGGAACAGAGACATTCGGAGATCTATGGCAGGGAGAGGGATGGGACGGGGAACATGGGGAATAGAAGATGGACATTACAGGGACTTTCAGGAAGGAAAGCAGGGAATTTGAAGGAGGTGGGCTTGGGTGGATTATCGGAGGTAGAGAAGATCGAGGATTTAGTTGGGGGATGATAAGAGGTGGTGGTGAACAGCTGTTTTGAAGGCCTGGAGGGAAGAATGGGATTGAATAGAGTGAGGGAGTTTATTCCAAAGGCGGGAAAAAAGAAGAATGAAAGAGTGAAGGTGAGCAGTGATTCGTGATTTTGGTAGTTTTACCAGAAGGGGGTTGTTGGCGGATCTCGAGCGCCCTGCGGAAATGTGGTGGGGACTAATCGCAGAGAGAGCAGGGGGTAGGGGGGCGAGGCTGGAGAGGAGATGGTAGAAGACAGAAAGACCACCGACCAGCCTACGGTGAGAAAGTGAGACGCCCAAAGACTCAGCCTCATTGCGGGAGAGGCCAATGATCCGAAATGCCTTGATTTCTACAGCGTGAAGCTGAGAAAGGTGGGAGGCAGGAGTACCAGCCCAGAGGGGAGAGCAGTACTCCATCAGGCTGTGGACGAAAGCTTTGTAAGTGGTCAGGAGCTCAGGTGGACCGAGGAAGGACTTTGCACTACGGAGGATTCCCAGTCGGCGACTGGCTTTGGAGGCGAGGTTTGAAATGTGGCTTTCCCAGGAAAGATCATGGCAGATAGTGAGACCCAGCAGCTTAAAAGAAAGGACTTCTTCCAGAGGATTGTTGAGAAAGTGGATGGGGGGGTTTTCTAAACGGTCCTTTCAGAGAGACAAAGTGAGAGTGTGAGATTTGTCCAGATTGAAAGACATGTTCCACGTGTTGGACCAGTTTGTAATTTTACCCAGATCTGCAGTGAGCGAAGAAGCTGCTGCTTGCCAGTCTGAGGGATGACCGATGGTACGGCAGAGGGTGGAGTCATCAGCAAAGAGATATGGAGGATTTTCCAGAGAGTTGGAGAGATCATTGATGAAAACCAGAAAAATAACAGGGCCCAGAACGCTACCTTGAGGAACTCCAGCCTGCACAGGAAGAGGGGATGAAAGAACTCCATTTAGGGCCACACGTTGACTGCGACAGGAGAGGAAGTCTGCGAGCCATGGGTGGAGATGGCCTTGGACACCATAGGAAGAGAGTTTGGTGAGCAAGGCAGGGTAAATTAACTAATGGTCACAATTGGGCATAATCCTGGACAGGTCACCACTCAAACACAGGATACCAGCAAGCTGGCACTCATTTTGCTGACCTCGGAAGGATAACAGGCAGAGTCAACCCCACCTGGTATTAATTCAACAGCCGAGCAGGATTTGAACTCGGGATCCTAGGATCCCAAGCCCACCACCCGAACCATTAAGCCAACAACAGGCAAAAGCAAGATGTCATTGCTTTGTTTCCTGTTTTTTTAACCGGATGGTATTCATACAATACTTACCTCACACAGTCTTGAGGACTTGGTGCGCGCCAACTCTTGTGGCGGCAAATTTGTTTTGAAAAAAAAAACAAGAAAGTCATATAAAATCGGTACTGCATTGGACTCGGTTGACCTTTTGGCCGATGTTGACCTCAAAAATAATTATTGGTGGTTGAATTCAATGAGGGGATGTGCAAATCTTGTTCAAATTTCAAGTCAACCCAATGAAAATGGACAATTTTCGAGATTTCGGCCGATGTTGACCTCAAAAATAATTGGTGGTTGAATTCAATGACCAAATGTGCAAATTCTGTTCAAATTTCAAGTCAACCGGATAAAAAATGAACAATTTTCGAGATTTCGGCATTTGTTGACCTCAAAGATAATTGGTCGTTGAATTAAATGACCAAATGTGCAAATCCTGTTCAAATTTCACGTCAACCGGATAAAAATGGACAATATTCGAGATTTCGGCGTTTGTTGACGTCAAAGATAATTGGTAGTTTATTTCAATCACCAAATGTGCAAATCCTGTTCAAATTTCAAGTCAACCGGATAAAAAATGGACAATTTTCGAGATTTCGGCCTATTACCTCAAAGATAATTGGTAGTTTAATTCAATGACCAAATGTGCAAATCCTGTTCAAATTTCAAGTCAACGGGATGATAATTGAGGATTTTAGAAAATCGGCCGATGTTGACCTGAAGAGAGTGACCGCTCGATCACGTGGTAACGTGCGGTAAAGTTTCAATTTCGTCCGCCGAACGGTTTTCGATGTACGCTCTGAACAGAATGCAGACACGTACGACATACGTACGCTACCGATCACTTCAACCCCACTTTTCACTTCGCGAGCACAGAGTAATTGCAATAATTCCGTCATTCCTCGGCTCTATGACACGCAGGAAGATAATGACGTCACAAGCCACGTGACACGAATCAACGTCGTCCAAAGCGATTTGATTTGATCCGGCAGGTGTTTAAATATTATCTCGCCTCCCTCGTGAATTAAATTAAATTAAATTGACTAATTGTCACAAGTTATGGGCAGAGGCTCATATGAGACAGTCAGTACACTGTGACGCAGCATACCGACCTTTAATAATGCCATAACAAAGGGCCAAATGAAGCTTTGGTGATGATGATGATGGTGATGATAATGGTGATGGTGATGGTGATGATGATAATGGTGGTGATGGTGGTGATGGTGATTGTGATGATGATGACGATGGTGATGATGATGATGATGGCGATGGTGGTGGCGGTGACGATGGTGATGATGGTGATGATGATGATGTTTTTTCCAAAAAAATTTCTATTTTAATTAACGTATTTGGATGATCGTGAGCAGGTGATGATGGTGATGGTGATAGTGATGATGATGGTGATGATGGTGATGGTGGTGGCGGTGACGGTGACGATGGCGATGGCGATGGTGATGATGGTGATGATGATGATGGTGATGATGATGATGTTTTTTCCAAAAAAAATTATATTTTAATTAACGTATTTGGATGATCGTGAGCAGGTGATGATGGTGATGATGGCGATGAAGATGGTGATGATGACGGTCATGGTGGTGGTGATGGTGATGATGATGATGATGATGATGATGATGATGATGATGATGATGATGATTGCTTTGCCCGGTGAAACGCAGCCCAGACGTTTAAGCAAAGGCAAGCAGCGAAGACCACGATAAGGTCGCAATGTAACGTGAGTCACGACCACCAAACGGTGTTACTCACAGGGTGTCGTGACGACAGTCCCAATCTGATCATATTGCTGGTTATTGTGCAACTTGGCACAGATGACTGCATTTAAAAGGCTTAGAATAATGATCGAAGGCAGATATGTAATACAGCCCAGGAGAGAAGACCACGTCGTGAAGACCCGCCGTATAAGGAGCTACATGTGCTGCGAGGAACTGCAGTGTTGGTGATATCTATTTTTAATGTGCAATGCCCCTCGGCCCTGAGCGAAAGGTCATGATGGCCCCGGTGTTGGTGACAACTTCACAACGCAGCACCCGTGTTCCTTAAAAAAGCCCCCGCTCAGTTAATTGTCATTAATAAGTGGATCATTATTGACGGACAAGCTTGGTGTTGGCTTTAACGGTTAAAGTGGCTATCCTAACATATTGGGGTCTTGAGTTGGAGCCCCTGTTCTGCCGTTGACATAACACCAGGAAACAGGGGGCACTGCATCAGTGGCACAGCTGCGATTCTAGAAAAATGATGCAACCAGTAGCCGCAGGCTGAGTATGAACCAACTACGACGCTGACGACCATCATAATATCAGTTGCGTGCAGAGCAAGGCACTGTGTCCTCTTACAACACGTTGTCGCAAGCTTAAACTACGTGGATATTTACACAACACACTCCCCAAGATTCCCTCAACGACGCCTTTTCTCACCTTTTAACAATACACCTTTCGAAGGTGGTATACCTGTTTGTCCGTTTGTTCCATCCAGGTGGATGCATCTGATTTTGGGTTCGGAAAGTCGATTTTTAATAGGAAACCCAAAATAATTTCTGGTATCAAATAATAATTAATTGCACGTGATCATATCTGTTGTGCGGTGCACTGCACTTCACTACTGTAATGGACTTGTATTTACTGCGTATAAACTATCGTGTAACTATTTACTCCCAGTATTGCCACTGGATTCCAAGAGCTGTGCAGTGTGTATCCAAGTACAGTACCTCTTCAACGACCCCAATTATCCCCACATTCTGGTAGAGGCGGTCAGGCAACTTTTTTGGCCCGTCTTTCACGAACCGGAGGGCCATGTCTGACGTTTGGCTGTAAAGGTGGTTTGGGGAGGCGTTAGTAATTTGTTTAGAGTGCTGGAGATGACTCGTCTCCTCTTCACGAAAGGTATATCTTACGTCCACCGGCCTAAGTTGGCAGACAGGAGTCGCAGGTTTCACGTGCATCCGAGGGACGGTGCACTTTGTGATGCAACGCCTTACCTGTGAAGCACCAATTTGACAATTTTTATTAATTTACGATATTGAGGCTCATAGAATAGCAACGTGACAGAGGGTGTGAACTTACGTGGAGTAGTTATGAACAGTAAAAGAGGAGCGAGAGAGAGAGCGAGAGAAAGCGAGAGAGATTGCGAGAGAGAGAAAGAGAAGGAGAGAGAGAAGGAGAGAGAGAGCGAGAGAGAGAAAGAGAAGGAGAGCGAGAGAGAGAGCGAGAGAGAGAAAGAGAAGGAGAGAGAGAAGGAGAGAGAGCGAGAGAGAGAAAGAGAAGGAGAGAGAGCGACAGAGAAGGCGAGAGAGGAGAGAGAGAGCGAGAGAGAAGGCGAGAGAGAAGGAGAGAAAGTGAGAGAGAGAAAGAGAGAGAGAGAGAGAGAGAGAGAGAGAGAGAGAGAGAGAGAGAGAGAGAGAGAGAGAGAGAGAGAGAGAGAGAGAGAGAGAGAGAGAGAGAGAGAGAGAGAGAGAGAAGAGAGAGAGAGAGAGCGAGAGAGAGAGAGAAGGAGAGAGAGAGAGAGAGAGAGAGAGAGAGAGAGAGAGAGAGAGAGAGAGAGAGAGAGAGAGAGAGAGAGAGAGAGAGAGAGAGAGAGAGAGAGAGAGAGAGAGAGAGAGAGAGAGAGAGAGAGAGAGAGAGAGAGAGAGAGAGAGAGAGAGAGCGAAAGAGAGAGAGAGAGAGAGAGAGCGATAGAGAGCGAGAGAGAGAGAGAGAGAGAGAGAGAGAGAGAGAGAGAGAGAGAGAGAGAGAGAGAGAGAGAGAGAGAGAGAGAGAATACGATGGTTGGCCTTGGCAGAGACAATGGGGGTAAAAACAAGATTGTGGGTTCAGGAGGATGACATGAGATGGTAGGTGGTGCACTGCCTGCTTGAAGCTCTGCAAGGAAGAAGCGCCATTGAACGGCCAGTTCCACATGCGGGAGAAATGAGGACCTAAAGAGTGGAGGTGTGCAGTCAGCCTGCATTTTGGAAGTGTAACCAGGAGGTGGTTACTGGAAGAACGTGCACATCATTTTAACCATGATCTTTACCATGAACAACGCATACCATGGTCTTTTTTCTTCTTGTCCAAGTCTCCCTCTATTTTGTCCCTTAACCCTGCTGTTGGGGTTCCCCCTTTTTTTTCTCCTGTTCCTTTCGTTCCGTTAAGTCCTGATCTGTTCCATGTTCTAGCTCCTCCATTAGCCTCGATTTTGCATACGAAATAAATGAAATTCTGAAGTTGCTGGGGAGGGTCAGAGGACTGAGAGCGCCGAGGGAGGAATGTTCAACAATAGACGGTGGAAAACCGAGACCACCGAACTGCCCACGATGTGACGGCAACAGACCCTGTGCCTCGGCTTCATCACGGCAGATCAGGTTCATCTTGGGAGTTTTATATTCCACCGAATCCAGGAGAGGCAGAAGTGATGTTGGCAGTGGGAGCCAGCCCATCGGGGAGATCAGTGTTTCATTGAGCTACGGAAAACACCTTGGAGGCTGTAAGTAAATCCAGATCTTTTTCAAGGAAAGACTTGGAACGACGAAGGATGTCCAGTCGTTTGCGGCTGGCTTTGGAAGCCACCTTCGTCATGTCGTTGGCCCAGGAGAGGTCATGGCTGCTGGTGAGACGTAGAAGTTCAAGAGACGACCTTTTCCAATCATTGACCATGGAAGTAGATGTGCTTCCAGATAGTTTGACGATCATCCCGGAGTGACGGGAAGAGTGAGGTTTTCCGGGATTGAAGGACATATTCCATTTATCGGACCAGTATCAAATCAATTCCAGATCAGTATGAGAGAGTGATGCAGTTTCAGTCTGCCTATCAGTGGGATATGGTACTGTGCAACACAATGTGGAGTTGTTTGCAAAAAGGAAGTTTATAATCGGATCTGGAATCAAATCCAGACTATGCCACTCAAAGCTAAGTCCAATACCTCTGCATCACTGTTGGGCTGGAATCCAACACTGGATTGTTCATTGATCGACATTCGGGTAGCTGGAATGAGAAACACAATCATTTCCTGAACTTGCCAATCCCTCTTAAGTTTAATGTGGTTTCGTCAGAATAGACCTGAGGGGATTCGCCGTGGTCTGCGAAATATAAATGTTTAGTCTATCCATTGTGACAATAAGCCTGGTGTTGGGTTAACCATGAAGGAGGCTGACTTAAGTTTTTGGGGACTTGAGTTCATTCAAGCTACTGTTGTGTCGTTGAATTAACACCAGATGGTTTGGCTCAGCCTGTCATCCTTCCGAAGTCAGCAAAATGAGTACCTGCTAACCGATAACAGGGCCACTGCATCAGTGGCACAGCTGTGCCCCCAGAAAATGATGCAGCCAAGCAGCCACAGTCTGCATCCGAATAAACAAATAAATAAATAAATAAATAAATACCTAATTGTGCTAATTATTCATTATAAAATGGTAGCCTTTATGACGACAACGCGAGTGTCATTGTGACGTCACCCAAGTACCAGGATTGACGTGATAGGGTTCCACTGATCTGATGAAATGAAGCAGATGCTGTGGGAGATGATAGGACGTTTGAGGATATGTTTACAAACCACAACAGCTCGACATTGATCCAAAGGTCGGGCGCAAAGCTCAGAGCAACACCACTGCGTGATCAAGGACTGCAACTTGATAATCATGAAACCCAAACCTTCCATTTTGAAGATCGTTTTAAAAATAAAAGTCCAAAGAACTAAAGGAGGTTTGACGATCGCACGAAGGTGAAAACGAACAAAGATGCTTTTGATGTTTCATCTGGTGACTATTTTTTTTATCAATTTTGTGACGGAATTTGAACTGTTTCCAGCTTTGCCTGGTGGAAAGGAACTCCTTGACATGTAGTCATTATAGGCTGGATATAAGATTAACACAGATGAACAAGAGCGAGAATTGCTTTTCAATACATGTCCCCAACCGATGTGATATTTTCTAAGTCCAAAAAGGGCATAAATCTAAAAAAATTTGACGAATACCCCGAAACTCGAACTTGCTCTGTAACTTAACATAACAAAGGCATGTACCAAGTTTCAGTTGAATATGTTAAAGGGTATGGAAAAAAAACGTATGAAAAACTAGAAGTGGGATGGACAGACAGACAGACAGACAGCAAATCTCCAGTCCGCTCCGGTGAAACCAGTAGGGGACTAATAAATATCCTTGGAGTTTTGCGTCTGTAATTACACAGATCTTTGCAAACTGCTCACATCATTTAGAAAAACAATGCTTCTGAAATTGGTATATTTCTTCATTGCACCATTTCCCATAAAGTTGGGGTCGGAGGCTCATGGAGCGTAATGATTGGCCTAAGTCTTTCACGAACTGGTTGGCCAGGCCTGACATTCGCCTCAAACTCATTTTGGGTCTTTAACGTCCATCAACTAATGCCAGTAGACCACAGGTCCCAAGCTTAAGGTCCAACTAAAGGAAGGCGCTTGTGATACAACACCCTGGCTGTGAAGTACAAATCTGACAGTTTATAGTCGAATCGAGAATCAAACCCACACTGAACAGGTCAATTGATAATGGGGAAAGGGGGGAGGGGATTTTAAAGGTAAATGGCAAGGGGAGAAGATTTAGCTGCAGAACCCCCTCAACATTTTGCAGACTCGGTGATGTGATGGTTACAGCTTAGAGCATCTGCTCCGAGTCTGGGAGGTCGACTGTTAAAACCCCGCAGTCGTGCTCCTTCCTTACTTCACTTCCAGCATTTTTTTACAGGGAGAGAGCACAGACAATCCCCATGGGTTAGCATCCAGGGGAGGAAGAAATTCCTCCTTCGGAAATGCCTTGCAGAGTGCGGAAAGAAAGGCGGCGCTGTTGTTGTGACATCACTGGTATCCAGAGAGCCCCAGGAAGTGACGACACTTCCCCCAAGCTCAGTGGCTGTGCTTGTCTGGTCCAACAGTCCTGTGTTGTGTTTTGTGTATTCATCCATATATGCATGCGTGTCCTGTTCGTAGATTGATTATGCAAATGCTAGTCCCACTTTGAACACATGAGGACGTTCGAGCATGACATATGGTCAAACTGATTCGGGAGAAGAAGAAGAAGAAATTGAATAAGAGTAGAGAGAATATGGCAGTGATTGAGTGAATGCCTGTTTATTGTTTGCCTGTGGTCCGGAACTGATTTTTTTACAACCACAGCCAAATTGGCGATGAGGATGGTGGCTTCCATTCCCTGACGTGCTCCTTTTCTGCCCTGTGTGGGTAAGCCTGCTATTCTGTTCTATACTTCGAAGAAAATGTTTGAGAACTACTTACTTGTAGTGAGGCCTAAACTACATTGATACCGCCATCTGAAATCCGGCCTGGCCTGAGATCCATGCCATTCTGCAACGTTGCTTGAAGACAGAGTGACAACGGCTTTTCTACACCTTCCTGGACACAGGTAGTAGTTTCAAATCTGTTGTCTATTAGCAGCTATCGCTACTTTAGAAAAGCACTTCATACTGCAAATCAATGTGGTTGCTGAACGAAATTAATTCTGCCGGAGATCTCAGAGGCCAGATGAGACTGTCAATCAATACGTTGCAGCGTTGCGTGAACTGTCCACTGTCTGTGACTTCTAGGAAATGGAGGATGAGGTGTGACATGATCAACTGGTGGAACGGCCTTTCAACACCAGAATTTATGAAAAAGTGTTTTTTTTTTAGCCAAATCTTGCTTTGACAAAAGCAGTGAGTATGACCTCCCACGTAATTAACTGCTCCTGAATGTGAGAGCACTGTCATTGCTCCTTCTGAGGACTTACCTCTTTGCTATCTGATTCAGTTTTGGTTGAAGTGATCAATGCTAATCATTGGAAGGAATCAAATTCCACTACCTCACCTTCAACCCATGTCATGGATTCTTCATCCACGAAAACTCATCCGTCCTGCTATGGGTCTGCAAACCATCCTTGCCAATGTGCCATCCTGCTTCAAAGATGAAATGTAATGCACTTTTGAAAGTGAGACATTTCTCTGCTGCTCTGTCCAGAAAGAGGTACCTGAGGTGGGAGTTCCTAAATTGAGTGTTTTACCTGAACGATGCTGTCCCTACAAAAGATAAAATTCTCCGTAAGATACAAATCAAAGCACCTGCCAGGCATACCTGCAATGTGGAGCTCACCATTGATACTGTCTCCTCAGTCTCTATTCTGCCAGAACAACTGCAACAAAGACATTTTGCCAACTGCTCTTTGACTGAGCCTTGTGTCAACCTGGTCACTTACTTGAAAGATGACTTACCTGTACTAGGATGTCTACATGTCACCGTTTTTCATGATTGTGTTACAGCTCCAACCACATTCTACACCGTTAAGTCTGGTTTGCTACTGCTAGGAATGGTCACTTACTAGTTGAATGGTCACTGACACCTGTGGGATATGCAAAAGAGTTCGTGCAACAGGTTAAAGTCCGAAATGATGCTGCTGTAAACAAAGATTTCTCTGGTTTCCACTGTCTGTGAGACAACCTGTCTCAGATGAACTGAAACAGCTGCTGGAGATGAATATAATTGATAAAGTTGATGCTTCTCCCTGGGTTTCCCCAACAGTTGTCATTCAGATGAAACCAGGGGGATTCAGATGTGTATCGGTCTGCGGGAGCCCAACAAAGCAATAATCATGGACTGTTACCATTTCCCTCACATGTCGGAACCTTTTGCCGAGCTGAGAATCGCTACAGTCTTCAACAATTGAACTTGCAAATGCTTATTATGTATTCGGTAACCCTGTACCATGAAACTGGGAATGGACAGCTTTTATTACACACGGGGGACTTTTCCTTCCGATACTGCAGAGTTCCATGCAGCTTCCCATCAGCTTCGCAAATTTCAAACTCTCATGGTGACAATTCTTTAGGGAATACCAGGTGCACAAAACTACCTGGATGACAGAATTGTTAATGGCATTCCAAAGTTGATCACAATACAAATCTCAACATTTGCATGCTCCACTTGCATGAGGCTAGACTAAAACTGAACACTCAAAGTGTTCTTTCAATCAAACCAGCCTGCGTTTTCTGGGACATGTAATTACAAAAGACGATCTCCTTCCTGACTGACCACATCACAGCCACAACTGAGGCACCTCCTCCTCTTGACATTGTTTCCCTGCTCTCCTTATTGGGACTTACCTCTTGGTTCTGTTCTATAAATTCCTGCCAAACTATGTCACTGTTGTTGAACCGATGCATGTACTGCTTAGGTCTGAGACTGACAAAAAGTTTACTTCGACTGCTGAGGCTGAGTGGAGTGTTATTGTTTTAAGACACTGATTGTTGAGAGCCCTGCTCTTTCTCTTTTAGATCCAACCATGCCCAGGTTCATTTCGATGGATGTGTCTGACTGTGGGCTGGGAGGAGTGTTAACTCGCTTGCACTCTGACAATCCATCCATCCATCCATTGGGACCATACAGTGTGCAAAACGTTGGTGTTGCCTAAGCAGTCTCCTTGGCAAGTGGGTACAATCCTGGACTGGTCGCCACTCCGACACAGGATACCAGCAAGCTGGCACCCATTTTGCCGATCTCGGAAGGATGACAGGCAGAGTCAACCCCACCTGGTCTTAATTCAACAGCTGAGGGGGATTTGAATTCAGGAGCCTAGGATCCCAAGCCCACCCCCCTAACCATTAAGCCAACACCAGGCATACACTCTGACAATGCTGAGCACGTGGTGCCCTTTGCATCCCACACACCGGCTCCAGTCGAGAGAAAATACTCGATAGTTGAGAAGGAAGCTCTAGCCTGCGTCTGGGCTGTGATTAAGTGGAGGACATACCTCTGGGGATGTCACATCACCTTTCAAACTGACCAAGCACTGACCACACTGCTGTGTACAAAAGGCATTGGTCATGCCAGACTGCAAATCGCCAGATGGTCGGATCGACTGGTTGCTTCTCTTGTGATGTGACTTATTGCCCTAAAAAAATGGAATTGCACTGCCAACTGTCTAACCATCCTGCCTCCGCCTACAAGTTGTGATGCAGAGGACAAACCGGAGATGATTGCCGCTACTTTTCCTGCCATGACTTCTCTGTCTGTGAAACCTGCCATGAACTATCTGCTGCATGCCTCGATTCGGAAAGGCTCGGCCACACTCAAGGAAAGCAGTTTGCACCTGAGCTTGCTTCATACCTCGTTGTCTGTCATGAACTGGCCATGGTCATTGCATATGTGATGCAAGGGACTCGTTTGATTGAATCGCTGTCCTTGTCAACCCAACTGGTCAACCCGGCACATGAAAGTCACGAGGGCACACTAAACAGCATCTCCGCGACTTATAGTGGTGGCCACAGATGGACAGTTGCGCAATCGATAATATCGTCTTACGTGTCCTGTCAACAAAACCACGAAAACTTTCTTTGCTCCGCTTCAGCCAGTCAAACTGCCTGAGGAACCATAGCACAAAGTGGCAATAGACATTGTTGTACCATTCGAACCTGGCACATGGGATTGCCACTCTGCCATCACCTTAGTCGACTATGACAGTAAGCATCCTGTTGTGGTATTTACTTCAAGTGTCACCACAGAAGTCATTACTGTTTCCTGTTCTCAGTTTTCAGTAGAGAAGGGAATCTCCATCGGGTTGTTCCCGACAATGGGCCGCAATTCACTTCCACTGCCTTCTCTCAGTCTTTGGAAGAGAAAGAAATATGGGGAATTCATGTCAGGTTCTACTACCCCCCAAGTTAATGGTGCTGTGGAAAGATTTAACAGGGTGGTGAAGGAGTTTATACAAAATGCGGAACAAGAATGTAAACCTTGGAAACCTGCGGTAAACTGAAATTCCTTCATAACTATCAGGCTACACCACATGACTGGTGCATCGCGGTTCGAGTTGCTTCACAAAAGGAAGATGCGCCCAAGTTGAACGTCTGTCTGGTTGTCAGTGATTCTGAACTGCTCCTGAATGTTAGTGACACTGTTATCAAAAGATAAGCAACAAGAGTGAGAATTGCATTGCAATACATGTTCCCAACGATGTGAAATTTTCTAAGTCCGAAAAGGGCATAACTCTGTGAAAAATACGACCGCACATCCTCAAGCTCACCTGGATCAGGAGCAAGTCACTCAAACCCTCCGCCGACCCCCTTCGACCCTGATTTTTTTTTTTCAATGCCGTGAACAAACTTTGGTACATCATGGGTATGAAGGTTGTAGTCAAGTTTCATCGAAATCGTGTGTTCAGTTTCAGAGAAGAAAACAAATACCTACTTTTTTTGGGGGGGGGGGGACGTGGGTGGGACGGACAGACAGACAGAGAGCAAACCTTTAGTCCCCTCTAGTGAAACCAGTAGGAGACTAATAAGCAAGGAGTACACCGACCAAAGAAGGGGAGCGAAGATTCCGATATTTAAACCAAGGGATCATGTGCGAGTAACGAAGCCCATACGTGAGTAAAGGGACTGACAGATACACGGACCCCATATCGATTCGGGAGAATATTGGACCAAGCACATATTTACTCGGCGATACAAGCTCAGCTCAAAACAAGATGGGTAAAAGACCACCTGCCTGGCTCAAAGACTCTGAGAGATAGTTGCACAAGTCTGAGAACAAGTTAAGTAAATGTTCAATGCTCATGCTCGTGTAGTCGTATACTTGAATAATTTACAATTTCGTTCCTGACATTTAATATCGTTATTATTGATTACAGGCAATGTTCTCCAACGTTATGATAATTAATCAATGCCTTACATTGATTGAATGAATGTGTGAAACTAGCCCACTGAGTAATGAGATATAATTACTGTGCTTGCATTTTGTTTTTTTTTTTGGTTGCTTTCTTTACCATTTCCATTTCCAATTCAATTGTAAATGTCTTCAATAAAAAGGGACATACATCCCGTTAGTATATTTAAGATGTAGATGCTAATCCCACTTTGGACACACGAGGGCATCCGACGATTGGATACAGATTCGGGAGAAGTAAGAAGATGAAGAGTTGGTATTAAATATGGTGACAACTGAGATGGTCCAGATCAGATTTCTTACAAGGACAACAGTGTTGTGTCTCATGTATTCATCTGTACGTCCATGTATGTGCAACAACTCCATTCTGACCCTTAGATCCTGTAAAAAAAATAAGTGTTTGCTCAACCTGAGACATGTTATATAATTTTCAGGATTTGGAATCTTAATGCGTTATCTTCATTAAAAAAAAAAAAGTTAAGAACTACTGTCATTCAGGCTTGATCTAATTCGAGCGAGAACCAAAAATCCATGTTTCCCATCAGCAGAACCCTGAACCAGGATGTTCCAGTATGTTTTGAGGAGGTTTGATTGCTTCAGAATCAGCCAGTGTGCAATTCGTCTGAATCGAGGTGAAGTACAGATATGGCCTGAACTATTATTGCAGAACTTGTTAGTGGAGACAAGGCAGTAAATACAAGTTAAAAACAAAGTTGAACAAGAACGACACTCGGTCAAGTGCATACCTCCGCCAGGCTAAACAGTTTATTGGGTCGCCGAAATAGGTGACCCTTACTGTCAGTAATTCTGTCTGTTTGTTTGGATGTTTGTTCATGTGTCATCAGCATAATTGGTAGTAAACGTGGGCGGATTTCGACCAAACTCGGGTGGTCGGTACATCTTATGACCTCGTGCTTTGGAAATTGTGATGGTTGCTAGGGACGCTTTGGTTGCCTAGCAACAACCGAAAAACCTTCAAAATCGGTACCGTTCATGCGAAATCAATTCCGAAAGCCATTATCCCGCATAGGGTTATGAAATTGAGCACGAATGATCTACAGGTGATGCTCTATCAAATATATTCCGGTTTTTGTGATATATGGGATACTTTACCCGCAGTGCCCCCTACAATTAGGGTATGTGCGAAAATTGGTGAAAATTGAAGGCCCCCAAGCGACCAGGTGAGTGCATCGATGTTAATGAAACTTTGCAGGTTCATGGTACTCAATGAGTACTACAACTTTGACTCAGGACATATTGAACGATTTCACTTAGGTCAGGGGTCAAAGGTTAATTAGTTCAAAAATCGATAATATGCGAGAGCTGGAGGTGCCTTCGCGCCAAATGCTACTCCTCCTAGGGTTATGATCGGATGGTCATGAAAATTCACACTAATCGTCTGGAATACATTTTGCACAAACGATCGAGCCGGATTTTTTATTTATATCTTTGTTCACCCACAGCACCCCCTCAAACTTTGGTGATTTCCGATTTCAAACCACATTTTCGGTACTTTTCATTCAAATGGATACCGAGTAGTTATCAGTAGATAGAACTGGATGAGATTTGATATGCATAATCTTAAGATGATTCCCTATCCGCTATATGACATCCATTTTGCTCTATATCTTATAGTTTCCATGCTCGGCGACCCATCGCCGCCTACCGGCTTGTTATATTGTGTCCCACTGATAGGCTGGATCTGCTAACCTGAACCAAAATCGAATCGGCTTGTTCTTGTCATCTAACCAACCCATCCACCAAGTTTTGCCATAATCCATCTGCAACTTTTTGAAATATCGTGCAATATATCGTTTTGGTCTCATTTGTCAATGGTAGAAGAATCACTTGGAAAAATTAAAAATAATTCTCTTATCTAGATGTGGATTCGGATCTTCACCAAAATTGAATCAATTCGTCCTCATCACACACTCAACATGTGCCCCAAGTTTAGTCTGAATCCGCCCACAACTTTTTGAGATAACCTTTTATATACTGTATATATATATATATATATATATATATATATATATATATATATATATATATATATATATATATATATATATATATATATATATATATATATTGTTACGGCTGTGGAAATTCGCAGACCACCATAAAGGACCTTAGATCAGTTATGACGATAAGTATATGTGTAGTTAGATTTCCCCACCGTTGTTTAGAGGGAATTTCCATGTTCACAGGGCTGTGATCCTTTGAGATAGCTGTTTTTCTTTTCTCTATCATTATTTTGGACCAATCATCCCCCAACAACCAAATCGCCACCACCAACACCCTTCCCAAACCACCACAGCAAACTCCCACCACCTTCGCCTTTCCACCGAACGTCGTGCCATGGGTTGTGAATGGGATCCTTTCGAAGAAGAAATCGGATCAGGAATCATTCACGCCCACTTTTCATCCATCCAATGGCTGAGCATCAGGTGGTGTAGCCCTGCCTCCAAACCCGCTGTGATCCACAAATTTACATATGCACTCCTCCCCCGGCCTATATAAGCGCGAGCACAATGCAGCTCGGGGCAGTGTCAGCAGTGGCAGTGTCGGCAGTGGCAGTGTCGGCAGTGGCAGTGGCAGTGGCAGTGTCAGCAGTGGCAGTGTCGGCAGTG
This sequence comes from Eptatretus burgeri, assembly GCF_056783735.1. Lineage (NCBI taxonomy): Eukaryota > Metazoa > Chordata > Myxini > Myxiniformes > Myxinidae > Eptatretus > Eptatretus burgeri. The sequence goes on along the minus strand of NC_140964.1, from coordinate 93,712,982 downwards.
GCAGTGTCGGCAGTGGCAGTGGCAGTGGCAGTGGCAGTGTCAGCAGTGGCAGTGGCAGTGTCGGTGGGGCAGAGTCGGGAGATGGAGCTCAAAGCAGACAGGGAAAGGCAGACGGGGCCGATCGATGGAGAGGAAGGAGCTCGGAGCTCAGGTCGAAGTTGAGGGGCGAGGAGGGCGAGTTGCTGAGTGGAGCAGGGACACAGAGGAGGGCTCAGAGGCTAACCAGAGGGCTGAGTGGGGACCGCCGCTGGAGAAGGGCGTAGTGGAGGCCTCAGCCAGGAGGAGTTCGCCGGAGCCAGTGCGGTCCAGAGCATCAACTCGTTGGACGGAGCGTCAGCAATTCCCCTCTCCCTTACCGAGCTCCGCGCTAAGGAAGCGCCGGTAACCCCGTCGGTTCCCCTCCCTAACCGTGGTACCGACGGTGAAACACGTGCCTGCACGGAGAACGCCGGAGAGAGCTCACCGGCCACGTCAGGGGCACGAAGCCAGGCGCAACTACGCTGACATCGCGGCTTGCCCGCCATCGCACCATGAGGGTGCGGGTAAGACCCTTCGGTCTCGTGGACCTTGCCGCTCATCCAGGTTCCACGTGCATTTGGTCCACGTACCTTTCTGCCACCCTTGTCTTGGAGGGTGGCTTTTCTTTGCTTTTGTGTAAATGCATGTGTTGGCGCCATCTTGTAAAGTAAACCTGTTTCAGTAATTGTGTGAATAAATATTCGGTTGTAATTCTGCCTTTGCTTGCTTTCACTGTGTACGTGCATGATTTACTGTATGGCTGTAAATACGTGCCTTGTCTCAGTATGCAATAAAGGTGCTTGTTAAACTGTTCCCCGTTTCGTTGCATCCTTTCCCTTGTTTGAAAGTTCCATCTTGCATCACGGAAGGAATTGGTAGAAGGGTGTAAGCACCCAGTAAATAGAATCACATCTGTCGGGGTCGGCGATAACACCGCTCGGTTATCACTGAAGCACGGAACGGACCGCTTCAGCGGTTCGTGTCCTAGGCCGGCCAGTGGCGAGGTATGATCGCCCAGTTAACTACTCGCGCAGGTACTTAGGTAGATCGAGTTTGGCGAACAACCCTATCCTGCGTGGGTGGCTGATTGGCACGATTGTGGTGTGGTCGAAAGACCCACCTGTGACTAGCTCCTGGCGGTCATTCCAAGGAGGGTCACGACTGAATTGTCCGTTCCGGTGGGTGACGCAGTCGCGATTCGAGTTACGTGGCCGATCGCACACCGGGCGGGCCAGAAATCGTAACAATATATTGTTACGGATTCGCGCCCACCGGCGTGCGAACGGCCACGTAACTCGAATCGCGGCACGTCGCCCACCGGACGGACAATCCCGTCGTGACCCTCTCGGACTAACGCCGGGAACTAGTCACGGGTGGGCCTTTCGGCCTCACCACGATCGTGCCAATCGGCCCCCCGCGTGGGATAGGGTTGCTCGCCAAATTCGACCTACCTAAGTACCCACACGGAGGGTAGACCGGGCGATCGCACCTCGCCGCAGGTCGACTTCGGACACGGGCCACTTTAAGCGACCCGTTCCGTACTATCGGGATAACCGAGCGGTGCTATCGTCAACCTGGACGGTTAGATTAATTATCGGGCGTTTTAGCCCACGACCAACCCTTTACGTGAAGTAAGATGGAGATTCAATAAAGGAAAAGACGAAGCGAAACGGGAAAACAGTTCAACAATAAGCACATTTATTTCGCGATGAACGGAAAGCACACATATACAATTACACCAAAAGCAAATGTAATAGAAGAAGAAACACAATATTACACAAAAAGCAAATATAAAAGAAGAAGACAATGCAGAGCTATCCGACTACCGAGCACACGGCAACACTTATACAATTTTACTTCACAGACGGCGCCGACAACACGTATACCCAAAGCAAAAGAAAAGGACCACCCTCAAGGATGAGGCGGGCCTGGGGCTGAGACCGAGTCGGGCCTACCCGTCTGGTGATGAGACGCAAAGTGGCGGTGGCGCCCCAACTCCGCGGGCCTCGCGGACAGTGTCTGGTAGGGGGTGAGAAAGGGGCCCCCTTCTCGCACTATCTCAGCGCGGGGGGAAACAGGAGGGGGTTGTTGATGCTCGGGGGATGGAGGATATCTCCCTGTCTCGGGTCCCGCGACGAGCGTCTCCACCACGACCTCGGTCGCGCCGCCGGCCTCTCCCTCCGCAGCTCCCCGACTCCGACACGAGCACCCCCTCGACCGCCTTCGCCGCCGCCACCTCTCCACAGCTCCGTCCCCTTCACTCTGACTACTACCACTTCTTCCCAGCTCCACCGACAACTCTTGACTGCGAACTCGAACCCTTATATGCGAACTCGAACCCTTGACTGCGAACCCTTATATGCCCCGTGGCTTCGCCCCTTCACCTTTGACCCTTTACCTCCGACCCTTCACCTCTAACTGGCTCCCCATTGGACCGAGGAAAAGTGGGCGTGAATGCCTTTTGATCCATGAATTTGCATATAGCGACCACACTCCAACGCCCTGGAGGCGGGGCCAAATCGCCCCACGCTCACCGATAGGACGGAACAGAAGTGGGCGTGAGTCGTTTTTGATCCGTTTTCTTCGGAAAGTCTGTGATGTTTCTGAACACGCTGCTCGGTGCGCGCCCTGCACGAGTCCAGTATCGGTGCCCACAAGTGGCGCGAGAATGACGGTGATGCGATGGTTGCGAGGGCGAGTGGTGACGGTAAAGGTCGTGGCTGTGGTTGTGAAGCGGCGTTGCGGTTGGTGGTTGTTGTGTGATGACTGTTGAGACGTGGTTGGTGGTGGTAGTAATGGCGGCTGGTCCAAAATAAAGATAGTAAAAGAAAAACGGCTATCTAAAAGGGTCGCAGCCCGCATGAATGACATTTATTCCCTCTAAACAACGGGTTTGGGCCTAACTACACATATACTTACAGAGATATCTCACCTAAGGGACCTGAATGGTGGTTTGCGAATTTCGTCAACCACAACAATATACATACGAGATTCTTGATCCGACTACAAACTGTCCGATTGGTGCTTTGCAGGACGGGTGTTGCATCACGCAGTGCATAATCCCTTGCATAAATATTCCGGTGGGTGTCATGTCTGCTTGTATTAAGTTGATGGACTCTACACTGATAGGCTGGATCTGCATCCGGACCTTAACCAAAATCGAATCGGCTTGTTCTTGTCACCTAACCCAACCCAAAAGTTTTGTCATAACTCACCCACCATGTTTTGAAATTTTATGCTCTACAGTGTATTGTTTCTGGCCATATCTTTCATTGGTGAAGAATAAATTAATAATTCCAGTGTCCAAATCCAGATCTTCACCAAAACATAACCAATTCGTCCCTGTCACGCACCCAACCTGTCCACCAAGTTTCTTCCAAATCCGTCCATAACTATTTGAGATATCTTGCTCATGGGCAAACAGTCAAACAGGAGTGGCTACCACCTTCATCGGGGGAAGTAATTAATTACAAATTCCGATCAGCTTTCACCTAAGGGGTGAAAGACCTCCATAGGGTCCAAGGATTTTACGGTGTCTGAGGGGTCGAAAGGGTCTAAACTAAAGGGTCTCAAAGGTATAAGGTGTCTATAGGGTGAAGCAGTTAGGTCAGGAATTTCGATTTTGGGTGGGATCTTAAACATCCACCAACAACTTCCGGTAGACGGGATGCCTGGTTTAACATCCTTCCGAGGGATGGCACACATATTGATGCCCCTCCCTGTCAGTGAGACACCCTGATGACAGTCTGTAGCTGGGCCGAGATTCAAACCCAGGTTGGGCGGCTCAGAGGCGAGTTTACATTCCAAAGCTACAGATCTCGACTCAATCATATCAAAATCTATATCTATATTATCAAAACGAAAAACACGGTCCATGAAACTGTGAAGTCATGAGTGAAGCCTCAGTTGACCCACGTGATTATATATCTCTTAATTATGGACTGTTTGAATATCAGTTGCACCGTGACTACGTCATTATGTACTACTGCAAAGTATCTTTTAAACCATTAAACCCTTTAGTTAGACTGCTGAGATCCCTTGACCCCTTACACAGTACCTTTAGATCCCTGAGACCTTTTAAGACCTTTTAGAGACATTTAGATGCCTTTTGACTTTTACATCATTTAGACCCCTTAAACTACCTAGACCTTTACACCCTTTGAGACTCCAGCCCTTTGAACACCGTTTGACCCTTTAGACACCTTATACCTCTGAGAACCTTTAGTTTAGACCCTTAGACACCTTTAGACCCTTTCAACCCCTTAGATACCTTAAAATTGTTGGACCCTTTGGACCCCTTTGACATCTTAGTCCCTTTGGACCTGTTAGACCCTTCTAGACACACACCACACAAGTATCTAGAGTCTTTTTGCAAAATACAGACTATATTTTTTTTCAGCAACTAATGTGCAAACTCTACCCACCGGATGGTGGGTACTCTGTTCGTACCTATAGAAATGCAAGTTGCATGATTGCGTCTCAATGAGGTAACCTTTGTAACCACAGCACGTATAATGCTGAATGATACCTCATTTAAGAGCTCCTGGGTCAGAACAGTGCATGTGGGGGTCTCCAAATATCGATATTCACGCAATTTCGAGTTATGCGCATTGTTGTGCAAAGCTTGCACGGGTGGTGTATAGGCTCAGAGTCACTGGTTCACACTCCTACCAGAATTTTAAAATAATAATAAACCACAAGCTATTCAGTCAATTCCGTCCAACGTACAATTACCTTTTCATCCATTTATTTCACCGAGAAACCTGAGCAGTCTAAACAGTCAGTGACTATTGTGAAGACTTGTGGTTGGGAGAGGGCAGCGGCAGTTAAGGACTTGAAAAAGAAAGGGGGAGTTGTGGACCTGTGGTTTAGTACTTGAAGACAAAAGGGGGAGGATTGGACAGAGTCTGCGGTGGGGCTGGGGCAAAAAGGGAACAGAAAGCTGGGAGAGAGTTTAAAGACTTGTGTGAGGAGGGGGTTTGAAGACTTGGAACTGTGAGGGGACGGGGTACAGAATTGAGGACTTGAAGAAGAAAGGGCTTGAGAACTTGAAATTACATTTTGCATTTTGGGGAATTTCCGTGGGTCCCTGGTATCATATGCAATCAAACTCCCTGAATATTCCCCACTCTTTTGGAAACTAATTCCCTAACAACTAGTGGTACTGGGTTAGCTGCAAATTATTTATTTTATAAAAGACAATTGTACAACTTATTTTACAACAGAAACAAATCATTTTTCCCCTCCCAACATGTGACCAATGTGATCAGTCGACGATCAGAGTGCACCTGAGACCATCTAAAATCTCAAAGTTTCCGGGGCTCTTAAGCGGGCTCTGGACCGCAGGCCGTGATGCCTTCATGCTCTACTTGACGATGAGTAGGTACCCATTCCCTTAGTTTCTGGAAGCCCCCCACAACCCTTAAGAAAGTTGATCTGCCCCTGCCTTTATATGAATATAAAGGCAGGGGCAGATCAACTTTTTTTGGTTCTTGTGCTTCTTTATCCGAGCTTATAAAACTTGTGGCACATTCTGGATACTCATCTTATAAATAACTAGCAAAAGTACCTGTCACTTTGCTGACATATTTAATAAAAGGGAGCATGTTGGATTTCACAAATATTCTGCTCTATTCACTCTATCTGCTCTATCATTTGCCTGAGGTCATTTTCCATCTGCTTGGAAGTCAGCTCCCACCACCTTCATCAACCATCTTCACTGCTTATATATGGTGTGTGCAACAATCACTTCCACTTTGCCACAAAGCTCCATGTTGGATTCTTTGGTTTCAACCTCCACTTGAAATAAGTGAAATGAAACTTTTTGAAAATTTCTAATTATTCTCACTCAGATTAAAATATCACCATAATGCATATTATTAACTTGTTTAAACTTTCTTGATATAAAACATATTTTGTAATATTCGCTACCACCAGTTGGTGCTATATGAAACACTTTTACAGAGAGAGAATTGGGGTCTTTCCCCCACCTCCACCTTGAACCCCATCCCCCAGATATGCTACCCAGCCAAAAACCATACTTGGGTACAATAAGGCAACATGCAAAATTGGATAGGATTTTGTTCAATCGGTTTTCAGTTTTTGAAGTGTGTATATATGGTATGTATGTATATATATATATATATATATATATATATATATATATATATATATATATATATATATACCTATATCTATATCTATATATATATATATATATATATATATATATATATATATATATATATATATATGTGTAAGTCCAAGGTGTAAATAAATCATCCACCTCCAAGCCAATGTGTCCTGATGGAAAAGGGTTAGACGAGCCTCCGTTGGGCTAACGGCTATCTCACGTGCATGAATGTGTCTGTCGTCAAGAGAAAAAGGCCATTCCATCAGAAAAGGAATCTATTCTTTACCCTTCTCAACGCATTGAAGTTAGAATTCCACCAGACATGGGGATAGGTCTATCCTGGACATGCATTTAGGGAAATAACTGTCTGAGGACCCAAATGTTTGGATGCATTCGGTGGATCAGATTCTGAAATCCATAACAATACATATATATATATATATACTGTATATATACTGTATATATATACTGTATATATACTGTATATATATACTGTATATAGTGTATATATACTGTATATATATATATATATATATATATATATATATATATATACATATATATATATATATATATACAAACAAATAAATATATATATACTGAAACGCAAAAGAAACTTACCACCTTTTAAACCTTCAAATATCAACAATAACACTGCGTGTTGTAAATATGTGAACTTATTTGTGGACAATAGTGTCCTCACTGTCAGACAAAACGGTCATGGATGGTCACTTGAACCTTCAATGGTCACTTCATAGCACAGCTGTTGAACAGCCGTTTTGACTGTCAGTGATTAGCCAAGAGGTACGGGATGATTTTAATGAGCTGCACGTGATGTCTTGATATTGGCTTTAAAAAGGCCAGTGCAAAATGGGCATTTCAATCAACATGCCACGATTGTCAAGGGATCAACGGCAGTGTGCCTTGGGCATACTGTAAGGCGGATTGAGCTACCATGGGGTGGCACGTCGCCTTGGCTGTTCACACCAGACGATATCGGCCCTGGTGGACAGAGACACCCTCCACAACACTGCAGATGACAGACCTCGATCAGGGAGGCCAAGAGTTACCACTGCAAGGCAGGATAGGCAGATGGTACTAAGTCAGATGGCTTCAGACATTGAGGACTGAGTTGGACAGAATCCAGCAGCAATCCATCCAAAGACTGGTAGGCAGTATGCACCGACGATGCACTACCTGTATCCAAAAACAATGGTGGCCACACACGCTATTGAAAGGGGACTGACATTGCACCCTGTGCTGTTCTGTACTGTAGAACAAACTTATGAGATGGTGTATCTTGGTCAAAAACTTGACATGTCATCAATAAAATGCTAATGTTTCAATGAGCAATTGTTGGTTTGTTTTATTTTGAACTGTTACAATTTATTACATTTCAAACAAGTGGTAAGTTTCTTTTGCGTTTCAGTATATATATATATATATATATATATATATATATATATATATATATATATATATATATATATATATATATATATATATATATATATATATATGTATATACAGCATACAAATTCACTTTTATAGTACCGTATACATTTCAAGTGTTTGTGCATTTGTTTATTCCTCATTCATGGCCAAATCATAGCACCGATAAGCCCCACATTTTGAGTGTTGGTACTTCACAATCTGGCCTCTTTGAGCTACCGCACGTTGGCCTTTAAGGCTGTTTTGAGGTCACCGATGGCCACTATAAAGTGTATATTTGGATGTGGGGTCAGGCAAGCCAATACCTCCAGAGCCTTTCAATGTCCAACACATCCTAAAACTACCACCAAATGGAATGCTTGCTTAAGTACTTGATGAAACCACTTGATGAGAGCGCTCTACAAGAAACTTGGCAACTGAACACACCCCTGGACCGACTTCTAGCCGATATGCAAAGTATCACTACAAGTCTCTTGGCTGTGTAGTGTCAATAATTTTACCATCCAAGATTCCGAACGCCATTCCCCCACATCACTTCACTTCACTTCTGATCACACGTCTACCATATTGTCATCACCACAAATCAATCGGTATGTGCTTTCCAATTTGTTCTTCCACTTCGTAGTGTTGTCGATACTTTCAAGTATGTATTTTAAATGGTAGGATTTGAAATCCGATTGTTTCTATTCTGTCTGCCCCTAATTATGTGTTTATGGCCTCTGGCATTTATCCATTCAGTCCAACTTGATATGCTGGAAGGGAATATGCCAAGAACAAATCCCAATCCTGCCTCATAGACTTGAACAGTGTCCCTGCCTGGGTAACTATCGGTTCGTGCCTCGTGTTGGCAAGATTGTGGACGAGTAAAACTGACTGCACTTCTCACATACACCTGCTAATTGCCTGAGAGAAGAATGTTAGCATTGATGGGGAGCAAATAGATAAACTTTTATGCAAGAACACTTTAAAGTGGTACTGTCCACAGAATGTTGCTTTCACCTGTTTAAAATGGCTTTCGTTGTGTGGCCTGTGAGGTGCTCGGGAATTTTGGGTCTGGCCCACGACCAAAAATATTTGAGAACCCCTGTTAATACGATGCAAACTTTCGTTTGAATATCATGTCACCTCAATCACAGAGTTTGAACTTTTTTTGAAGTTATAAAATTAAGATGTAATACCCAACAATGTAAATCAGGTGTTATATCAGCAAAAGGGGTGGACAAACTTTCGTAAATCTGAAAATAAGAAAAATTAACTATCTAGAATGTCTCCATGGACTTCACCAAGTAGTTTTGAGAGAAAAATTACATCACGTAGTCTTTAAAGTGTTCTGGACATCTGGTGAGATGAAAAGAATGTCAGATGTGTGGTGCATCATGTGCTGTTGTGTGGTGAGGTGCAGTGTGCTGGAAGCTTGTTTCTGGTGGTAGAGATTCTAGGAGAGAAAGTCTCCCATTGTTGGATCTCCTCCTGTAGTGTAGCAATGGGCCAAGGAGCCTCATCCATGTTGCAGAGGTGCCTACAGTTCCATTAGGACACACGTCACTCTGGAGTGGTGATAAGATAGGAACGCTGTGTATGGTGTTTAGCTGTAATGACCAGCATCTCCAAGGTCTTGTTTTGTTGTACGCAAACGCTGTCCCCCAGTAATAATGGCATAAGCTCTTTTGCGCCTCGGTCATAGAAGCATTCAGCTCGTTGCTGTCACTGCACCAATAAACGCCATGCATCAGCCAGAACATGTGGTTCCAGGGTCTGGTCCCTGTACACAGCAACTGATCTCTCAGCCTCTTGCTCTTCAACAGCTGTGCTGGAGAATATGAAAAACCTGCCAATGACATGTTCCGGTAGGACAGTAACATCAAATGTGTATCGTTGCCACCCTCGAGGGCTTCTCTGAGTTCTGGCTTGAGAGTCTGTGCTGCACGTTCAGATTATCCATTCAGACTGAGGATATGGATGACTTCTAGTCGTTACCTTGAACCCCAATTCCTGGACAAATTTTCTGAGCTCGGGACTGGCAAATGTCATGTTGTCTGCAAATAACATACCCATGTCAGACCATACCCAGATGTGGGTATGCCATGTCTGGTGAGCACGGACTTCAGAACTTCAACGACGTTCAACTTCAAAGCCCAAAAATGCGTATGACTTCACGATACTTGGAGAAATAGTCCACAATCAAGAGGAAATGCTTCCTGGTGAAGTAGAAATGTCCGTTTCTAGTTTCCTCCATGACCCCAGGAGCAGATCATATTGCAATAGTGGTTCTTTGCTGTTAGCTGTAGATCTGGTGTCTAAAGCAGAGGTTCATTATCTGGTGACGAAAGTTCATTATCTGGTGACAAAATCTGTGTGTTGTCTGTACTTGGCACATGTAGAGCACATGGCAACAAGACATTGTATATCCTGGTTGATATTTGGCCAACAGACCACTTGATGCATCTTGGCTTAACATTTCTCTTGCCAAAAATGGCCTTTGTGTATTGTTTGGAGAATGTCAGATCTGTGTGCAGCAGGAATTACCAAACAGTCGCACATGAAAATCATACCATATGCCACATGAAGCTCATCTCTGAAATCCCAGAAAGGTTTGATGGACACAGGAAGGTTGGCTTGGTGCAATGGCCAGCCATTCAGAATGTAGACAGACAACAGTTGTAAATCATCATCTGTAGTTGCATCATGTAATACTTCCATCTTGCTCTGGCTGACTGTAAGATGTGTCACTAGCTGGTGCACCCGCAACTGCATGTGCTTGAAGATGGCGTTGGGCATTGGGACTGTGCCACTCTGTGCCCTTGACAAAGTGTCTTGAATGTACAACAGCTTCCCAGGAACGTATTTTACAACCACGTCATAAATACACAAGTGAAAGCAGCATCAACTGAAGCTGAGGTGAAGCTCCATGCAGCAGTTTCTTGATGATTATCACGAGAGGTTGATGGTTGGTCTGCACTTCAGCCTTCTAGATATAGTGATGAAACTTCTCCAAGGCAAATATCACCCCTAACATCTTTTTCAGTCTGGGCATAGTTCTCTTCGATATTGACAATGAACAAGATGCATATGCGACAGGCCGGCCATCTTGCAGCAGACATGCTCCCAGGCCAGTTGGTGATGCATCAGCCTATACAACAGATGGTCTTGATAGTTCAAATATTTTGATCGTGGCACAGATGATATGGCTTGTTTTAGTTTGCTGAATGCTGCTGCATGCTCTGGCTGCCATTGCCACTGTGAATCTTTCTTCAGCAAATTTCGAAGCGGGGTTGTGATTGATGACATGTCAGGAATGAAACACGATAAGTAGTTGATCAGGCCCTGCGCACGCTGTAAGTCAGCCTTGCTTGTGGACCTTGGCATATCCACAGTTGCTTGGACCTTTTCCTGATCTGGCTTTTTAAAGCCATCAGCAGAGACAACGTGTCCCATAAACTTGACCTCTGATACCTTCCATTGGATCTTCTGTCAGATAAATTCCACTCAGCTGGCTCTGGCCCAGTCAAGGAGTTTCCTCACCCACTCGTCGTGCTGAGATACATAAATGCCATCGACTATCATTCCATTAGTGATAAAATGTAAATAATAATAACCATTCCTTTTACACCGTGAGGGGCTGCCATCCATCCATCCATCGAGGCCATACTCTGTGCAGTGTTAGTGCTGCCAAAAAGAGCTAGGTGTTGGCTCAGTGGTTAGGGTGGCGGCTTGGGATCCTAGGATCCTGAGTTCAAGCCCCGTCGGCTACTGAATTAATACTCCAGGGGGTTGACTCAGCCTGTCATCCTTCCGAGTTCCAGAAATGAGTACCAGTTCCAGTGTGTGTACTCATAGAGAGGGCACTGCATCAGCGACACAGTCGCACTTCAATAAATGATAGCTACCCCGGCAGCTAAGCTGCCATACGACCACCAGTGCTGCCAAAGCAGTCTCCTTGGCTATTGGGCACAATCCTGGATGGGTGGTTTTTTTGGGGCACAATGGGATTTGGACACAATCCGACCTGTTTTGACTACCGAATCGTCCAACTCTTGTGCGTCCATGCGAAGGGCGTGGACCGACTCCCTGGGCTTAGAGCAGCAGTGCAGCAGCTATGACCTACATACTCTTCGAAAATGACCCTTCTGTCCACAGTTGTTACATTATTTGCGATGGCAGGGCAGTCATGGGCCCTTCTTCGCTGGTGTCAATATTTAAGCCAAGTTTCTTGTTGAGACGTAACTTCACTGGCATTAGCATGAGATTCTCTTCCAGTAATGTGTCCCATAAACCTTACCACTCTTCCGCTCAGCCTGTTTACCTCCAACGGTATGTTGCACATTTGCACTTATGTGGAGCTTGCTTTGGTGGCTTGGCCAATATCCATCGCTTTGGTGAGGTCCAGGTTCTTTTCATGTAAAAGACATTCTGTGATACTCAGATCGGACATCCCGAAGACAATTTTATCCCAAATCATGTTGTCCATCTCGGCAATCTCACATGATTTCGCCAACCTTCAGAGATCCATTGGCTAATGACCAGAGGATTGCGCATCCTGATGTTTGGTCTGCAAAAAGTTATGCCGTTTGTACAAGAGATTATTTTAAGGGTTGCAGTACTCCTAGAACTGTTTAATCACCTCTGACAGAACCTTGCTTTCTGACACGGGGTCGAACGAAAACGTGTTGTCGACATCAATTGCTTCCATTCCAGCACAATGAAGCAAGATGGCGACTTACTTCATTGTGCTGGTCCAGGGAGGCCTGTCCTGATGCCTCTAAAAACTGCTCGAATTGCTGGCACCCGCAGCGCAAGTTATCACTGAGGTTTGCGGTGTCCAGAGAGGTCCAGTGGTGGCTTGAATAGCTCCATAATCACATGAAATCAATACTTCACGGCCATCGCTGCCACCATGCTAACTGTTTGGGTGATGACTTACATTTATTGGGTTGAAAGTATGTACAGGAAGTCCTCGCTTAACATCGTCCCAGTTAACGCTGTTTTGTTATTACACGCGCTGATCGATTAGAGACTCCACTCGTTTAAAGCTGTTCACCATTTCGGTATAAAGTCGTTTTACTTCTAATTTAGTCCCAAACTAAAGGTTTTCCTCCTTCTAATAAAGCTGCAGTACAAATCAGACCGCAAATACTGCTGTATAACCGCATAAGCCCACCCAGAGTACGTACAGTATCGACAACATCGGTGCGTCCTGGGCTGAAGTTACTCAGGTGTGCCTGAATGGCGTGTGGAGGAAGTAGTGACCTGAATGCGTCAAAGACTTGTAAGAATTTAAAGATGTTTTTCCTGCTGTGAAGAAGTTGTCCTCAGTTTGACCAACAAAGTGGGTTTTGATGAGATGGAAGAAGATAATGATTGAACATTATATAACTTCAGCAATCACATGGATAAGAGCTATCCAACGAAGATCTGAAGCAACTAAAGATGATGATACTCAATTATTTGTTTTAAATTATTTAAAACTTGTACTCTAAATGTAAATAATGTCTTCTGCGTGACGATAAAAAATTTTTCCCTGGAACCTAACCCCCTCCATTTACATTAATTATTATGGTGAAATTGGATTCGCTTAAAGCAACGACTGACTGTATTGCTCATGTAAAGTATATTGTCATGGAAACAAATGTTACAGTTTCCAATCTAGGAAGGAGGAATGATTTATAGTGGAATTTGAAGGAAGCTGACATCATCAGCAGAGGTGGGGGTCGCACATTCGTGAATAAAGACATGTGTTTAGGGCTTCCTCACTTCTTGGATATACTCGGTAATGTAGCTGGAATATTTGGTGTACACCATTCACTCGTCCAGAATACAACAAATTAATTTAAGTCTAAATTAGACAAGCACTTGTGCAACGAAAAATAAGATGATTTGCAGATGACACAAAGCTTGGAGGTAGGGTAGATAAATAGCACAGAGGGGGTGGTGATCAGATTCAGGAAAGTACTGATATACTTGCATTGATTGGGCAAAACATTGACAGATACAATTTAACCTGAGCAAGTGTAAGGTGTTATGGATGGGAAAGAATCATGAAAATAGAGATTACAGGATGCATGGGGTAATTTTGGAGTGTGTTTCACAGGAGAAGGGTCTGGGGGTGGTCATAGATATGAGAGGTAAGCAGGCAGCACATTGCCAGGCAGCTATAGGTAAAGCAAATAGGGTTTTATGTTGTATTCAGAGGGGGATCATATATAAATCAAAAGAGGTGGTGTTAACATTGTACAGGAATTTAGTGAGGCCTCATCGAGAATATTGCGTACAGTTTTGGTCACCGCAACTTAGGAAGGACACACTGTAGCTGCCATAGAAAGGGTTCAGCGCAGACCACTATATTGATTCCGGGCCAAGCTCGACTCAGCTAGGAGGAGCAGCTGAAAGAGACAGGGCTTTATACATCACAAAGGAGGCAGTTACGAGGAGATATGAAAGAGATGTTTAGGATAATGAAAGGTATAGACATAATTTTTGCAGAAGAATTATTCAGCAGAGTAGACAGTGATCGGACTCGGGGCCATAGCCTGAGAGTAAAGAAGAGGAGAGTTAAGATGGTTGTAAGGCAGGGGACTTTCACTCAGAGAGTAGTTAATGCATGGAATTGTCTCCCGAGAAAGGTAGAGGCAGCAGAAATAGTAGATAGGTTTAAATTGGAATTATAGAAAGTCAAGTTGTCAACTTCTACTCACCACGAAAGGTTGATGACTTTGGCCAGTCTGAGCGGTGTCTGCTAAACTGTTAATCTTGAGCGCGTGTGAATACAGTCACAAATTCAATAAGAAGCAATAAAATGCCATACCACCAGTGGGTCAATTTGGAATTGTGTCCACAAAGTGATATGATTCACTCAATGGCGCGGTTGTCATAAATATTCAGCACCTGCGGGAATAAGCGACTCCCCATCAGGGGTTTGATGACGGAAGTCCCACAATTGAACAGAGTGAAAACCCATTGAATATATCGAGCCATAATGCGGCATTTGTACAAAGTTGAGTTAGCCAAGAGAAGAAATGCATCGCTGAAGATAGAACTGCGAATGTGGTTTAACTCCAGTGAACTCCCATGAAACTGAAGTCTGTGAATCATTTCCACAACGGTGTAAAAGCACGAGTTGCCAGGCAAGAAAAATGACGATGCTGTAAAATGACGTGCAGCCAGACAAGATGAATGACGACTGATGATCATAAAATGGCAAGCTGCCAGGCAAGATGAATGGTGAGTGTGGAATGGCAAGCTGCCGGCAAAGAAGCGTCGTCACCCTTCCATTCAGCGAGACCGGAGAGGAGACGGTAGAAGACAGAAAGACCACCGACCAGCCTGTGGTGAGAAAGTGAGAGGCCCAAAGACAGCCTCATCGCGGGAGATGCCAATGATCCTAAATGCCTTGGTTTCCACAGCGTGAAGCCGAGAGAGGTGAGAGGCAGGAGCACCAGCCCAGAGGGGAGAGCAGTACTCCATCAGGTTGTGGACGAAAGCTTTGTATGTGGTCAGGAGCTCAGGTGGGCCGAGGAAGGACTTTGCACCAGTTGGTGACTGGCGTTGGAGGCCAGGTTGGAATTGTGGCTTTCCCAACAGGTTATGACAGATAGTGAGACCCAGAAGCTTGAAAGAAAGGACTTCTTCCAGAGGATTGTTGAAAAAGTAGATGGGGGGGAGGGGGATTTGAAACGGTCCTTTCGGAGAGACAGTGAGAGTGTGAGATTTGTCAGGATTGAAAGACATGTTCCACCTGTTGGACTAGTTTGTGATTTTATCCAGATCTGCAGAGAGCGAAGAAGCTGCTGCTTGCCGGTCTGAGGGATTAGAGATGGTACGGCAGAGGGTGGAGTAATCAGCAAAGAGATAAAGAGGATTTTCCAGAGAGTCGGAGAGATCATTGATGAAAACCAGAAAAAGAACAGGGCCCAGAATGCTGCCTTGAGAAACTCCAGCCTGGACAGGAAGAGGGGATGAAAGAACTCCATTTGGGGCCACACGTTGACTGCAACAGGAGAGGAAGTCTGCGAGCCATGAGTGCAGATG
>NC_140964.1:93677354-93687354 GCF_056783735.1 Eptatretus burgeri | reverse complement strand
AGTTGAATATCTCTATGACCTTTAAAGTGGCGGAGCATGACTACAGGATTTTTGCAATGACAGAAACTTTAATCTGTTATAACTGTGGGGCATATGGTCACACCAAATATTGTCCTGGTGGTAAGAAAGAAACATATGCTGCAGCTGCTGCAGATGGACTGGGTCATGCAACCACAACTACCACAGGCAGGTTGAGTAACGTGACTGTAGAGGCTGCAGGTAAACCAAAACATGTGACTACCCCTGTTGAAAAGGAATTGGGCCACGTAAATATGGATGCCAGAAGAGGATTGGGTCACGTGACTGCAATAGCAGAACCTCCGCTTCTAACCACAGCCGTGTCGGTAGATTTGGCAAACCAGCCACAGATAGACAAACTACATACGTTAAAATGTTCAGGTAGGATTGGAGATGGTGTCGATAGTAACCAAGTTGAAACAGCAGAAGGGCTGGAACCCTTGGAAGTTTTTTTTCAGTGATGACTATAAAGATATGGAAACTGCTTCAAGGAGAGTTTTGAAACGGCCCAACATAAGCAATGAAAGTAATTGTAAAGGCAGCAAAGTGTTGGTAGTCCAAGAAGATGGTGGTCTCGACAAGCCTTCACATACTGAACGGAATGGTGAAGCACTCGGAGATGAGCTTCCACCCATTGCTAATGTTGAAGGAGATGAAACGATGGACAAGAATGCTTGGATGCATGAAACGTAAAGCTTGGTTATCGAAGATAACAGTCAACTTGAGACATATGACAAAAAAAACAAAAACTGACAGTGATGAAGAAGGAGATTCCTCCGTGCAGTGCCAACAGGAAGAAAGCACCACTTCCGATACAAAAGGGGGTCAAGGAACACAACTACAAGTAAACAACACAGGTGTGGTCCCCGATGAATGATCCTCCTCCTTAAGTGAAACTTCAGGGTCACTGCAGGGGGATAACAAGCAAAACGTAGTAGTAAAGGAGGAAATTGTTAAGTTTCTAAACGAAACCTTCAGGCAACGCAAGGTGCAAATTAAGGATTATTTTCCTGATATTAAAGTTTTCATTGCGACTGCAAAACATATGATACAGAGGAATGATGACTCTGGAACTTTCTGAACCACAGTTTCAACGCCTCAGGAAAGCTTTGACAAAAGCAAACAAAGAATTGCAGGAAGGAGTTTATTTTTAGTGCCTGGTCCTTTCTCACCTAAACTTTGACAATGATGGAGTTAAAGATTGCAACCCTGAATATGAAGGGGGATCGAGCCCCATGCGAAGAATTCAAACGATCCAAGCTTTAGAGAGAACAAAGGCTGATATTATTCTCTTACAAGAGACCCATGCTACAAACACTCTAAAAACTGAGTGGGAGAAATTTTTAGAGGGCAGTGGTTCCTAAGCGGTTTTCCCACACCCAAGGCTGGGGTTGCCCTGTGCTTAAATCAAAAGTTTTCCGCACAGCAGGTTTCCTTCAAGGAAATGCACAAAGGGCATCTCATATCTGTGGAGTTCTTGTGTAATGCACAAAAAATAATTGTGGTGCATGTCTACACTCTGAGTGATCCTATAGAAAGGAAACTTTTCTTTCCTATTTTGGAAGAGTTCATTAAAGACCAGGACCTGACTGCGTTCGTTTGCTTTGCTGGAGACTTTAACTGTACTATTCGCCCAGAAATTGATAGGAATGGTCATGAGCCCCATGTAGCCTCAAGTAAAGGGTTGAAGGACATCATTCAGAACTATTGTTTTACAGACGTATGGAGACTAGAACACCCATATCTGCATAGCTACACATGGTGCAGATGTCAGGACGGGTTTATATCAAGGCAAGACTTGATAGAATATATGTCAATAAGCCGATGCTAAATGTTATAACTACATCCCAAATTCTACTAACCAGTTTTACAGACCATAGTTTAGTTGTACTTTCCTTTAAATTACCATTGCCATCAACTGGCAGTGCATATTGGACCTTGAATACTCGTCTTTTAAGTGACAAAAAATTTAAAGACTATTTTAAGGCTGTATGGAAAAAAATTTGCACTTCCAAGTTTGAGCACGCAAACCTCCGAATGTGGTGGGACCTCGCAAAATCCCAAATGAAATCCTTTTGTCAGCAATATAGTTTATACACAACTAAGGTGGAATCTTACTCAATAGAGTTGTTAAAATCTGAAATTGTGTCTTTACAAGGGAATAATGACGATGCTGGGAAGGACACACGAGATCAGCTGTTATGGGCAAAGAGAACTTTGCTAACAGAAATGGTTAAACAAAGGGCAATAGGTACCTTGGTACAAATGAGGATGAGCAATCTGACACTTGATAGGCCAAATAAATAATTTTTCAAATTAGAGAACTCCACCAAGAAGTCACAACAAATTCATAGCTTACTCACTCCAAATGGAGTCTTGAAGACATCCCAACAAGGAATCCCGGGTGTCTTAAAAGATTTTTACTCAGACCTTTACTCCCCCAGGAATGTAGAAAATGGAATGATACAGCAACTGATTGCTGGACTTCCAAAAATTGAAGAGAATCAACAACGAGTGCTCGACTCCTTAATCACAGCCGAGGAACTCGAAACGGCTATGCGAAGTTTAAAAGACGGGAAGGCTACTGTGATTGATGGCTTACCTGGAGAATTTTACAAGACCTTTTGGAGGGTTATTGGACCTGAGTTTCGTGATGTTCTCAACGAAATTCTATTGGTTCGGACATGTATACAGTATATTTGTCATTCTTCTCTCTCTCTCTCTCTCTCTCTCTCTCTCTCTCTCTCTCTCTCTCTCTCTCTCTCTCTCTCTCTGTCTGTCTGTCTGTCTGTCTGTCTGTCTGTCTGTCTGTCTGTCTGTCTGTCTGTCTGTCTGTCTGTCTGTCTGTCTGTGTGTATCTTTGCGTGTGTGCAACACACAACACACAGAGTGCAACAAAAATGCAAATATGCAGAGTGCCAGTGCAACAAAAATATAATAAACCGTTTATTATCCCCCTGCGGAGCCAGAGACTAAGGCATTGTATACGTGTGTTCGAAATATTACCAGTTCATTACCTTCGCATTCTGTGAAAGGTTATGTTTTTGTCGCTGTGTATTTATTTATTTGTGAATATGTGTGTTTGTTTGTTATTCGCATAACTCAGAAAGTATTAAACCGAATTGCATGAAATTTGGTGCGATGATTCGTGAGTATCCAAGGACGATTTGATTAGATTTTGGGAGTGATCGGGTCAAAGGTCAAGGTCAAGGTCATGAAAAGGTCAAAAACACTCTTGAGCATAACTTCCTTCATAATATAGCTATCGACATGCAACCACCACCATATTGTTCCATGACGAGATACCTTTCGGATATGTAGTGTCGGATTTGACGTAACGTCATCGGAAGTGCATCTAAATGACGTCACAAGATGACGTAAATTTTCAATTTTCGATCTCATCAGTTTTGATCATACCGTTTTGTAGGACTTACCTTAAGGACGTCACACACCAAATTTGACTTTGATCGGACTGACCGTTATGACGTCATTGACGTTTGAACATGACGTTTTTCAATTGTGGCTAAAATGTCCTGATATTTTACATTAAATATCTATATAATTTATAAAGCAAAGTCTCCCAAATCCAGGCATTAGGATTAGTACCAAAATATCTGTATATTGATTGATGTACAGGTTTTGCCAATTAACTCTGCAGTCAAGGTCAAAATATACTTGTAGACTTAGCTTCAGATCTAATAGAGCTATTGATATGAAACCAACGTTAAAACGTTCAGTGAACTACGAGCTTTCAGAATGGTAGTCCCCGATTGGACATGACGTCCCCAGAAGTGCGTCAAAATGACATCAAAAGATGACGTCATTTTTCAACTTTTTTATTTTTCAGTGTTTATCATTCCATTTTGTTGGACTGCCTTCAAGGAAGTTACACACCAAATTTGACGTCAATCGGACTGACGGTTGTGACGATATGGACGTTTTAAAATGAAGTTTTTCAAATGTGCCCGGAAAAAAGTTGCGGCGGCGAAGGTATGCGCTCTACCGAGTGCCCGTTCTAGTTGTATATGTGTGTATGTGTGTATATATATATATATATATTTATAATCACGCACACACACACACACACACACACACACACACACACACACACACACACACACACACACACACACACTTGCCGTATGTGTTTGATTCTGCACTTTGAGATAAAATTGTTCAGCAGAGATGTTGCACTTGCTTTGAGCCATCTGGTATGGGTTTGATTCCCTACCTGAGTATAAACTGTTGGATTGGTGCTTCACTGGTAGGGCCTTGCGTCGGTGAGTGCACTGTCCCTTGGATGGATGTTCAAGACTCTTCTGCTAGCATAAGTTTGCCGTTAAAGACCTCGCGATGGGTAAGCAAATTTTAGCTGGCACCCTGAACCAATGCCAATTTCTACCCCATTCGGCTTTAATCGAGAGTCTGGTTTGAACAGCCGGGTTGTGAAAGGCTTGGACCACAAACATTCCCCATTCAACCCCATGAAAAGGTGGGAATAATTGAGCAAGAGTAGTAGTAGTAGTATTAGTAGTAGTAGTAGTAGTAGTAGTAGTAGTAGTAGTAGTAGTAGTAGTAGTAGTAGTAGTAATAGTAGTAGTTTGATGGAGCCCAACTGGCTGTTGATTTTTTTTTTTTTAATTTAAATTAGCCAAAATATTTATTATATAAATATCCCAGTTTTTATTCATCTTTGAAATCAAGGAATTTTATTTTGATTTTCAAGGAATATAATCAAGGAATTTTATTTTATTCATCTTTGAAACCAATGCTAGTGTTGTCCATAATAACTATGACAACACAGACTTGGCAATACCCAGCAGGATAATTTGTGATTTCTCTCTGCATTTGAGACTTCCTCTTTTTCAGTGTCTATTCTTTGTACACCGCACACTTTAACCATCGTTCAGACATTTGGAAATTGTTCCAATGATTCCCTAATGACTTTGCTCAGTTATATCCCTCTTGATTGTCTTGCCGTCACTTCTGATGGGCCGATTAATTTCCAGTTGATGTTTCTCTTTCAGATAAGCAGAAAGATGGCGAAATACCAGACGGTTCAGCCAGCACAACGTGCAGACGAGGTATGATGAACTACGAGTACATAAAAGGGAGGTGGAATTTATTACTTGTCCTCCCATTGCGCATCTTTGATCTGTCTGCCTTTGCATAGCTATATGGTTTATTCATCAGAACATGAGGGCTGGCCAGATAGCCTAGACATAAAAGTACACTAACCTCAAAGCTGTCTAGCTTGGGTTTGAATCCTGACCCAGTTATAAACTGTCATCCTGGTGTTTTTCATGCAAAGCAATTCCTCGGTGTGTACGCCGTCCCTTGGATGGACATTAAGGTTGGTGTCCCATCGAGTGGCATTAATTGGTGGACATTAAGGATCCCACAATGTCATTATTGAAGAGTAGGTGAGTTATTGCTGACATCCTGAACAAATTAGAAATTCTTCCCTGGATTGCGGATAGCAAATGGTCTGGTCTTTTTGGAGGCTCCTTGACACCAGGTTACACTGCTTACAATCCAGGCAGCCTCTGCACTTTTAACAAATTTACCAGGAACCTTGCTCCTCTCATGTGAACGGCCATCTTCAGCTACAAAGGGCAACCTACACAATCGATACATTCCTACCCCTAATGGATCTCGGTGATAATGCTCTCTTCATTGGGGAAAGCTGTTCCCCTCATTTTGAGTAAAGGGCACTTGACTTTGGTGTATAAATATTCCAGTAACTTTAGTCAAAGCAATACAAGAACTTGGACACAGGAGGAGGCGAGTTGGCTCATCATGCCCCATTAATTTAATCTGTAAGTTTATTTGTAGTCTGTAATACTGTTATGGTCATCAGACCATCCCGATTGCCCGGTTCTAATCCAGTGGGTCGTGCTGAACGATTACAAAAGTCACCTGCCTCAGAGACTTCCTGTGGCCATTCCTCATCCCAAGCTCCGTTACCATACAGATTAAAGTCCTTGGACTGGGCGAGTGCCGTGCCGATAGGCAGTTACGTGACAGATCTTAATCTTTGGCCGACCAACTAAGTCACGTGATGCGATCTTATCTAGCGACACCATGACCACAACTAATTTTACCTTAAGCAGTTTACCTCAGAGCCACCAGATGAAACCGTCAGAACAAACAGGATCAGCCAGAGACTAAGGCATTGTATACGTGTGTTCGAAAATCAGCAAAAAGAACGGGATATGTACAATGAAGCAAAAACAAGTAATATACTCCTCTTGCACACTACTGGCACTCGCACCCACGACAAAGATCATGTATATATACACACGCACTTTCGTATTGAAATAATTTGGGCCTTTTGCATGCACTCGACACAAGTGAAAATTGGGGAAGCATGAGATAGTTTTCTCTGACCTTGGCAACAAGTCCTGCAGAACTCATTACATCTCTTAACGGAGGCTGCTCAAGCTGGAGGTCCGTGGCACCAAGAGATACTCATCCCCCCATGATGAATCAGCAACCAACGAGCAAGCCATCAACCAGCAAGCGAGCCCGTCTTTTGTTTGATTGCTCGGGTGCGAAACCACGTTTTCAGGCGTTAATTTTTTTTTTTTTTTAACATTCATCTTCATTACTTTGAGAGGTGTCGGATGCCCACTCTGTTCTTTATTGGTGATGCTCAGTCTCTCAAGCGCCACCGACCAATGGCCATGAGGTTCTCATCAATGACCCCCTGTGCATTGATATCACTGAGTTGTATATATAACTTGAGCGCACCTGCAGCACGCGCTCACGGGACAAGCAGCCACCATTTTGCAATACCCTTCCCTCACTAGAACACGATAGGTATAGGCATAGCTGACAGTGTGATAAGCGCTGGACTTTATCTGGTTCCATTGATAGATCGATTCACATTTGTTTTCCTTTTGTGTTTGTTTTCTTTTGGAGCCTTGTAATTGACTGACAAAACTGAGTCTGATTTTAGCAAGTCAGACGTGTCAAGTTGACTTGGTCTGTGAGAACAATTGAGTTTCAGTGCCTCAATAAAATGGAATGAAAGCAGGCGGGGGGGGGGGGGTTAAACTACAAATTGATAATTGTCCAGGAACAACACACACACACACACACACACACACACACACACACACACACACACACACACACACACACCTCTTAAAATAATTGTGAAGACTACGATATTTCGAAAGTGAAACATTATTTTCAACCCGCATCGATAAATCTCCACTCAATATTTGCACAGATTAGGGCACGAAACTCAAATTTCAAATGTTAATTAGAACAAACCTTCTTCCTCTTCTTCCCTCAACCACACTCAGCATGATTTAGTTTCTCCAGACTTTCGTTTTCTGTACGCATAATGTGTACAAATATGACAGTTTTTGTTTTAGCATCAGTGTTTCTAATATACATGGAGGTCTAATTTCTTCAAGCACTGACTTGTTTGTTCTTGTAGTCCAGAGAATTTTTATCATTAATCTTCATCACTACACTTCAAAATGATTGATCTTCTTCATTCCATTCTTTTTCACTGTCAATGACTCTCATCCATACATTGTTACTGTAAATACCAGAGCATTATTCAGCAGCCTCCTCTTGGATTGTATCGTGACATCTTTGTGTTTTTGGATTTCCTTGCCTCCCCATCTTACACATATACACATTTACACATGCACACATATACACACACACACACACACACACAACAACAAAAACTCAATATCACTGTGGAGCATTTTACTGGTGATAACAATATACTGTACGTTAACATGTTAAATGAAACGCAGTATAAAAAAGATGAGCTGAATCGGTGACTGATTAGGCAAGTACTTAAGTTGAAACTTCACTGCCAAGAGTCAAACAATAATATGATAATAACATCGTTAAACATTTTAAAATCATATTTAATTTAAAATGAAGTTCCCTTACTTGTGAAAAGTGATGCTTTTGGTCACTTACAACTCGTGGGAATGCCTCATTCAGCTAAAAGCTGAATTAAAAGCTGAACATCACCTTTTTGACTGAAATCAGTGCAGCTGACCAGTCTCCCTGGGATATTCCAAGATGGAGGGAATGCCTAATCACTGCTGCCACTTGCAGCCGATTCGTCACAACAGCGGGGTGTGCTCCAGTTATATATATATATATATATATGCAGCTCAGTGGTTGAGATTTACTGCTCTGCTGCTCTCCACTACGTCCGCACCAGGTCCACGCCCGGAACAGCACAGCGCAGCCTTGCATAGCACAGGACAGAATTGGACAGAAGCGATGATCTCATTGGCACAAGGGAAGCCAGGCGAGCAAACACTATGAAGCAGCAACCAACGAGCAAGCCATCAACCAGAAAGTGAGCCTGTCTTTTGTTTGATTGCTCAGGCGTGTAACCATGTCTTCAGGCCTTTTTGTTCCGCAAACTTGCATAGGTGCCCAGGCCCAATTGGCTCTGCAATGCTGGGGTGTGTACACGTATTTATCTGCAAATTTGCATGGGCGCCTCAGGTTGATTAGCTGCCCATGTGTGGGGGTGTGTCCGCTTTACGATCCAATCTTTCTCAGAATTGGAGCACTTTATTTTTAACTCCATTTGTGCTGGTGAAAGTTCAGTTTGCAGGGGTTCGGGGGGGGAGGGGGAGACGAAAGACAGCTGGGGAAAAATGCATGTAATGAGATGGGAGGCCGGGTTTAGAGGGAAAAAATAACACACTATAAGGTAGACAATCTATATATTGTTGCGGAAATGGCCCTTAGTGTGTTATTAAATATAGGATTAGCCCAGATCCCCCATTAAATGCATGTTTTGCCAGGTTGTTTGGTATTTGGACGTTACATGTGTGTCGGGAGGTGTAGGAGGCGTGTTTTTGTTCATGCAGTGGTGGTGTACCGAGAGCTTCTTCTTCCTTCCCCTCTCCGGACAATAGTCCCCGCCCAGCGCTCTGGGAGTAGCAGTCGGCTTAGAGAGAGCGCCGGAAAGGGAGGGGTGGATCTGCGACGAGCGCCGAGGTGGCACCGATCGGCTGTACAAGGGACGGCTGTGTCTGTTTTGCGATCGGCTTTCGTGAGGAGCGAGCTGAAAGAAAGGCGGGGAAGGGACTGCATGAGGGGTCTTTCTGTCGTCGGCTGGGAGGCGAGCGAGCGCCAGAAAGGCACGGGTGGATTTGCTTGAGTTTGAGTGTGCGATCAGCAGTAGGAGGAACTGAACCTGAGGGTTAGTCGGCGATCTGCTGAGGGAGTAACTCGTGGTGCGTGTGGTCGGCGATCTGTAAGAGAGTAACGGCCTGAACCTGAGGGTCGAGTCAGCGATCTGCCGAGGGAGTAACTGAGCCTTGTGTCAAGTGAGGATCCTGCTGTATAGAAACGACTAGTGGGAGGCTGCAATCTGCTTCAAGAGAAACTGGCTGCTGTGTGAGTCAGCGATCGACTTTATGAGGAGGTCATCGACAGGTTCAACCTGCATCTAACCACGGAGCCTCTGTCCTTACGGCACAGCCCGACACGTCTCGACACGTCTTGTCGTCCCATAGATCTGCCTGCGGAGCCCAACACCCTGATATGGCCTAACCTCGTGAACAGGCCAGGCCCAGACTTGCATACTGGACCTTGTGAAAAGCCAGCTGGAACATACCATAGATCTTTCGTCTCGTGCCGTCGACCTTACGGGGGCTGAACGTGCTGAGGCTGCGTGCGTGGGTGGTGTGACAAAAGGAGGACGACACCGCCATTTTGCCAGGCTGCATGCTCGAGCTGGGTGTTCGTATCCGTTGACATCGGCTTGTCACGAGCCGCATTCGTGCTTTTGACATTTTTCCTCCCATCCATGAAGCATCACCAAGTACTCTGTGTCTTGTCTCCATGCTGTCGAAGGTTTATCTCACTAGGGTTCCCTTCGAAACGCGCAATCCGTAGCTCCCTAGTTAAAAACGGGTTAGAGATTAATTAACATTGTCCTGAATGCTTTGCTTGTGTTGTGTTCCCCGATGTGTCCCCA
>NC_140964.1:93601854-93676854 GCF_056783735.1 Eptatretus burgeri | reverse complement strand
TAGAAAATTACAACATGTTATGGTTTTGAAAAATTTCCCAATGAAGGCTTGCCTGGGCTTGCCCAGGGAATTTCCTAAGGAAACCACACCTACCAGCCTTTCCCTATAAAAGCCTCAAGCCCAGGCTCCATTTTAAACATTTTTTTTGCTGGCCATGGTGTGCTGTGTGCTTGCCTGGAACTCTCCGACTTGGATGGAACTAAACCTTCAAGTTGATGAACTGGATTCAAACCTCTTATCCATTGAGGTAAGATTTTATTTTCCTATTTTTAGTTCCTTTAAAACATCGACTCGTTTAATAATTAAATAACTTAATTAATACATTATTATTTTCTCTCACAGGAAATTGTATCTGAAATACGAAATGAAAATACTGCTTTTGCTACAACTTGGGGCGAAATTGTTGGCTTGGTTGAAGACCTTATGAGCGACCAAGACCCACAGAACGAGCAAGACCTTGAGTGGGATGACTTTGGGGTTCCTTGGAACTCTCCGACTTGTATGGAACTAAACCTTCAAGTTGATGAACTGGATTCAAACCTCTTATCTGTTGAGGTAAGATTTTTATTTTCCTATTTTCAAACTTTGATTGAAGCATACTCATTTAATAATTAAATCACTTGATTAATACATTATTATTTTCTCTCACAGGAAATTGTATCTGAAATACGAAATGAAAATACTGCTTTTGCTACAACTTGGGGCGAAATTGTTGGCTTGGTTGAAGACCTTGTGAGCGACCAAGACCCACAGAACGAGCTCGTCCTTGATGACCCAACCAAAGAGTTATACCTTGGAGACCAGCAAAATCCTGAAAAAGAGTTTTACAGCAATAGTACTCATTGTGAGTTATCAAGACAATACCCACTGAACAAGTTATACCTTGATGAGCCAGAACACAAGTTTTACCTTGGAGACTCACAAATTTTGAAAAAAAATCAGTAAATGAGTTCTGCCTTGATGGTTTAAATAACTACATTGGAGACTTAGGAAAAGGGTTCTGCCAAGATGGTTCTAAATATGGGGCCTACCTTGGAGACTCACAAATTTTGAAAAAAAATCAGTAAATGAGTTCTGCCTTGATGGTTTAAATAACTACCTTGGAGACTCAGGAAAAGGGTTCTGCCAAGATGGTTCTAAATATGGGGCCTACCTTGGAGACTCACAAATTTTGAAAAAAAAAAATCAGTAAATGAGTTCTGCCTTGATGGTTTAAATAACTACATTGGAGACTCAGGAAAAGGGTTCTGCCAAGATGGTTCTAAATATGGGGCCGACCTTGGAGACTCACAAATTTTGA
The DNA here is from genome assembly GCF_056783735.1 of Eptatretus burgeri. Lineage (NCBI taxonomy): Eukaryota > Metazoa > Chordata > Myxini > Myxiniformes > Myxinidae > Eptatretus > Eptatretus burgeri. Next base: position 93,675,554 of record NC_140964.1, on the reverse strand, counting down.
AAAAAATCAGTAAATGAGTTCTGCCTTGATGGTTTAAATAACTACCTTGGAGACTCAGGAAAAGGGTTCTGCCAAGATGGTTCTAAATATGGGGCCTACCTTGGAGACTCACAAATTTTGAAAAAAAAAATCAGGAAATGAGTTATCCTTAAGAGACTTTGTAAGTTGGTTTTATTTTGAATACTTGAAATGTGGGTTCTGGCTTGATAACTCACAATGTGATACATATTTTGGAAACTCAACGGGAATGTGGTTATACCTTGAAGACTTGGAAAGTTGGGTTTATGTTGGAGACTTGAAACTTTTTTGGAGACTTTTATTTATTTATTATTATTATTTTATTTATTTATATTTTGGAGACTTTTGGAGTTGCTATCACTCTTTGGGATCTAAACCTATCGATGTAGTTCTTTGTCGGATGGTGCTTGATGGGAGCAAGATCAAGAAAGTTCTGGGAAGAAAGTGCAGGCTTACTCCCCCTTTCTACGTCATCAAACCTGAAAGCTTTAAAAGACAGAATTGGAAGAAGAGAAAAAAACATAAAAAATATACATTGTTTGTTCTGGGAAGAAAGTGCAGGCTTACTCCCCCTTTCTACATCATCAAACCTGAAAGCCTTAAAAGACAGAATTGGAAGAAGAGAAAAAAACATAAAAAATATACATTGTTCGTTCTGGGAAGAAAGTGCAGGCTTACTCCCCCTTTCTACGTCATCAAACCTGAAAGCCTTCAAAGACAGAATTGGAAGAAGAGAAAAAAAAAAAAACGTAAAAAATATATATATAGGTGGAAATCTCATTTTGAAAAAGACATTGTGTTGGGGTTGAGATTTTGAATGTGAGGGTTGGGGTTGAGATTTTGAATGTGAGGGTTGGGGGACACACACACACACACACACACACACACACACACACACACACACACACACACACACACACACACACACACACACACACACACACACACACACACACACACACAAAGTTAAGCCTTGACTATTCAGTTGAGGATTCTGTGTTTGGGGTTCACAGATCTAAGAACGTCCACCCCTTGACACACATTATATACTGTTATACACCTCAGACTTAGCCCTCGAGTGTCCACAACGGTGTATAGTAGGAGGGAGTGAAGGGACAACCCATTGCTCCCATGGGTATTATCTGCTTAGTTTTGTCTTTTGTAATTCCTGTGAATAAAATGAACCTAAAATCTCTTCCCCTTCCAAATCATATATCTTATAAGTCCAAGGAACCGTATCTATTACATCAACAATTTAAAAAAGTTCGTTCGTCCATCGTTTAGTATAACCCTTTTCAAAATGAGATTTCCACCTATATATTCTTACGATATCACCAACTTTGAACTTAGGTTTTCTGACATTAATCTCTTTTTCATATTTTAATTTTGTAAATGTTTCTGATGGTTTCATATTTGTTGACCTGTGAATCGTGTCATGATACTTATCCACAATATCCTGAATAAAAGATGACCATTGTTGTGAACCGAGTTGTGTGAATTTTTTATATAGTCTCTCTCTCTTTTAAGGTACGATTAAAACGTTCAACAACAACTGCCTTCCCTTCATTAAAGGTACTGTATAATGTAATACTGTTATTTTTTTAGAAAATTCATAAATGTCTTGTTATAAAACTCTCTACCCTCATCAGTCCACAATTTTTTAGGTTTTCTTTTACTTTTATTAAATATCTGTTGAAAGGCAAACATAAGAGTATTTCCTGTTTTGTTTTTTAAAGGGACAACCCATGCGTATTTACTCCTCAAATCAATTACGGTTAAAGCATACTTGTACCCCTTATCATTATTGAGTTCAATCAAATCAGCGGACCAGATAAAATCAACTTCCTTGGAATAAACTTTCCTTCTACGAAACTTTGTGAATATTGGTTTATGTAATTCATCAGCTAATTGCTCTTCATTCTTAATGACATCATTAGAGCCAATGAGTTTTTTGAATTTCCAAGTCCAAGTTTCAATTTAGCACTGATCATCTTCTTCACAATGAACCGATCAACTTTTTCTCTCAAGGTTGGATTTTGTATCAGAGACAAATTATACAACATTTCTCTATCGGCTTCATGCTTTTCTTCCAACGTTGTGGTATTCCCATAATCAATATCGCGTCTCATGCACACTTCATCAACTCTATTGATGGGTTTACTCCATGATTTAGGATTGTCTACCTCATCTAATCTTTTATCCAAGTTTGTGCCTGGACCACAGAAAGAATACCCTGGAAGATGTAATTCCCCTGGTATTCCAGTAGTTGTAAATTTACTTCCTGATAAAAACTTTTGTATATCTCCTCCTCGTTTGTGTTTGGAAATAAATTGATTTTTTTTTGAACCACACACCGAACATATACCTTTTTGTATAACCCTGTTATTTTTACTTTTAATATATGAAATATTTTTAGTATTAGTTTTCTTTTTACATTTGAGACAATAACTCATTTATTTATGAGAAAAATTCCTGCAGAGTGCAAAAACCTTTTTAGTTTCTAACATGCACATTTGAATCTTAATTTTTAAAACATAAAGAATCCTTAGAAATGCCTTCACTCTCCTCCATTTATTTAAGAAAAAAAATGAAAAACTTGAATTAAAATGAATATCTTGTCGATGTCAATATTCTTGTCGAAAGTATTGCAAATAGACTTGTCAATTCTTTGTTTTCCTCCTCGGTGGGTTGAGTTATTTTCTGTAATACCACCAATCTTTTTTTAATCTCACTGGTTTCCATATTTTGATATTTATTTTGTCTCGCTCTTTCCTCCCTCTCCTTCTCTCTCTCCTCCCTCTCCTTCTCCTTCTCTCTCTCCTCCCTCTCCTTCTCCCTCTTCTCTTTTTCCTCCTTCTCTTTCTTCTCCCTCTCCTCCTTCTCTCTCTTCTCCTTTTCCTCCTTCTCTTTCTTCTCCCTCTCCTCTTTCTCTCTCTTCTCCTTTTCCTCCTCTTCCCTCTCTTCTTCAACTCCTTCCTCATCCCTTATTATCCTTGAATCGCTTACACCCCATAGAATATCATACATATATTCATCAGGATTTCTTGTTATTCCTGTATCCAAAATAATTTTTTTTACAACAGGAAACCAATAAAATTTCTTTTGAATTTCGAAAAGAGCCTTACCTTTTCTTAACTTTATAATTTTTTCATTATTTAACATTCTAATTAAATCTAAAGTTGTCGGTTTATCAACATCAGCATAATGCCAATCTTTTATTGAAAATACCTCATTCTTATGTTGTAGAACATATTTATTAAAATACCGAATACCCTTTTTTCTTGAAGGTATGCTTGGACACGGAAATGATAATTTCAGAGATGCCAACTTTTGGAAATCAGAATCAGGGAGGATTTGCAACCGACACCAAATAATGTGCGCGAAGCGCACATCTTGAGCGCGGAGCGCTCGACCCTTGCGGCGGGGTCCAGGGCCCGCCTTAGGGCCCTGGAAGCTCTGGGGTTCTAGACGCTCTCTAGTGCCCTCTGAGCCCTATTTTGGAGCATTTAACATGTTAAGAATTCCCACTTTTTGAACAAAAAAAGGGGAAAATTGTGCACTTTTTAATGTTACATGTATGTTAATATTAGTAAGTTAGGGGACAATCAAAGATTAACAAAAAGCACAAAAGAAGCAATATTTTTCTTACCTTACTGGCTGGTACTACTGCTGCTTGCTTTTTCCATGGCAGCTTTGCTGAGTGACAGCTGTGTGGCTCTTTTAGCCCTTCTGATTATGTCTTTGCTGTATTCTCTCTGGTAGCAAGGGGTGCTATGAGCTAGTTTTTCAATTAAGAGAGCTTCCAGGGTTTTGACACTCAAATTGGGACGAAATTCAGTATGATTCTTCCGTACAAGACTGAGTGCCCGCTCACATGATGCGTTCGAATGAGGAATGACCAAGATTCCCTTCATCACTTTGCTCAAATTAGGATACTTCTTGGCACCAGTGCAGGGATCTGTGAGCTGTGAAATCCGATGCCACTGCTCATCCACTCTCACTGTCTCAGTAGCAATTGTAGCTATGGAGGCGTCTGCCTGGTAGTGAGCGAATTCACTCTCAAGACTGTCTATGTCACTATCACCGCCACTGAACAGACAGGGGAATTTCTTGATGAAAAACTCCACACAGTCAAACCACACTTCTTGGTGTAGCTTAACATCCAGCACCTGAGCATGCTTGGCTAATTCATCATCTCGCGGCCAGGTTTTGAAGATGTAATTGCAGGCTTTCACATAATATGAGCGAACTGCACTGAAGAAACCTTGGATGTCTGACTCACTCAGAGTGAAGGTGGATTTCTTGAGACTCCTTTGTTCCCTTATATACAGTTTGGCATCGTTCCCAATCATGAGGTCCTCATCATTCTTCTGATGATTTCTGTCAGAGAAGGGTACATTTACCAGAGCAACCGATGACACCGATGGTTTCAAAAACCGTACGAAGATATCTTTCAGAAGACCATTCAATTCTCCGTGCAGGAGATGAATACAGGGTTCGTCTCTTTGGAGCAGAAGATTCCCCTTCTCAAAAAGCTTGTTAGCATATCGAAGGAAGAAACAATAGAGTTTTGTTTGTGGAGACAAGAACATCCTGTTGACACGTTTTTCTCTAGATTCCTGCACAGTGTTTGAGGAAGATGCGCTTTTAGTTGTAGAACTCGTAGTACACTTAGCCGCAGGGTGATCACACTTGCGTTTACTGCCAGCAGAAGAGGTCAGACTCGTAGTACCAGATCCAATTTTACGTTTGAGGAGAGAGCTTGAGGTAGGTGCAGCCAAGGAAGAAGACCTCTGATTCGAAGGTTTTGCTGAGCTTCTATCAAGTGATTTGGCAAAAGCAGAACTTAACTTGGGTCCTTCTTTGCCTGTAGATGGGACTATCACAGTCTTTCTCGACTCTGAAGGGATCTGCTTTGTAGATGAACGTGATGAAGGGCCGGTGATGCTACCTGCTCTCAGCATTGGTTTTGGTGCTGTCCCTGCTGTCTTCTTCGCAGCAGATACTGCAGTGGTAGTGGTGAATGCTGCTCCACTAGTGCTTGATCCTGCAGTGCCAGTACTGGCAGTAGATACAGTGCCGTCCTTCTTGCTCGTTGTTAGAGTCTTGGCTACAGTTGGTTGCATTTTTCTTCGTACTTCTTCTTTGAAGTAGAGGCGAAGTGGCTCCCACTGTTCAATCAGCCTGTCTAGGCACTGACCAAGGGACAGCCACCTTGTTGCGACATGCTTCAGAATCTTGTGTGTCGGGGCATCACAGAGTTCTTGCAGTGCTTTCACTCCTTTGACGCGTTTACTACTTTTGTCCAAGTAGTAGTAAATATCGATGAGAAAGTCATCTAATTCAATGGGTAAGGCCTGAGCCGCCTTCTTGGCCGTATTGTGCATCATATGGCAAGGGCATCCCATGATGTAGCACTCTGGATTTTGTTTGTGGATATAAGCAGCGACTCCTTTGTGCTTGCCCACCATGACAGAGGCATTATCAGCACAAAAGGAAACACAATTTCCCCACGGAATTTTCCTGTCACTGAACTCATGATCAAGCAGTTTGAAAATGTTTTCTCCAGTGGAATCTTGTTTGCACGCAGGCAAACTTAGCAAACCTTGCTTCACAATCCCAGCACTGTTGTCATAGTACGAAATCAGGACAGGATATAGCTGGGCCTCACCACTGTCATTGCTACCGTCTGTAGCTAGGCGAAATGGAGCTAGTCTAGCAATATCGGCAATAGATGAAGCAGTAACATTTGACAACTCACCAATTATTGCTGAAGTTTTTGTTCTTGCACATCCATACTTTGAAGCAACTTTTGAATCTGGAAACATCTTTTGAAATAGAGGTCCAGCATGATCTGAGACTGATATGGGCAAGTTATGTTCCACAATAAATCCACTAAAGAGAAGTTCCGCTCGGGTAACATCCTCTTCCTCGCTTGTCCCTTGTTTGGTGAAATAATTCAGAAGTGTACCAGTACTCGTGCTCGAAGATCTCTCCTTTGCAATGTCTGTGTGCCATTTGCTTCCAACGTGCTTCCGAATATCATCGCGACCTCCATGCTCAACTGAAATATCAACGCTGCATACTGTACAATACGCATGATGAATTCCTCTTTCAGACTTTCGAATACACGGGTATTGGAGACTGTATTCGGTCTTGTACTTCTGAGACCATTTCTTGGTCTTCGTAAGCTTCTTTTCTGCCATTTCGTAATCAACATCGAGGGCTTGAAGCATCGGTAACTTCGAAGTCGATGTTCCACAGCTGCAGCGCGACTCGTAGAACTCTAGCGGCTGTTAAACACCGCACGGTGGTCGCGACCGCCGGGCTGGTACGGGCCCAGCTGCATGCAGTGAGCGTATCGCATGCATATACACTGTGCATACATACCGCATGCACTGTATTGCACACATACCGCATGCACTAAATCTCAGTGCATGATCGCATAAGCGAGATCCAGACCCAATGTTTCGCTGCTCCTCATTTGAATTTGCAATTTTTTTACGTACAATTTGGTAGCAGCGAACGTTATGGAGTTACCACATGCTATACGTAGCAGACGATGCTTTTCATTCAATTCTCATACTAGTACATTCTGATTAGTGAACAGTGCAAAAATATCAAAATTTCGGGAGGATAAGGATAGTGATCGTAAGGGCGGGAGTTTGGGTGAATTTTCGGAAGCCTCCCGATGAAATCGGGAGGGTTGGCATATGTGTAATTTTCTTGAAGCCTTCTTGCTGTCATTTATGTATTAGAAATATATGTTAGAATAATATTATGGCACGAAACACCTCCCCATCTTCCCATAGTTAAATCATTTTGTATTTCCTTACTTATTATATATAATCCTGTTTTTTCTGTTTTCATGATATAAACAAGGGCAAAACCATTATTATATTTACCCTTATGAAATTCTTTTATTTGTTGTTTACTAATCGTGGCCCCACAAAACTCATTCTCGATACCAAGTGGATAATATTCTTCCTTACGAGACTGATTTAATTGTTCCAGGTCTTCGAGGTTAATTTTGAATGACCAATTATACCCTAAATCATTCATATCATACCCCCATTGTTCTATTCCCATACAAACGATACGCCCTTCTTTATAAAAATTTATTTTAATTCGAACTGTGAATTCTGTATGACCTGGAGATAATATCAACACTTCTGTATCTTTGAAATACACGGCCGTTTTATTTAAAGATATATATTGTGATAAATCGCTTAATCACACCGTCATTCGCGTCAGTTGGGCTTGGATAATTTTTTAATTTATAAGCATTTTTCATGTTAATATTTTTGGTTATATTATATTTATGTCATTCAGCCTGTGCCTTTGTGTAATAATTTGATAAATCAATATCCAGTTCTTGGGATACACCAAAGATAGAACCATCTTTACCAACACAAGTCATTTATATTAGATTAAAAATAATATCATAAAATTTTTTATTTTTGTTGAGTTGAAATAACACATACAGACATAATTGACCACAACACTTGGAATTTAATTCTTGGACTTGAAATGTTTGATAAACACCATTCTGTAAGAATTTTATGACTTCAACAGGTGGTGGAAGACCAAAACTATCAAAATAATATTTGTCTTGACTATTAAAAATACAAACCCAATGAGAACCGTTCCCATTATTATCTTCTAAGTTCATAATAATATTATTTGTATGTTTCGGCACATTTGTTAATTCATCTCTCATACAAATAACCACATTATGAATTTTTAATTTCTTACAATATTTGACAAGTTGTAAATTTGATGTTGTATTCTTTCCAAATTCTTTAAACCACTCATCAATGCTCATTTATTTATTAGAAAGATATAATCCATTACCTCTTTTCGTTAATTTTACACCTGCTTGTGCTTTAGAAGAAAGCATATCTCCAACTAACAATCTCGCTTTATCAGGCAGACCTTCAAGTTTTTCAGCAAAATCTACAATTACACCACTTCCACTAATTTGTTTCTCCAACTCTTTGTTATGTCTTTCCAATTCTTTTTGAACCTGGAGTTGAGCCTTCCTTTCGTTGGCAGTTTTCACCGCTGTTGAAATACCACCCGTCAATGCTCCAACCGCACTTAAACCAGCAAATAAAGGAATTAGAAATGGGAGAAATCCTTCACTCGTCTCTCTTATTGAATATTTCTTCAACATTGGTTTTGTCATTTTAATTTTAAATGAGCCAGTGTCATTCAAGATTTTAACCTGTTCTCTTGTGAGCAAAACATCAATTCTTACTGCTCCTTTTCTCTGAATTGTATTAACGTTAATCGTACAAGGCTTTTGATTTTGAACACAAGATGATAGTTTATGAAGATTGATTTGATAACCATATACCCGAGTTGGTACTTTGCCACTCATTTATTTAACAAAAAATTATGTGAGACTAATCATCACACCATTATCTGTATTAATCTGCAATTCTGTTTCTTCCAAAAGCAAATAATATGTATCAACGTCTTCACTCTCTCCTCTTTCAATGTATAGGGAAGTATCCACTCGATTAGACTTTATAGTTTCCTTTTGAGCGCTCAAGTCAAACGCATAGATTGTATACAAACTTTTAAATGCTGTCATATCCAAAATAGGTTCTTTATTTCCATTACTTTCACACACCTTTTGGTAAGACTTGTATGCTTCAGCAAAATCATTTTTTTCCCAATTAATTTCCAATCTATCTCGTGGATAAAATGTTCCATCTAGAGAAACGCGAAGTTGTTTCACCTTAGCATTATCACTCAATGCATTATTCTAATCAGTCGCAGTATCACCATCTGGCTTTTTAAAAATGATCCACAGATATCGTGGCTTTCCTTCCAGAACACCCAAATTCCACGTATAAGTGGTTTGGTTGAGTTTAACGTGTTGACATCTTATTTTGAGGTATGATACACTGAGTGGTTTCTTTGAGTTAAGTCTTCTATTCAACATCTCTTCTGTTTTAAGATTAGGAGTATATTCACTGATATACCAACTCATTTCCTCAATTACAAATTTATTCTGTTCATCAAAAGCACTACCAACACCAAAAAGCAATCTATTTTCATTATCATTCCTTTGTAGTTGAAATCTAATTTTAAGACCATACAGAACTTTATCATGATCACAAAATCCAAATATACCTTTAAGAGGAACTGCCACAGTAAAACTATTTACTGCTTTTGTATCATCATTATACATTCCTTTCCTTTGAGTATATCCAGGGTCTGTGTTTGTTCCCGTTGACATATCAGGAATAAAACCTTCGACAGACCCCTTTCCCATTCTATCACTGAATGTATAGAGTGTAAATTCAGATATTTCATTTCAGATGCAGCAGAGACATAATCAACCGCTTCAACTTCTTGCGTTCCAATATACAAACGCACACAATCAAACATTTTCCAGAAGAAATCATTTACAAGTGTAGCGTTTGTGTTATTCCCAGCTTTAGTGAATTTAAATTTACACAACAAGAAACTTTCGGAGAGATTCAAATAGGTTTGTTGATTATTTATTTCAAAACTTTTTGTACCATTCGTATTCCAGTCTGTTCCAGTTATTGCATTTACCTTGAAGTAATCTTCTATTTTAGTGGAGTTTGAGATAATAATAGTATCATCCAAATCAGAGATACTATCAATTGCTTCCATACTTGTATTTATTTAGGAAAAAAAGATGTTAAAACTTTTGAAACCCTGATCCAAGTATTCGAATTATTTTCTGTCGTTCTTGGGGGACAACTGAGTTTTGCCTTTCTTAATTTCTTTTATTGCTTGTAATTTATGAGATTCCTTCTGGGCATCTTTTATGCTCTTTACAGCACCTGCTACATTTCCCACAGCAGAAGCAGTTGAACCAATTAGATCTTTATGTTTAAGAATAGTTGAACCAATACCCATGAGAGTATCAATTATCCCATCTCCTCTAAATTGATGTCCAACACCCCTTTGTCTCTTAGGTTTATAGTATCCTCTACCAAGATACATATCTTCACCCTTGTAGTATGGGGAAAGGAACATCCCATCCCCTGTAATTATTTTATATTTTCCCAACTCGTGTTTCCTCACAATAACCATCGTATTTATTTATTGGAAAACTTCACGTAGGTGAATTCTGATGGATATAACTTCTCCATTAAAAGAAATCATACGATTATCTTGGTCGGTTATCCTAAGATTTACTCTGTGTATGGTTTTTCCTGACACAGGGAAATAAACCAAATTTTTGGGTTCCATATTGAATTTATAACCAATTGGGTTTGAGTATGCGCTGAATGAAAATATTGTATTTGTTTTTCTTCCATCATTATAAGCACCATCAATCAAATCACAGTGAATTAACACCGAATTTATTCCTGAGGATATTTGAATGACATTATCACTGCAAAATGTCCCATTAGTTTCAATCTTTTTTGAGGAGAAACCCAATAACTCTCTAAATGAATTATCAATTGTGAAATCAACCTTGTCGTTATTTTTAACTTTAATCGTTGATTTTGAAGTATGTTTTTGAATGTCTATAACAATATTTTTTGGTTCATCACCCTGTTCTTTCATAAGACGAACAATTTCGGAAGATATTTGAGAAATCTCATATGCTCCGGGTGAGACTGTTATCGTTTTGTATCCACTTCCAGGATTATAACTAAACTTGTCATTTTTATCAGTTATATTAAATAAGGTATTATAAGTTTCCATGGACAATAAAGATGCCTCATATTCTTTTGTTGGGTCAAGTTGTAGTGGGTATGGGAATGAAGATGTGTGGTCGCTTGTTGTGAAATTAAAACTCAGGATTGTGCTTCTCATCTTATTTAATATGAGATAAAATGTCTTTATATTGAGATTTATTAATTATTTTCATCAACTGGTCTAAAATGGCTGATGCTTCATTAAAACAATTGTTATTTCCAGCCTTCTTACTACCTAACAACAATAACAGTCTATTAACTAATTGCGATGGGTCATTTGGAAGAAAACTAATACCTGAACCAAGGATACTTAAAGCCTTAATAATGTGTTTCTCCTTCTCATTTTTCCTACTTTTACTAGAAATACTAACCCTATAATTTAGAGTGTTCAGCAGATCAATATATACTCTATCATCATTATTTTTCATATCCAATGGTTTATCAATATACTTTGATTCATCCCTCACAGTTGAACCTTGTCTTCCATCTTTTGTGAGGAGAAACATTAATCTCGGAGTTAGTTTAACAGGGGGTTGAGCAGAACCCAAGAACCTTAATTAATCATTAAATATCAATACCTTTTCTTGAACAAGATGAAATATTGCTGGTTGTTCTGTTGGAATGAGTCCTGCTTTGGTTTTTGAATCCGCTGAATATTCATTGTTTTGAAGAGCATTCACAATATAATCAGGGGGTCGATTAATCTCTTCCAGTTGTTGAAATAAACCTTCATCATCATATTCTAATTATCCTAAATGCTCTAATTCTTCCTCAGTCATTTGATCAAAATCTTTTAACATTTGAAGTTTTTTTAGGAGTATATTCTACTGTGGGAACTGTGGAAATATCTTTCATTTTTTCTTGGGAAGTTTTTAAAAGTGGTTTCAAAAATTTCTCTTGTTTTCTTTCAAATGCTTCTTCGCCCGTTAGTTTCTGTCTGTGTTTCTTCTTTATGTGTTCCTGCTGTTTTACAACTTTTGAAACCAACTCTTGATGTTCCTTAAATCTTCTTGCTCTTTCTTTTGCATCCATTTATTTATTGTAAAATATCATTTAATGAATTGTAAAGATCAACAGGGAAATTTTCCTTTTCTTCATCATTCAAGTAGATGTGTTCAAATAAATCCTTTTCTTGAAATATTTCATCAAATTCTTTATTAACATTAATGCGAGTTGTAATTTCTTCTTCACTAATACTTGCATCTCTGCTTTTCATACGTTTGTGTTGAGTTTCTTCATCAACATCAAAACCGAATGATAAAATCTTCATTCCGCTCAGATGTTTAATAATTTGTCTCGTTCCTTCTGGATTAGTTTCTAATATCCCAAGACCACCAGATTTTAGTTTCCTTAACTCACTCTTACAATGTGAATATTTTGTTGTACCAAGAGAAACCTCCTCAAATATTTGACCTTCATTCCTCAATCGCATATGTTCCTCCACTGAAATATAGTGATAATTGTCACCTTTTACTTCTCCAGGTCTTATTGCTCTAGTTGTTGTTGATACAATGCGTATCACGGGGTGTTTTTTAAGTAAATTCACAACATTCTCATTTGTACTACACAAGAACATTGATTTATGAAAGTTTTTTTCCAGAAGCAGATTTACCCACAAGATTTACAATAATAGTTGTCATTTATATATGTAATTGTTTATAAAACAAAAAATATATCCCTTAATATCTCATCTTGTTTCACAACAATATATTTATATTTTTCAGTCGTGTGCTTCATGTAATCCTCAAATTTCTTTTTACTACATAATGTAGAACAATTATCTCTCCAAAAATTATTGATATCTATTCAATTTAACTTGAATAAAATAAAAGTATTAGCATTGTTTCTGATGGAACGACGAGGAAGTTGAAAGTACGATTGACTAAGATAAATACAATTACAAGAAGAATGTCTCCCTCTTGTGTAGTAGCTGTCCATTACCGTTTGGTTTCTCTCATTAACACAATCATCAAAGATAACGAGGTTCTTTTTTGATTTATCCAAATCTTGGGGAGACGGTATATCATGCGTATTATCACTAAGAATACAAGTTATGGGATTTGATTTCTTTTTACATCTCTGTGTATCACAAAATAGTTGAATTATATCTTCAATGTTATAATCATTTAGGTTTTTTTGACGTTTAAATAAACCGATTATATCTTCTTTTTGAAGACCAGCATTAAAACCTTGTGAGAGTAGTTGATACTCTGGTTGAAAACTCGACTTTGTGAAAATTATTAAATTATCATAATCTAAAAAGTTGGGAGTGAGGAGCATTTTTAAAAGTAAGCAGGTTTTTCCACATCCACTTGAACCAACTATGAGACATCTTAATGAATTTGGGAGATTTTTATGGTTGTTAAATTTTATCTTATTTTCCCAAATGGGTAAAAAAAATCATTCATTTATATATTTGGAAAACAGGTTATTTAATTTATTATTGGCTTTTTTTAGAAACTCTATATTTTATCCGAAGTTCAGGTTTAATTTCAAGATAATCCATTATTTTATTTATACAATATCTTGTGTTGATATTTCCCTGAAAATCACATCCATGAATAATATATAACAACAATCCTTTGAACATTTCTCTAATACGTTCAGTTTCTTCCCTTGTAAGGAAAAGTGTGTTATCACCCTCATACTTTACATTCATTTCTCTAATCAATCTTGTAAAGTAATTCATTTTTGGTGTAAATCTAAAAGAATTATTTTCCTTTTTATATTTTTTATTATCATTAATTAGAAGATAATCACAGAATATACATTGTTTATAGGCTTTTGACTCTGTGTTTAATTCCCGTCTTTCACACGCAGGACAATTCTCAAATTTGTCATATTATATGGAGAATCAGGAAAGTCTAGCATATTTATAAAGTAAAACTTTACTTAAACTGAAATTCATCTGAACTTTCAGTTGTATATTGACTCATATTTAATAATATTACCATTGATATCGATATACTTTTTTCATTACCAGATTCAACGACAACATTTTTTTATATTGAAGGTAATTTTAAAATGATCGTTAACTACTATTGAACGAAATGTCATTTCACCTGATATATTAACATCCTTTATTTCATCAGGATTTACATCTTTAGGGTTGTTGAAAAAAATACAAATTTCTCCTTGCATATTACAGATGGTCTTATCTTTTCTTTCTAAAGCTTCATCCATAAGGTTTTTGTTTTTTGATACTTTTTCTTGTTTCATTGCTTTTTCTAGTTTTGAATATATTACCAGAAGGAGAGGAGAAACTTTTGTTAGAGATACTTTAATTGATGTTCTACCAGGTATATTAAAAGCCCTTCCACTGAAGAAAATTGAAGAACTCATATTATTTACCATAATTGTTTTTATCCAATAGTTGTTATATTTATCTTTGTTCAATTTTACATCCTTGACATATTTCTCAGTATCTTTAACAAATGAAGAGATTGATTGAAACTTGTCTTTTGTGTCTTGAAACATTGTATTTATTAAGTGAAAAAGTTGGAGGATAAAATGGTTTTAAGCACAGATTCACCTGTAAAATAAACGAAATTTTCATCAAGAAAATTTTAGTTTAAGCAAAGATTTATTATATAAATATGGTGAATACAACATACTGCGATGTTTGTAATCACAAATATAAACATTATAGAAAACACCTCCGAACCAACAAACACACATTTAATCTATTTCATAAAATATCTCCTCTTGAGTTGGAAAGAAAACATTGTGATATCTGTTCAAAGGATGTTTTGAAGAGAAGTTATAATAGACATCTTCAATCACAAAAACACAAGAAAAATGAGTTTAAAGTAAAGGGAGACTATTATATTGAAAACACTGATGGGGCATTTAAAGGGCATATAAAAATAAGGATTTTTCAATTTGGAGAACCCGGTCCATCATCAATAGCTGAATCAATTGAAATAGTGAAACCTGATGTTGAAAAAGTTATTAAAAAGACATTAAAAGAAATGAAAACTTTAAAGTTTTATATGGGAGTGAAAATGAATATGAAAAGACAAGATGAAGAACAAACTCCTTATATGAGAACAGATCTTCATTTTATAACATCATTTCAAGATTTTTTGAATAGTGGGGTTTATGAATAACTATCAAAACAAGAGGAGGATGTTGATAATACAGTGGTAGGAAGTGGATTCAATATTAAAAAAAATCATCTTTTTAGATATACACATTCTAAAATCAAACCCTCTTAAAGCTTCTTCTTATATTGAATTACCAAAAGAAATAAAACTAAAGAAGGCAGTTGTTAATATTAAGAACAATGATAATAAATGTTTTCTCTGGTCTGTTCTTGCTCACTTTCATCCACCAAAATGTAATTCAGAAAGAGTAAAACAATATATGAAATATGAGAATACCTTGGACATTAAAGATTTTAAATTCCCAATGCCACTAACAGATAATCCTAAATTTGAGAAAAAGAATAATCTTTCTGTTAATGTATATGGATTAACGGATACAAACAAAGTTCAAATATTAAAAATTTCAAACAACTATAAAAATGAAGAAACACACATTGATCTTTTATGTTTTAGTGTTGGAAATAATTCGAATTACACATATATCAATAATTTATCAAGATTAATCTCTTTTCAGGTATTCAGAACAGCAAACAAAATATATCCTTGTAAGCGATGTCTTAATTCATTTCATACAAAAGAACGATTAGAACAACATTCAAAATATTGTAGTAATCATAAATCAGCTGTAATTACAATGCCTAAACCTGGTGAAAAGATTTCTTTTGAAGATTATAATAAATCTATCATGCACCCATTTGTGATATACGCTGATTTTGAATGTATCCTTAAAAAGATAAATACTGCTTCTCCTAATCCAAAAGAATCATATACAAATAAATATCAAAAACCTATTCCTTGTGGTTTCTGTTATTATATCAAATCATCTGTTGGAGAAAAGTATAACAACCTTGAACATTATAGTGGAAAAAAAAGCTTCACAAGAGTTTGTAAAACGATTAGAAAAGGATTGTATAAGACTCACTAAATTAATGAAAGAAACAAATGAACCGATGAAATTAACCAAAGAAGAAAAATTAGAATTTAGAAAGAACAATATCTGTCATATTTGTGAGGGGGAAATTAAGGAGTCTAAAGTTAGGGATCATTGTCATCTTACTGGTAAATATAGAGGTCCCGCTCATTCCTGTTGTAATCTTAATTATAAATTACCTTCTTTTATTCCAGTCTTTCTTCACAACAGCGCCAACTATGATACACATCTATTTATAAATGAACTTTCAAAAACACCAGGGAATATTTCTGCCATAACAAACACAAGTCAAAAGTATATTTCATTTACAAAAATGATATTCACAAAACCTTTAACTCGTATTAGGTTTCTAGATTCTTACAAGTTTATGGGAACACCACTAGCCTACCTCGCATCAAATCTAAGCTCCACGGACTCTTTTCCAAATCTTAATTCATTCTTTCCAAAAGAGGAAATTCTCACTAAAGAGGAAATTCAGATTAAAGAGAGAATTCAAAGTAAAGAGGAAACTCTAATTAATGAGGAAATTAATGAAGAAATTCTAACTGAAGATGAAATTCTCATTATAAAGAAAATTCGAACAATGAATGAAATTCTAACTAAAGAGGAAATTCTGATTAAAGATTAAATTCTGATGAAAGAAGGAATTCTCACGAGAGAGGAAATTCAAACAAGGAATGAAATTCAAAGTAAAGAGAAAATTCTTGCAAGTAAGGGAATTTATCCTTATGATTATATGGATTCATTTATGAGATTTAAAGAAACACAACTTCCTTCAAAAGAAAGTTTCTATAATAACCTTTATGAAGAAGAGATAAGTGATAAGGAATATAAACACGCACAAGAAATATGGAAAATATTTAAGATAAAGAACCTTGGAGAATATCATGATTTATATCTAAAAACAGATGTTTTATTGTTAGCTGATGTGTTTGAAGCTTTTAGATCACTCTGTCATAATAAAAATTGTTATGGATTAGATCCTTCCCACTATTTCACAGCTCCTGGTTTAGCTTGGAGTGCAATGTTGAAAATGACAAAACAAGATATAGATTTAATCAGTGATGTTGATATGCTTTTGATGATTGAGAAGTCCAAGAGAGGTGGAATATCACAAGTATGTTCAAAAAGATGTGCTAAAGCAAATAATAAATATCTTCCAAATTATGATAGTGAAAAAGATAGTAATTATTTGATGTATTTTGATGCTAATAATTTGTATGGATGGGCAATGTCTCAATCTCTGCCTTATGGTAAATTAGAGTGGGTGGAAGAAAAGGATTATGAAAAGGCTTTGATGAATATTGTTATTTCTTCTCAAGAGGAATTGAATGACGAAGAAGAAGGTTATTATTTTGAAGTTGATTTGAGGTACCCGAGTGATCTTCATAATAAGCATAAAGACCTTCCTTTTGCATGTGAGAAAGAAACCCCAAAGAAAGAATGGTTCAGTGATTATCATAAAAGTTTTAATAATAAAGGCAAATCAACAGAAAAGTTATTAACAACATTCTATGATAAAGAGGGATATGTTTTGCATCAGAGAAGCTTAAAACCGTTTTTGAGAGAAGGATTGAGAGTCGCTAAAATTCATAGAGTTTTAAAATTTAAACAAAGTCCTTCGGTGAAAAAGTATATTCAATTCAATACAGATGTGAGAGCAAATACAAAAGTAAAATTTGAAGGGGACTTTTATAAATTAATGAATAATGCTGTATTTGGAAAGACTATGGAAAATGTTAGAAACAGGCAAAACATTAGATTCGCAACATCTTGGAAAGAAGCTTCGAGATTGATAAATAAACCAAGTTTTGAGAGAGAAGAGGTTTTTTTCAGAGAACTTTTCTGCAATTCATATGAAAAAGGAAAGTATTGTAATGGATAAACCAATTTATATTGGAACAGCAGTTCTTGATTTATCAAAGATATTGATGTATGATTATTATTTGTATAATGACTTAAAGAAAGAGTATGGTGAAAATGTTTCATTGTTGTGTATGGACACTGATAGTTTTATCCTAGATATAAAAACTGATGATGTCTATAAAGATATGAAGAAAAATATTGGATAATATGATACAAGTAATTTCAGCAAGAAGAGCGAGTTATTTTCCAAAAAGAATGAAAAGGTTATTGGTAAGTTTAAGGATGAGTTGGGTGGAAAAGTAATGAGTGAGTTTATTGGATTGAGAGCAAAGGCATATGCTTATAAGTATGGTGATCAGATTGATAAGAGCTTAAAGGGAATAAAGAAATATGTAATAAAGAAATCAATAACTTTTAGAAATTATTATAATTGTTTGATGAATAAGAAAGAAGAATATAGGAAAATGAATACAATAAGAAGTTATAAACATAACATATATAGTGAAGAAGTAAATAAAAAGGCATTAGGAGCCTTTGATGATAAGAGATTTATTTTAGATAATGGAATAGATTGTGTTCCATATGGATATTGTATGATAGAATGTATAAAATAGATTGTGTTTTAACGATGGGAAGATGGGTTAGGGTTTTTTAAGGGCTACCGCCGCGTTTTTTCGCAATATATAAATGGTCAAACCAAGTATTAATCAAACTAAAGAGTGGAGAAAATCTCAGTCTTGGTATATAAATGGAAAACATAATGAATGTGAAAAATATCAAATAAGTCTTATTGAAAAATAACTAAAACAAAGGTAAATAAAACAAATAAGCGAATCAATTTAAAAAGTAGTAAGTTAGAGGATGTAAAGAAAAAAATGAATATCCTTGAATGGACTGAAAACTTTGATGGTTATCAATTGAACAATGAAAAAACAATTTACTATAATCTCAAAATGATATGTGGCTCAGGAGGTGGTCAAACAAGAGCATTAAGAGAAGTTTATCATTTCGTAATGGCACAAAAGGGGTATCTTAAAAAATATAAAGATTTCAATATTTTAGATGGGGATTATTGTGCAAAGAAAATTAAACTATTGAAGGAATTTGAGAATGAACAAATCTTTATAGGTTCAATGAGTGAGCTAAACAATATGCATCGGTTATTTGATAAAGAGTGTTCCGAGGCTTAGACGTTTCAGATATTTCTTTCGAATCACCTTTAACAAATCACATTACCACTTTAGTACTTGAACAAATCTTTATCTTATTGCATGGGTTATTTGAAAAAAAAGTATCCCCAGGTTAAAAGGGGAGACAAATAAATATACCTTGGGATAAAAAGGGGGTTTATTTTTAGGGAAAAAAAATATGAATCGCTGAAAATCCCCCATTCATTTACATGGGGAAAAGTGAGCCAGAACCAGTATATTCACCCTACTGTCGTGCCAACAAAACCCGCCAAGGAGCACAGAGTCGGGGCACAGCCGCACGGCAACATTTGTGGCTCGCCCGCCAACGCGTCACGAGGACGCGGGTAGGACCCCCCGGTCTCACGGACCTGGCCGCTCCTCCAGGTTACGTGCACATTTGGCCTACAGGCCTGTCTGCCTCCTTGTCTATGAGGGTGGCTTCTTTCCTTAGCTTTTGTGTAAATGTGTTGGCGCCGTCTGCGAAGTAAAGCTGTATAAGTGTTGCGGTGTGTGCGCGTAGTCAGTATTAACTCTGCGTCGTTGTTGCTTTTATTGTTTTGGTTGCTTTATATGCATTTTGACTGTATGGCTGTATATACCTGCTTTCCGTGTGCCAGGAAATAAATGTGCATTGTGTGACCTGTTTTCCCGTTTCGCTTCGTCTTTTCCGAATTGAATCTCCGTCCTGCTTCACGTAAAGGGTTTGTAGTGGGTGCAAAACGCCCGGTAAATAATCTGAACCGTCGAGGTCGACGATAACACCGCTCGGTTATCCCGATAGTACGGAACGGGCCACCCAAGCGGCTCGTGTCCGGAGTCGACCTGCGCCGAGGTACGATCACCCGGTTTACCATCTGCGTGGGTACTTAGGTAGGTCGAGTTTTGCGAACAACCCTATCCTACGCGGGTAGCCGATTGGCATGATTGTGGTGATGTCGAAAGGCCCACCCCTGACTGGCTCCGGGCGATAGTTCCCGGAGGGTCACAACTGAATTGTCCGTCCGGTGGGCAACGTGCCACGATCCGAGTTACGTGGCCGTCCGCACGCCGGCGGGCGCGAATTCGCAACAATATATTGTTACGGCTGTGGAAATTCGCATTACACCATAAAGGGCCCTCAGGTGAGATATCTTCATTGGTACATGTGCAGTTAGCCCAAACCCGTTGTATAGAGGGAATTTATGTGATTCATCCGGGCTGTGATGCTTTGAGTTAGCCATTTTTTCTTTTCTGTCGTTATTTTGAACCAACCACGTCTCCACCGCCATCACACAACAACCACCTTAACCACCACGCCAGCCATCATCACCAACTACAACCACGCTCCAACCCGCAGCCAACAACCACAACGCCAACCCTCACCACAGAAGACCCTCCACCACCTTTGCCTTTACCTTCACGAATTCATCCCACATCATCGCTTCCACGGCCATTCCCGCACCACCTGTGAACAGTGAACGTCGGGCTGTCTCGGGCCCATTCGGTGATTGGTGCCGAACGCACCGAGCCGCGAGCGCGAATGGCGGCCTTTCCGAGGGGAAAATTCAGATCAGAAACGCTTCACGCCCACTTCTCCTCTGTCCAATTGGCGAGCGCGCGGCGGCTTGGCCCCGCCTCCAAGCGTGTGTATGTGAAGTCCATATATGCAAATTTTAGGATCAGGAGAGATTCACGCCCATTTTTTGCCCGACCAATGGCTGACCGGGGGGGGGGGGGGGGCGTGGCCCCGCCTGCAATCGCGTTCTGATCCTAAAATTTGCATATTGGCTGCTCCTGCAGCCTATAAAAAAAGGAGAGCGCAAGGCGAATTGAAGAGAGATGGGTTTTGGAGTTGCTTGGAGAGTGTCGTCGAGAGGTTGCTCTTGGGGGACAAGGAGCGTTGCGTTGGCGGAGTCGAGTGTGCGCGGTGGAACTGCAAGCAAGGGAGCTCGGGTCCGAGGCAGGAAGGACGGCGGTCGGCCATGAGGTTGCGGTGTGGGGGATCGCTCATCTCGTGGAGGGACTCAAGCCAGCCAGCTACTCCCCTCCCCCAGGGCATCAACAATTCCCCCTTTCCCCCGCGCTGAGATAGTGCAAAAGGGGGCCCCGTTCCCACCCCACCCCAAACGTCGTGCCAACGAAACCCACCAAGGGGAACAGAGTCGGGGCACAGCGGCGCGGCCACATTTGCGGCTTGCCCGCCAACGCGTCACGAGGACGAGGATAAGACCTCCCCGGTCTCGCGGACCTGGCCGCTCCTCCAGGTCACACGCACATTTGGCCTACGGGCCTGTCTGCCTCCTTGTCTTTGAGGGTGGCTTCTTTCCTTTGCTTTTGTGTAAATGTGTGTTGGCGCCGTCTGTGAAGTAAAACTGTATAAGTGTTGCCGTGTATGTGCGTAGTCGGTTTTAGCTCTTACATTTGCTTTATGTGAATTTTGATCCTGCATGGATGTTTATACGTGCTTTCCGTGTGCCGGGAAATAAAATGCTTGCTTGTTGAACTGTGCCCATTTCGCTTCGTCTTTTCTTTATTGACCCTCCATCTTGCATCACGTAAGGGGTTCGTAGTGGGTGCAACGTCCCGGTAATTAATCTGAACCGTCCAGGTCGACGATAACACCGCTCGGTTATCCCACTAGTACGGAACGGGCTGCCCAAGCGGCTCGTGTCCGGAGTCGACCTGCGGCGAGGTACGTTCGCCCGGTTTTCCATCCGCGTGGGTACTTAGGTAGATCGAGTTTGGCGAACAACCCTATCCTACGCCGGTGACCGATTGGCACGATTGTGGCGAGGTCGAAAAGCCCACCCGTGACTAGCTCCCGGCGTTGGTCCGAGAAGGTCACGACAGAATTGTCCGTCCGGTGGGCGACGTGCCGCGATTCGAGTTACGCGGCCGTCCGCACGCTGGCGGGCGCGAATTCGCAACAATATGTATAATATATATATATATATATATATATATATATATATATATATATATATATATATATATATATATATATACATATACATCTTCTTCTTCTTCTTTTGGCTGTTCCCTTTCGGGGTCGCCACAGCGGATCATCCGTATGATCCGCATAGTGATTTGGCACATGTTTTACGCCGGATGCCCTTCCTGACGCAACCCTGGTCGCCTCTTACGACACAGGGATATGGTACACCTATTTTAACCGGGATATACACCGGCCCAGTACACTGGTACTCATTTCGCCGACCTCGGAAGGATGACAGGCTGAGTCAACCCCCTGGTGTATTAATTCAGTGGCCCAACGGGGCTTGAACTCAGGACCTTTTGTATCCCAAGCCGCTGCGCTAACCACTGCGCCAACACCAGGCATATATATATATATATATATATATATATATATATATATATATATATATATATATATATATATATATATATATATATATATATATATATATATATATATATATATATATATATATATATATATATATATATATATATACACACACACATATATATACACACACATATACATATACATATTACTGTGCTTTCCATCTGAGAACTTCTTTAGTGTCAGAATGAGGAAATGAATGACAGACTCAGGTTCACCGAATAATGTGGGATTTCTCTTCCATAACCTTGATATAACTTTTAAGCTGGATCTCCCATCTGCTGGCACTCACTCATGTTCACTAAAAATAATAGTAATACGATAATTAATAATAAAAAAATTACCACCGTGTGGGGGTGACGGTCATCTCTATCATACCACAAGTTCTCAATGTTCAGTTATGACCGAAGACTACTGCGCAGTTCTACTGTGAAGCTCGAACTGCGCAGTTTGGTTAAAGATGACTCGGCATTTTGGCGCACACGCACAAAATTATATTTTGAAAATAAATGCCGACGTTTACATTTCGGGTTTTCAAACTTTTGCACCTTCGGCGGAAAATGTATAAATATAAAAGGCTAAAAATGTGTTTTATAGCGAACGAAGTGAGCTAAATACTTAACGCGTGCACGTGAGAGAACAGGAAATAACAACAACAACAACAACAACAACAACAACAAAATAGCCCTGGCTATTTCGAATCCATGTCGTTAGCAAAGACGTTTTGCTTCCGGTTGTTGTTAAACGCTGTGTGGTGTATAAAACACGATTGGGTTTTATTTCTATCTTGTGAGTATTACTTAACGCGTGCACATGAGAGAATAGGACACAACAAAAACAACACAATACCTTGGCAATTGTGAATCCGTGTCATTGGCTATGACAATTTTGCTTCCGTTTTTTGTTTTGTTGCTGGTTTTTTTGTTTCCGGTTTTTTTTCATGGGGAATGATGCATGCCAGGAGAGCATGACCGGAAGTGTTTATTTATTTATTCAATTATTTTTTTCCCAAAGTTAATTTTATACTTCCGAAAGTGATCTTTTTTCATGACAGGAAGTGTTTATTTTGTATTTAACATTACCGGGAATGATTTTGAAACTCTTTCCGGAACTTTTAATTTATTTTATTCATGACCAGAAGTGATCGTTTATTTATTCAATTATTTTTCCCCCAAAGTTAATATTAATAAAGATATCTCCCGTATCATCAAAAAATATTTTTTAATCGTGATTTACATTATTTGTTCGCTGATCCTGAATCCAGGCCGAAGTAACCGGAAATTGCGTCAAAATCATCAGCTGTGCGGCACTTACATGTACCACTGTATAGTTGGCAAGTATACCGTTGTGAACAAGTTTTATGTAAAGTCAGAAGCGAATGTAAGAAGAATTCTACATTCGCTTCTCCACTCTGCCTATTCCATATTATTTATATTTCATTTCTCCTTCCTTCCTTCTTTGCGAATCGCATCGGCGTTTTTGGCCATCTTCCAGATTACGTGACGATCAAACGGGAAGGAAATTCAAAAATCTGTCCGGTTAGATACAAGATAATATTTTTTTACTATCATAATCAATAAACAGTTGCCGAATATCTTGTAGAATGGCAGACGAGATAGGTTTTGAAAATGGCGATTTTTATAACTTAC
The DNA here is from genome assembly GCF_056783735.1 of Eptatretus burgeri. Classification (NCBI taxonomy): domain Eukaryota; kingdom Metazoa; phylum Chordata; class Myxini; order Myxiniformes; family Myxinidae; genus Eptatretus; species Eptatretus burgeri. The sequence goes on along the minus strand of NC_140964.1, from coordinate 93,651,754 downwards.
GTGACCTCGTGACCTCGTCCCTGACCTTGAACCCGGACAAAAGTTATATCGTTGTGCAACACTCATCGACCTCTACCCACGTACTAAGTTTCACCAAGATCGGAAAGAAAAATTGTTGACGGACATACGGCCGGACGGACGGATGTACGAACATTTGGTCCGGCTTTATTAGGTCATCTCGATAGAGATGACCTAAAAAGTACTGATGCCTTTGGACCAGTACAAAGGCCAAGTTACAAATTCCCTCTGGGACGAGTTCACCTTCATTCAGCCTATTCTGAGTTTACAACGGGTGTGTGCTCACTGCTCAACCCAGACAGTCTCTCAATCTGATTAGTCTTAACTCACTGCCTCAATAACCCTCATCTGTTGGCAAAATTATCAACAAATGTCAAACCATGACAGCACTGTACCTTAGTTCAAGCTCTAAGAAGACAAATTCCTGGGCAGGCAGGAAGCAATTTGGATCCATGTGGCCACCCTCTCCACACATCCTTGCTGTGAAGACAAAAATAATAGAAAATACAATCACAGAAGACTTCAAATAATGCGAAGCATGAACCAGTATGAGCATACTGTGAGCAGTGGTGTACCAAAGCATCCAAAATTCTGGCGTACCAAAGTCTTCAGAGTCCTTCCATTCATTAACATTATTTCAGTGTTACCCTGGTTTCACAGGTCAAGTTAAAATTTCCCTCAAAGGTGCATAATACAATAGAATGGATGAAGGCACATGTTTGAAGGGCTGAGGAAAGGTTGTGCATACTGGCAAGCTGGGTAGGGAGATTGTGTGGGGGGATAAAAATTCCACCATTGTTGTACACATCGATATTTCTATATATCCCTTATTGGTTACAATATCATGAAAACGCCTCAATTTCATAAATGGGATCTTAACATCGTTTCCTCTTCACAGGGAACACTTTATGTAATCTATAACTTGATCAATAAAACATTGTGCTCCGTGCTCTTCACTTTACAATGCTTATACCATTGACATTTTAAGTAGACAAAAGGTTAACTTGAGTGTTAGTATTATTTTGTAAAAGGTGATGTTCCTCATTATAGCTAGAGAATGAAATAGGAAATTGTTACTGTGAGCAGTGGAATTTGTCTCGGCAACATTTTCCTGCCTTTACATCTTAACTATACATTTTCATGACACTCTGGTAAGTACTGCTTGTCAGTCATTCAATGGCTTCTTATATTACTGTACAGTACGCCATTATTTTCATTTAATTTTTTTACAATTCCAAACATAAAATGAAAGCAGTCATGAAAAAGGGAGAAAAAAAAATCGAAGCTCAAATTGTACAAACATCTGCCTTACATAATGCTGAACATACACTACATCCTGATGGGAAATCATTTTCAGCCGATCTGTTGCAATTGCTTTGGAGTGTGATCATAATCGATAGTGCTAGTGCAATAACTTTATAGCAATCGTAACAGCATCATTGCCGCACATGCAGTCTCATTGCACTGATAATACGATATTGTTGCAGTCATGGCCATAGGGGGTAAACGGGAGTAAGATAGACTCGACTAGACATTTAATAAACAAATGTCAAGAGAAAGTGCTTGGTTTTTGTGTAGAATGGTAGGACATGCATCGAAGCGTGGTTTATCAGGCACCCCCGGCTTTTGTAATGCGTCTCAAGCCCCCGGCATCATCTCCAACTAATCCTCTAAATTGTTCACCTTTGTAATCTGTCAATATATTTTCTTTGCAAATGGATACACCAGCAACTGCGAATCAAGCAAAGAGTAGAAACGTATGGGAGGAATTGAAGCTTCGAGAAGCACAGCACGTGGCCCAATCAGCGTACCTCGCTAGGCAAAGTCACTGGTTATAAAAGCTGTGTGGAGGGTGGGGGTGGGGGGACCTAAGAGAGTTAAAGTGCAAGTTGTTGATAGGCTTGGAACAGCAACGGTTGGAGCAGTATGCACCGTTGAGAGGTGTATGCTGTCACCGTACAGTCTGTTCTTTCTTTAAGATTTAATTATGATTGGTGATGGTTGCATGGTTTGCAGAAAAACACTGGAACTCTTGAAGCTAAGAAGGTAATACTGTTGCGAATCTGGAAACCAAGAGCACACAGACATCCAGGTTCCCATAGATCAGTTATATCGGTAAGTATGTGTTTTTAGATAGCTCCCGTCCCTTGTCTAATGGGTAAATAAATGTTCATGCGCTGTGAAGTTATTTTAATAGTCAGGTTTTCTTTTCGTTCATTTCTACACCCCCATCAACGCCAGCAACACCTTCACCTCACTCTGACGGATGCCATTATCCCCATGCATTCAATCACGTATGAGGGCGGAGTTCAAGGTGGAGCATTGCGGTGGCTCTCGACCAATCGGGATGCATCGAGTGACGTGACCGTCGCTCGGCCAATCGGACTTCCCCGACTGTGTGAGGGGCGGTCCATGTGATGTCACCACGCCACCTGGCCAATCGAAGGGCTTGCCGCCCGTTTTGGCCAGTGAGAGAGACGGCGAGATAGATGCGCACCATAACTGGCCAGTGACAGGGCGACGAGGGATTCTGCACAGAAGGCCATCCGGGGTGGAGATGCGGGGAGGGCGGAGACACTCCCCCTCCCCTCCGCGGGGGACGAGGAAATAAGAGCGCAGACGTCTGGTCCAAGGAGAGAGATGTTCCACAGTCCTCGTCGTCGTCAGTCCTGGTCGTTAGTAGTCCCCGTCGTCAGTAGTCGTTGATCAGTCGTCGTGAGTAGTCACCGCTCTGGTCGTCGTCCTCCTCATCCTTCTCCTCCGCATGATCGCGAGCTTGGCGATCACCTCGTCTCACCTCAGCTGGGTTCGGCTGCGCTGGTCCGTCCTTCGGTGACCGGAGCTCCGGGAAGGAGTGGACGCCCAGCCGCGCGCTAGTGGCCAGGTAGCCACTACCCTGATCTTCAGCCCGACTGTCCTCTGGGATGGAGGTCCAATGAAAGACCATTTGGTCCAATTGTTTTGGGTGTGTGCGTATGTGTGTTTGTGGCGCCAGTCAATAAGTAGTGAATTGTTTTAAGTGCTTGTGTTGTATAAAATTGCAACTCTTAATATTTGGGTTTGCTCTGCCATTACGTGCTTTCCTAAATCCCCACCTATTGTATAAATAAACCCCCCATTTGTTCAATGTTTGAGCTCGTTCCCGTCTATTCTTTCATTGACTGAGTGCGTCACGTGCTGGGGAATTAGCAGGCCACTACCGTAGCCATTGTAACGGGACAATCGGACCGACGGAACTCGGCGATCAAACCGCTCGGGTCGCACACGGAACGAGCATGCTAAGCAGCTCGTTCCGTACGGGTGCAGTCGAGGGTGTGAAGACTCAGTAGATCACCATGTGGTCTCTAGGTATTTTGAAGATTTGGCAAATAACCCTGTACCACGTGGTGGAAATATTGACCCTTCACGGTCCAAAAAAGGACCCGTACTCTTCGGACTTTTCCGAAGAAGTACGATCTGAATTCGGGGCGATCGGTTGAGCAGACTCTGCAGCTCCATCTTGCGGTCGTGCTCGCGGCCGACGCCCGGCCCCACAACAATACGACTTGCTGTTAAGTTTCCGGATTCAGGATAGAATAAGTCACAATAACCACAACAGCAAGAACAAGTGAAAAAAACAACTTGGAATGGGAGAAAAAGGAAGGAAGGAGAAAGGAGAGCAGAGGCATAAGGCTACGTTCCTTTGGGACTTACCTCTGGTGGCCAAACTTTGTTTCCAGTGATACCTTAGTTTTAATTCTGACATCCACAGTGAAGAGGAGATTGGTGGATTTTCTTTGTACGAATCTGTGATAATTCAATGATTGACCAATCGCTTTGCCACAATGGCTCAACTCTAAGCTGCTGTGCGCTGCTTCATGGAGGAAATTCAGCTCGCCTTCTCCTTTGAGGCATTCTTCTCCACTGAGCTTCTTTGGCCATTTGTTTGGCATGCCTGTTGGACAACGTTTCTTGTGTTAACTTGGCAGCTCCATTTTGTGTGATTCACACACCATTATGAGAAGGCGATCTGCATGCTGACCGGTGCCCACTTTCAGAGCTTATCATCCATGGAACATCTCCTAGTCTTCAATCAAATAGTCCCTTTTCAGCTTGGAGTTCCAGTCTTCATTACCAGTGGTACCGCTGTAAAGACTGAATCAGGTTCTCCTCTATGCTTCGGTGATTAGGGACTTTACCTTCCAAGGACTATTAAACGATTGCCTGTGTCAGCTTCACAATTTGCACACACCCTCCAGACTTTGACAAGAAAAACAGGGCCCTCCACCAACCTTTCACCCATTTATAACCGGCTGGGTTTAATGTGGGAACTGCTGGATTAAGCCGATTTTCAACGTCGAGAGTCGTGAGTTAATGTATAGCTGCATATTTTTTTTGTTGTATACGTAGTCGAGGCTCGTGGAAGAGCATTGTTGCATGTAAAGTTCATACTCATTTAATTTGGGATTATTGGGCAAGTGAGTATTGTGCTATATGGTTGACATATTAGGGATTATTAAATATTTCTGCTCACGTTAACCTTCTGTCTCCTGTCATTTCTTGGTTTCACTTCTAAAATAATACCAAGGCACATTGTTTGCCCTTACTTCTTTTCTGCTGTGATTCCCTCTGGGTTACCAGTGCATCAACTTGCAGTGCCCCGAGGTCGAAACATAAGGTACAGCACAGAAGTGGAGAGCAGGTCAAAGATCTGCGGCTGCCAATCATTGTGAGATCACGTGAGTGCGTTGGAGTGCATGTTTTAGCAGCCCGATGAATACAGCACCCAAGAGAGAGAATACAGCAACCATAGCCCATGGAGCCCAGAGAAGCCACAGTCTATCCTGCTTGAGCCAGCGCCACCATTACAATGCCACCCGTGCAAGTATCACTTCTGGAAAGGTTTTTCTATCTCGTGACTTCTTTCCCGTCTTAGGCCAACTCATGCACACCAAGTTATATCGCGTAAGCTGTCCGGAATATTGTGGCAGCAAAGGACATCGTGTTATATAGAGAATCACCATGTATAATTATTGCTTTTTTGTTCTTCCCACCGCTCCTCTTAAATAAAACCTGTTTCTCATATGACTGTAGTGTCGGTTTGGTACATGATAAGGACTTGGGAACGATACTCAATGACGCAATTAAAGTCCTTATCATTAGAAATTGGCAAGCCTGGTGTTGCCGTAGTGGTTAGGGTAGTGGCTTGGGATCCAAAAGGTCCTGAGTTCAAGCCCCGTTGACCGCTTGAATTAATACACACCAGGAGGTTGACTCAGCGTGTCATCCTTCCGAGGTCGGCGAAGTGAGTACCAGTGTACTGGGCCCGGTGTATGCTCCGGTTAGAATAGGTGTACCATATGCCTGTGTCGAAAGAGGCGACCAGGGTTGCGTCAGGAAGGGCATCCAGCATAAAACCTGTGCCAAATCATTATGCGGATCATAACGGATGATCCACTGTGGCGACCCCTAACGGGAGCAGCCGAAAGAAGAAGATCATTAGAAATTGGCACAGAACCCCCTGTTATTAGGGTCTAAACAGGGTGGTTTGTTAAGAGTATCGCTCAGTCTCTATCCTTTCGAAGTGAGAAGCGCATCGCCACAAGCAACAGACTTGGAGTTTCTGTGCATAAAAAACTAAAGTAAAGATATTCTCAGCTCTCCCAGCGGACGACGTCTGCGGCCAAATCACAATGATCGTGTGGAAGTAAAATAATTAATTCCATCTTGTGAAATATAAGCAAGGACATGTATGCTCTATGGATCACATGACTATCATAAAGCACTGGTGTTTCTGTATTGATCATGCTGAAACAAATATTTTTCATATTGAGATATGTTCTTTGTCCACAAATTATGTAATAATTTCTCTTTATTTGCTTTAAAATGCATTTAAGCAATATGGAAGTGTGGAATCTCTTGTAAAGCATTGGCTAAAGTGACTGTAACCATATAAGGAATGGTTCGCCAGGAAACATCGTCTGCAAAGGCACCGAGACAGTCAAGATAAAGATGAAATTGTCTGCAGGATAATTATGCTAATCAGCTCTCCCACAATGACAAAGTCAGAAGCTCATTGCATTTGCAAATAAGGGCTGCTCATGGTGTGGGTTGCTCATGGTAATGACTTTGCTTGCTCAGAACTCACTGTCAGGCCATGAGTAAATGGAATACAATCTCTGTTCAATATACTGTGGTCTTGTTAATTCCAGAGAACTGTAATATATCTTATAAAACCTTTGGATCATTATGAAACGTGCTCTCCTGAGTGCACCAGTAAAATGTTCAATACCATCACTGTACACTCAAAGTGAATATTTCAAACCATATGATTATAATAATAACCAATATAATAATAACGAATATATAATCCCCGTACAGGCCCAAGCACATCTGGGCCAGGTAAGGGATATTGTTGTTACTCCGTGCTAAGGTAAAGGAAATATGTACCCAACTGTTGTGTTTGCTGCTCTGATACTTTAAAATATAGTTGATAATGGATCATTGCATACTGAAGGTTGTTTTATAAATGAAGAGATATAGTATTGTTACGGCTGTGGAAATTCGCATTCCACCATAAAGGGTCCTCAGGTGAGATATATCGGTAAGTTCATGTGTAGTGAGCCCAAACCTGTTGTTTAGAGGGAATATATGTGATCCATCCGGGCTGCAACTCTTTGAGATAGTCATTTTTCTTTTGCTGTCGTTAATTTGGTGCAAGAACAACAACGAACATCGCTACAACCAACATCTCAATGATCACGCCATTCACTACACGACGCCAACAATCACGCCATTCACACCACGACAACACCTTCCACAACTACGCTACCACATCTTCGCCACTCGCCATTCAACGAGCACCGTGCGGTCACGATCTTGGCGGGATGGATGAAAGGAGCGGAGTGGCAGCAGCAACCAGGGTGCGAAGGGGCATCTCCCACCCAAAGCTCCCGCTTGAATATCTTCCGCCGGATTTTCCCTTATGCTTTTCCCGCGCTTTGGCATGGGGGAGGTACGATTTGAGCCAGAGGTCAAATGTGAAAAAAGGTGGGGGCCTGATTTTGGGGGAATAATTCCCTCGCCCTGAGCAAAAACTGACTTTCCTCGTCCCCGCACGGGGCGGGGAGGGGGGAACGAGAGGGCACGCCCCTTTTTGGGAAGCTTTCAGGTGGAGGCGGTGGAGCCAGAAACGGGGCGGGGCGAAGGGCGGAGCCCCGCCCTACAAAAGGCGTGGGCTCTTGGTTGGTTCAGTCGGTTGTCGTGGGTGTGGAGAGTCCTTGCTCTTGGTTCAGTCGGTTGTCGAGGGGTGGAGAGTCCTTGCTCTTGGTTGGTTCGGTCGATTGTCCAGAGTTGTGGGCGTGAAGGTCGACGATAACGTCGTTCCCTTGTCCCTGTTCCCTTATCCCTGAAGGGGAATTGTGGAGAGTTGTGGTGATTGCTCCTGGTCGGAGGTTCTGTTCGTTCGTCCCTGGCGGGCGGACGACACGTGCAGGCGTGAGGCATGAGCACAGTGGACCACGTCGGAGGGACTCGGAGTTACGGTCGCCAAGGACTCGACGCGTTAAGGGAAATCGCGACTTCCTTTTCTTTTGGGGTTTTGTGTAAATGTCTGTGGGTGGTGCCAGTCTTGAAAGGTAGAACTGTTATAAGTGTAGCCGTGTAAATCACATTCGGTTGTAGATCTGCTTGCTTTTATTGTGTTTTCTTGCTTGACTGTAATATACGTGCCTTCCGTGCTTCCGTAATAAATGTGCTGGTCCAATTGTTCCCCGTTTCGCTGCGTCCTTTCCTTTGTTTGAATCTCCATCTTGCATCACGTAAGAGATTAATAGTGGGTTGAAAACACCCGGTAACTAATCTGAACCGTCAAGGTCGACGATAACTCCGCTCGGTTATCCCTGTAGTACGGAACGAGCCGCTTAAGCGGTTCGTGTCCGGAGTCGACCTGTGGTGTGGTACAACTCCTCGGTACGCTGTCCGCGCGGGTACTTAGGTAAATCGACCATTCGGCGATCGGACCCTATTTCGCGCGGGTAGAATGCGGACTGAGTTGTGAGGTTAAACCCCCACCCGTGACTGGCTCCTGGCGGTAGTTCCCGGAGGGTCACGACTGAATTGTCCGTTCCGGTGGGCGACGCGGTCGCCATTCGAGTCAAGTGGCCGATCGCAAGCCGGACGGGCCAGAATTCGTAACATTGGCGTCAGGTCGTGGGATACGAACTCATCCCCCTCCTCGTAACATTGGTGTCCGGGAGTGAGATTCAAATCCACCCCGCCTCCAAGCTAAATTCACGGGGAACGGACCAGGGGTGTGCGAAGCAACCCCCCCCCCCCGTTCCCCCCAAATTACGAGCGAGCCAAATTTAATCTGCTTACGTGAAATAAGATGGCATTTCAAGGCGAGCGGGTGCTGGGGGTATTAGATATGTCTTTTAATGTAGAATCCATGGCCCGGGATGGTACCTCTTGTATTTTGAATCCGTGGGGGAGTTCAGCCTATTCTGAGCACGAACTTTGCCGGCAAACGGAGTCACAAGATGGCAGCGCGGCCGTACTTCAGCGCGGCACGAGGCGTGAGCGAGCGGTTATTTATGGCATGGCGAACGGCACGACACGAGGTGAGTGTTTTCAGCCACCGCGTCAAACCACGTGGTCATGGCAGGCGGACATTGCCGGGCTTCGGAAACAATGGGAGGAAGGATGGAAAACCGAGCTCGAAAAGAAACAAAAGGAGCACGATTTGGAATTAAAACATCTAAAGGAAAAAAATATTAGAAAAGTCAAGACAGTTCGAAGAACTACAGGGAGAAAGGAGGAAAGTCGAGCGGAGTACCTATGAGTTAAAAAGAGAAAGGAGCGAACTTGAGCGAGAGGTAGAAAAACGCAATCGGAAAAGAGAAAGCTTGGAACAGTAGATAGAAAGAGGAAAGGAACGGCAGGAAGAACTAAAAGAATCCAATAGGAAAATGACCGAATTTTGGAAGGAAGCATGCAAAATTGGTGATGAGGCCAGAAGGGAAAGACGGAAAAAAGTTTTGGAGTTACAGGAACTTGAAGACAAAGAGACGGAATTACAAGATTTGCTGGGGACGTTGAGGGAGGAATTATGGGAAAAGCTTCTGAGTTACAGAAACACCGAAACAAAGAGCCGGAATTAACGGAAACAACGGAAACGAGTTGAGGATGGTGAGAGAAGAAAGAACAAGGACGGAGAATGAAACGTTAAGGAGCCACACTGTACAGATCGAACAGCTGGAAGCGAAGGCCAGATTAAAGAATGAGATGCAAGAAAGAGTAATGATGGAAGAACGAATGAGACAGGAGAAGGAAGTCAGCCAACTGAAGGAAATAACGAGATTGCAGAATGAGGAACAAGGAAGACAGTGGAATAGGAAATACAAAGAACAAGGAATGAGACCAGGAGAAAGAAATCAGTCAGTTGAAAGAAATGACGAGATTGCAGAATGAGATGCATGAAAGAGTAATGAAGGAAGAACGAATGAAGCAGGAAGGAGAAATCAGGAGATTGAAGGACACGAGATTGGAGAGGGAAGAACGAGAGGAACAATGGGATAGAAAACAAAAGGAACATGAAGCCGAGGTTGACCAATTGGAAGAAAAGGTAAAGCTGGAGTGCGAGGAGATAGACAAAGAACAGCGAATGAAACACAAAAGGGAAATTAACCAAAAGATGAAAACCATGAAACTGGAGAAGGAAGGACAGGAGAGGAAACAATGAAGAGTAGTGAGAGAGCAGCAAATGAAACACAGGAAGGAAATGAGCCAATTGAAAGAAACGATGAGATTGGAAAATGAAGAGCAAGAGAAACTGTGGGGTAGAAAACAAGAACAATGCGAGTTTGAAATTGAACAACTAAAACGGAGAGCAAGATTGGAGTCAACGAAGATTGAGGAGCTCCGGAGGGAGAACGAACAGCTAATGGGGCTCAGAGAGGAAGAACGACTCAGATGGGAAGGAAAAAGGAGCCAGAAAGAAATAGAAAAAATAGAGAAGAGACTGCACGATAAGGACAGGGTTGGGGATGAGCACACACACATTGAGGTAGTGGAGGACCATGGGGGGGTGGAGGGGGGGAGCTGGCGGACTGTTTAGGGACCCGGTGCGAGCAGCTGGATAGCCTCCTTCGGGAACGGAGGGAGACGCTATTCTCCCTTGAAGCTGGTCACGACCAGGTGAATTCGGTCGTGTCGAGCGAGTTAGAGGGGACGAGTGCTGTGGACAGGTGCACGTGCAGCTTGGGGGTATAGAGGCCCCGGGAACCCTTGTGGGGACACGAATCCCCAGTGCGATTGTCCCGGTGTTTGTGGAGCCGAGGTGCGTGCTTCCCAGCACGCCGTGTGTGGATGAGGGACCGCGTGTGAGTGTCACCGCGTGTGAGTGAAAGGGTCTGTGTGAGGGAGACCGTGTGTGTGAGAGAGCGGTATGTAAGGGAGATGACGGTCAGCAAGCGGGAGCACGCAGCTGTGTCTCCCGGTGTGAGTGTAATGGAGTGGTGTGTGAGCATCGTAACACGCAGGTGTGCGTGGGTGGAATGAAGGCGACGACGGCGACAGAGAGACGAGGGCCGAGTAGCGGCCATAGCTGTAATGGGGACCGTGCCGGGTTTACCCAGCAGCGAGCGCGAGGTCTGTGCTGTGGTACACACGAGGCCGCCACGTGCGCGCTTGCGGGAGTGAAACCCGGTCCGGAAACGCCAGCGGTGAATGTTGCCGATCCCGTGGACGGACAAAGGTGAGGCAGGATTATGGATTTGGACCGGACGGGTTCTCCACGCGAGCGTGTGTGAAGCTCCAACGGGCAGAGCACATGTGTTTGCGTGGGGAACTCCTCGAAACGCGAGGCTTGTTTTTTTGAAGGCGCAGGGTGACGTCATGGCGGCACGTGGGGTTGGAATCCGGCAAGAAGGTGAATCCCTGCCGCATGGTGCCGTCCAAGAGGGACGAGGGATGCGAACAGCTGCCATGACGTCACACCAAAGGTGTGCGGCTGTGAATTGCCGCGCTGCTTGCGAGTTGCCGTGCTGGTGCTGAGCAATAAAAAAAAAAAAGAAAAAAAGCAAGCCTCGCTTCGGGTGAACAGGATTCCCTAGGCAAGGGGTGGAAGACCCCCTTGGCCGGGCACAGGATATAACTAGTTTGGGGGAAGGGTTAGTGATAGCAAGACCGGCTCCATGGGGCAGGGGTAAGTCCTCATGGGGCCCATGGAATGGATTAGTTAGAGGGATTGTAGTCAGATTTAGGTTGGGAAAATGATTTTTGGATTTTGAGGACAGTGGCAGACTGTGAGTGTGTAGTGGGGACGTAGCTTAGCTACGTAGTGTTAAATGGAATGTGCTAGTAATTTAAGGGATGACGTGGGAGCACGAGGTAGTTAGGGGAAGTAGTGAGCAGGATGGCAGAGTTCGGCGATGTGTGAGAGTTGAAGAGTGAAGTGGAAAAAGTACATGATGAGTGAGTGAGGCCAGCGAGCCTGTGTGAATGGAGTGATTGTGGAATGCATGGTGCAATGAGTGATTGGGGGGAGGAGTGACTCCCACCCAAGGGACCCCGGGGGTCAGTGTAGACTGAGTTAGTGGGTCAGTTAAATTGACAAAATGGAGGTCGTTTTGCTGTTGGTGAGAATGTAGGCTCGATACACGCTTGGAGGGGTGCAGGAGCTCTGTTGACGGGCTGGGAGCGTGGCTACGAAAGGTATCGCATCGCTGAGTGGATATCCCAAGCACCAGGCTAGTCGGCCGCGGTAGGCCAAGGGCCCATGGGGGGCCAGGATAGCGTAGTGGGCATGGGTGCGCCCGCATGATGCGGAGGCCCGGGGCGCCATTGGCCGCGTGGGCAGTGTCGTGGGCACGGGTGACCCTCGGAAAGGGGCCTGGGAAGCCAGCCTGCCACGTGAGCGTATCAGGGGAGTCGCCATGGAGGGCACTCCCCGGTGTTTAGGGAGCTGGTAGGCTCGGAGGCAGTGTAGTGCCCGGGGGTGCCATAGCTGGAGAATCGGCAGAGGGTAGTGCCTGCCAAGGGAGCCACGCGTCCCAGCCACGAAACCGTGTGAGGGCACGGGCAGAAAATTGGGGGGCAAGGCCCAAAATTGTGAGGACACCAACACAGGCGACGGGAATCTTGGTCGTTAGAACCGATAGTTTAAGCGAGAGGCGCTTGTTGAATGCCCAGGGGTAGTTCAAAAGTTAAATGGATAGGGTGGATAGGAAGTGTACCCCTCCGCACCATCCATCCCTTCGCTCTCATTGTGGGCCGCTGGACCCACTTTGGGTTAGATCGCTGAAATCTGAGGAGGCCATCCTGACGCTTGAGTTGGGCCTCGACACAGGACGCTAGCTCTCCCTTATTCCCCTCCGGGAAGGGAACGTAGGGGTTGGGAGTAGGCAAGGTGACGAGATAGGTTAGCCGAACAGAGACAATAAAGGGGGTTAGGGGACGAATTTATAGTGGAAAGTAAAAATAAAACAAAAAAATTAATTGGGGATAAATTGGGTTTTACAAATTAAGGGAGTGGGTAGGTACAGTGACAAGCAAAGGCGATAGGTGGGAGGGGGACCGTAGGTAGGTCCGAGCCCGCCTTCCAAGTGGCCAACACCACCGCACTCCCTCCACTGAAAGGCAAAGGCTGGCCCACTTCATCGGCTGGCTGTTTGCTTCAAGGCCTGTGCCGGTCGACCGTCTGCCGGCTGTTTTTACTACAAGGCCTGTGCGGGTCAGCTTCACGGCCAGCTGTGTTTGCTGCAGCGGCCCTGTTTTGCCATGCCTTGCCTGTCCACCTTTGCCATGCCATGCCAACTGCCCACGTTCACCAGCCCCTGTTCTGTTTTGATCCCCCCCCGTTCATTTCCATGTGCGCTGGGATCGTCACCAAGTTGCAAGGACTGCACTGTTGGCAGCTACAACATGGGCCTGCAGTGGTGGCCCGTGCGACGGTTCACCTTTGACTTTTACCTTTTTCCTGCAGAGTCCATAGATCCTGGGCCATGGTTTAGTGTAAAATTTGTGAGGTGTTAAGATGTATTGTATATGAGTGCGCCCCAGGCATGTCAGTCTTAGCGCTGGCATTGTATTTAAGTCGTCCGTATGAGTGTTTGTTAGTAAGTTACTCAGCCCTCAGGTTATTTATTTTGGGGACACGAATACACTGAATGTCGCACTCAGGGATCCAAAGGTAAAACGTATTGGGGAGAACTACACATGATGGCACACGAGAATTTGACGACTCGGGACGAGTCTGTAAAAAAGGGGAGGGGGTAGTGTTACGGCTGTGGAAATTTGCATTACACCATAAAGGGTCCTCAGGTGAGATATATCAGAAAGTTCATGTGTAGTTAGCCCAAATCCGTTGTTTAGAGGGAATATATGTGATCCGTCTGGGCTGCGACTCTGAGATAGTAGTTTTTCTTTTGCTGTCGTTAATTTGGTGCAAGAACAACAACGAACATCGCCACAACCAACATCTCAACGATCATGCCATTCACTACAGGACGCCAATAATCACGCCATTCACACCACGACGCCACCTTCCACAACTACACTACCACATCTTCGCCACTCGCCATTCAAACGAGCACCGTGCGGTCACGATCTCCGCGGGACGGATGAAAGGAGCGGAGTGGCAGCAGCAACCAGGGTGCGAAGGGGCATCTCCCGCCCGAAGCTCCCGCTTGAATATCTTCCGCCGGATTTTCCCTTCTGTTTTTCCCGCGCTTTGGCATGGGGGAGGTGCGATTTGAGCCAGAGGTCAAAGGTGAAAAAAGGTGGGGGCCTGATTTTGGGGGAATAATTCCCTGGCCCCGAGCCAAAACTGACTTTCCTCGTCCACCGCACGGCGTCGGGAGGGGGGAACGAGAGGGCACGCCCATTTTTGGGAAGCTTTCAGAAGGGAGGTGGAGCCATAAACGGGGCGAGGCGAAGGGCAGAGCCCCGCCCTACAAAAGGCGTGGGCTCTTGGTTGGTTCAGTCGGTTGTCGTGGGTGTGGAGAGTCCTTGCTCTTGGTTCGGTCAGTTGGCGAGGGGTGGAAAGTCCTTGCTCTTGGTTCGGTCAGTTGGCGAGGGGTGGAGAGTCCTTGCTCTTGGTTGGTTCGGTCGATTGTCGAGAGTTGTGGGCGTGAAGGTCGACGATAACGTCGTTCCCTTGTCCCTGTTCCCTTGTCCCTGAAGGGGAATTGTGGAGAGTTGTGGTGATTGCTCCTGGTCGGCGGTTCTGTTCATTCGTCCCTGTTGGGCGGACGACATGTGCAGGCGCGAGGCACGAGCACAGTGGACCACGCCGGAGGGACTCGGAGTTACGGTCGCCAAGGACTCGATGCGCTAAGGGAAGTCACGACTTCCTTTTCTTTTGGGGTTTTGTGTAAATGTCTGTGGGTGGCGCCAGTCTTGAAAAGTAGAACTGTTATAAGTGTTGCTGTGTTAATCATATTCGGTTGTAGATCTGCTTGCTTTTATTGTGTTTTCTTGCTTGACTGTAATATACGTGCCTTCCGTGCTTCTGTAATAAATGTGCTGGTCCAATTGTTCCCCGTTTCGCTGCGTCCTTTCCTTTGTTTGAATCTCCATCTTGCATCACGTAAGGGATTAATAGTGGGTTGAAAACACCCGGTAACTAATCTGAACCGTCAAGGTCGACGATAACTCCGCTCGGTTATCCCTGTAGTACGGAACGAGCCGCTTAAGCGTTTCGTGTCCGGAGTCAACCTGTGGCGTGGTAAAACTCCTTGGTACGCTATCCATGCGGGTACTTTGGTAAATCGACCATTCGGCGATCGGACCCTATTTCGCGCGGGTAGAATGCGGACCGAGTTGTGGTGAGGTTAAACCCCCACCCGTGACTGGCTCCTGGCATTAGTTCCCGGAGGGTCACGACTGAATTGTCCGTTCCGGTGGGCGACGCGGTCGCCATTCGAGTCAAGCGGCCGATCGCATGCCGGACGGGCCCGAATTCGCAACAGTATGTTTGTTCACGATGTAACAATATCATCATGTATGTTTCACTTGGTTGGCAAATTGGGTAGAACTACTTTGTCTGGTGCCGATAAGTCGGGCCCCCAAAAGGCATTGCAGTCTCATTAACTCTAGTGTCCCATTCAACTGTAAAAATTGTGCAAACACGAAGCTCATTAACTCTGCTTTCCCATTGTCCTCTTATTTTGATTGTAAAGCAGGAGTCTCATCGAAATGCTGAGGTCATGGACCTCTGATTGTTCTGCAAAGCTGTGCAAACCAGATGCTCAATCAGCATGCTGAGATAAATGCTCATCATTGTCTATGTAAATGAAGGTTTTCTGTGCATGCACGCCCTGAAGGAAGACACATTCTTTCACAGCGCCATCTGCTTTAATTACGCACAAGATTGTTTTCTCTTTGCTTAAAGGACCTCGTGTGCAAACATCGCTTTCTTGTAGAGTCAGAGATCTGATTGGACTCTTGAAACAAGATTTTCTCTCCACATATTGTTGTGGGCCGGGGTTCGGTGGCGATAAACGACCACGAGGTGGAGCAATGGAGTAGTCTCCCACCGAACACCCGGAATTTAGGTTGTTACTCTCGGATAAGTCCGAAAGGTCACGGGTCCCTTAGCGGACCGTAGTCGCCAATATTTTGACGGCGTGGGATAGGGTTAATTGCCTAATTTCAATATACCTAAGTACCCACGTCGTCAAATTACCGGAGAAATCACACCCTCGGCCGACTTTGTCTGAACCGAGTAGCTATCACCGACCGGAAGTTACCAAAGTCGCGCCGGACCCAATAACAACTTACCGGCCCAAACGGCCTCACTAATTCTCAATACGCACAGTGCTGGACCAATGGGAAAAAGCACAGAAAACGAGCTGGTACATTTAAGATGGGGGTATATTTATAACCAATAATCGGGGAGGGGAGCACACAAAGAGCAGAGTTATCACGAATAAAAGAAATACAATTTACAAGGAATGAAAAGCACTTTACAGTTTCTACTTACAGGAGGGTGCCACACACACACACACACACACACACACACACACACACACACACACACACACACACACACACACACACACACACACACACACACACACAGGACCTCGTGGGTCTATTTTCAGTCCTCAGTCCAGGAGAGAAAGGCGAGCCGGGGTACCTTCCCACCTCATGCGGTCACACCGACTCCAAACCACCACGGTGGGCCTCAAACCCACGATCCGAAGTCCATGGCCCACAATCGAGGCCAAGTCGCCACGACTGCAGACCGCGCGAACCATGACCACCACTGTTCGGTCACCACCACCACGGTGAGCCACCGCAAAGGACCGCAGACCGCTCGAACCACAACCACCACTGTCTGCCGTCCTGTCGTTTTTTTACCACCACTCTCTTGAGGTCCGAGTGATTTCTTATTTTGGCATGCTGGCCTCCCATTGGCTGGGCGTGCATGCGATGCTCGCCCTTGGTGAAATGGGCAGAGGAAACACTCCATGCCCTTTTTTGGAGTGGGGCTCCTATCTGAGGCGATGGAAGTCCCGCCCACGTCTGTGCTCGGCATTCATGCGCGTGAGGAAAGGCCGATGGTGGCAGGAGCGTAGGAGGGATGTTGTTGTTGTAGTTGATGTATAAAAACCTAACTCAAAAAATAACTCGTAGCGCACACACGAAATTCCCATTTGACAGAAGGAGGGATTCTAACTATAGACACATACTTATCGAAATAACTAAGCTTAGGTACTGCTGTCTGTTTGTGTGCAAATGGCTGCCAGATTCGAAACAATATACGCGTTTTTATAGAATAAACGATATGTTAAACAATAAAGGGTTTTCTCTTTTGGGGAAATCTCCAGCACAATTGGCAGCCTCAGAAATCAGATAAACAACACCAAGGATGATCTGCTAAATTGATGACCGTCCGGGTGGAAGATTTGACCTTTCCACTGTGAGATTCGGACCCCAGTTCCATTCGTGTCACAGTTATGTGATCATACTCAATAGTGCTAATGCAATTACTTCATACCAATCTTAACAGCATCATTTCATTGTCATCACATGTATGGTCTCTCCTTGCACTGGTAATATGATATGAATCACAATAAGCCCTTTAGCATTGCTCCATTTGATGTACAAAGCTTTGGTTCAGCCACATGAAATGTGTGTTATAAAAGCATACCCTATTGACACTGTCAAGTGGTTTTACGTATTTATTCCTCCTCTGCGTGGCTATTGTAACATGTAATTCGTGCATTTTGTGCAGCATCACTGTGGGAGATGACGCAAGTCAGTGGCAGATTCCTAAGAGTGCCTTTATTCATCAGTTTTGGAACCAACAACAATACCCCCCCCACCCCATCGCTGCCAGCATTATCAATACAAAAGTAGACATAAAATTGTGATCTGCCACCAAGGAATGAGTTGGAAATGAACGGAGTGTTTTTATCAGCATAGGCTAAAATGCAAGTGAAATTTGAAATGGGAATTTTTTGCTTTTTGCTGTTAGACCTTCTATCTGCACAAGGTTTATTACTATACATATATAACCTTAAGTTATGGTTTGATTTAAAGAGGGTAATGGCAAAACGTTCAGTCGATTGAAAAGCAAACGAGAAGATGATCACGTTTTGTTACAATTCTGTTTTCTACATCGATGTATAGCGAGAATGCAGACACCATCTTGAATCAATAAAGCAGTTTCTTCCTCTTCTGCTTCTTCTTCTTCATTTGTATGTTTTACAAGTCTGTCGGGTAGCATCATTGGCTGAGGGTGCAGCTGTGCCACTGATGCAATTCCCTCTGCTGGTTAGAGCAGGAATTTTTAATTTGGCTAGAGTGCCGGCAATAGCTCACTTACTCATCGCGAAGGCCACCGTAGAATCTTTAACGTCCACCAATGAATGCTGGCAGACGAGAAACCCATTTCACTTATTTTCGAGGGACGACAAACACATTGATGAAATGCTCTGTCGGTGAAACACTGAGACGACAGTTTATAGCTGGGTCTGGATTCAAACCCAGGCGAGACAGCTTAGACGCGAGTGTGCATACCTCTAGGCTAGTGTTTCCCAAACTATGGGTCGTGACCCAAACGTGGGTCGCGACGGGTCCAAAAATGGGTCGCGAGGACCCCGGCCAAATTTTTTTTTTTTTAATAAATCAAGCGGGTAAAAGGCAATCGTGCAAACGCCGCATCGTAGGACAGTGCCGTTTGGTACCGTTCTACTCGATAATTCAGGCCGAGGTGCAGCGACACTTCCGTTTCTACCTACTCTTGCCGTTCAGTACTTTGTACCCGCCCAAAACGGTTAACTGCAGGCCAATCATTTCGCCAGCTCACCTTTCCAATTACTCACTCTCTCTGCAACTGAAGTAATTTAGTGAGGTGACAAACTCAGTCCGGTCACTTCACATTGGCTGACCGACAAGTCAAGACGCTGTTTTGTCTGATCTACCTTGCTGGCTGGACTGCGCAGCGCAGTTATCTGCTCCACATTGTGTTGCGTGTTTTGTGTCAGTTAGCCTTGACACTGACTCCACTGACTGATCTAGTCGCCTATTTCGTTTTTCAGGATGGCAAAGCGTTCCTACAAGCAAGCATTTTTGGATGTGGGCTTCACTTCTATCAGTGATCATGGTTCTGTGAAGCCACAATGTGTCTTGTGCTTCGAAGTGCTGTCCAACGAATCGCTGAAGGAAAACAAACTGAAGAGGCATCTGGCGATGAAGCACGCGGAGCACATCAACAAGGATCGTGAGTTTTTTGAGCGCCGAGAAGCAGCTCTGAAGCGGAGCTGGTTTGAGCCGGCGACGAATCCAGCGCTTTTGGCCGCCAAGCAAGCGACGCTGGCATCCTACCTCGTCGCGCAGCGCATCGCAAGGAAGATGAAGCCGCACACGATCGGCGAACAGCTCGTCAAGCCCGCAGCCATGGACATGGCCAGACTCGTCTGCGGCGACGATGCGGCCAAGAAAATGCAGTCCATCTCGCTATCCGACAACACGATTCGCAGCCGTATCGTCGACCTTTCGCTAAAATATAAAGGACCAGGTGGTGGCCCGCATGAAGAAGGCGGAAAAATGGAGCTACCAACTCGATGAGTCGACGGATGTCGGAAACGATGCCCAGCTCATGATTTTCGGGAGGTATGAGGGTGAGGCGGACCTCGAGGAAGAATTTATATTCTGCACGCCAATGAAAACGACGACAACTCGCGCCGATATCTTCAACGTCGTGGACAACTTCCAACAAGAAAGCCTGAGCTGGGAAAAGTGTGTTAGCCTGTGCACCGACGGCGCTCCCGCGATGCTTGGTGTTCGACAGGGATTCACTGCGCGAGTCAAGTAAGTCAATCCGAACGTCGGAATTTTCCACTGCCTTTTGCATCGCGAGAACCTTGCTGCGCAACAACTTTTGGCAGTGATGCAGGAAGTTGTCGCTGTTGTCAACTTCGTCAAAGCCAGCGCCGTGAACTCTCGCCTGTTCAAGAAGATGTGTATTGACTTCGGGTCTGAATTCCAACATCTCCTCTTCTACTCCAGTGTGAGATGGCTCTCCCGCGGCAAGGTCCTGCGTCGTGTAGTGGAGCTACGAACAGAGCTGCAGATATTCCTCAACGAGAACCATCTTCGCCATGCCATCCAGTTCCACGAGAAGCCCTGGATGCTCAAAGTCTGCTACCTCAACGACGCCTTCGCCTCAGTGAACGAACTGAACACATCCATGCAAGGCAGGGATCAAAACATCATCACGCTCTCCGAGAAACTGTCGGCCTTCAAGGAAAAGCTGCTGCTCTGGAAGGAGAAACTGGAGCGTGGAAGAACAGCGGCGTTTTCGTCATTGAACGAGTACTTGGAGGAGTGGGAGGACAATGAGATTGGAGCGCTCGATGCGATCAAGCCCATCCTGGTGAACCATTTGGAGAACCTGATCACCGAGTTCGATCGCTACATCTCGGGCAGAGATCTGGCGTCCCAGCACTGGATCAGGAATCCGTTCCAGGTTAAGGTTGGCGACCTGTCTGAGGATGTCCATGGACTGCAGGAAGAGTTCATCGAGCTGCATCACGACGAGTTCCATCGACAACTCTACGCCAAAGCATCACTTGGAGAGTTCTGGACTGCGGTCAAGAAAGAAAAGCCCATAATCGGCGTCGAAGTCATGAATGTTCTGCTCCCGTTTGTGACCACGTATCTGTGCGAGCAAAGCCTTTCGGCGCTGAGGGTCATCAAAACCAAGGCGCGCAATCGCCTCGACCCCGGCCACGACATGCGCATTGCGCTCAGCAAGATCGAGCCCCGCATCGAAGACATCATGCAGACGAAGCTGCAATTACACTTCTCACACTAATATAGTATGTATTAGCGCTGGTTGTCTGATTTTATTTTATTATGTTTCATGGAAAAAGACGCTGATTGAAGCTTGGGTCGCGAGATTTTCACCACACCCGGATTTGGGTCGCGCTCAAAAAAGTTTGGGAAGCACTGCTCTAGGCCATCCTGTTAGCCATAAAAGCAGTTTCATGAATACTCAGAGAGGTTCAACCAATATAAGTGCTGGAAATATAATACGTAAATAGACCTTGTTGCTCGAGATGACATCAGCACTCCCGAACAGCGATTGCTGATTTGCCATCAGTGGTCAAGTGGTACAGAACATTATTGCTTCGATAAAAGGTTGAGCCACTGTGTGAGGATTGCGAAGCTTTTGCCTCGAGGGGGTTGAGGGGAGAAATGGTGTGCTGAGAAATGGTATGGATTGATCGTCAATTACTTTGTTGATCCTCTGCCACCTACCAGGAAAAGTTGGAATGATGGGAGCGGCATTGGCAAAATGCCCCCATATTAATTAGGGAAATGCTCCGACCTGCGATACCAACATAAATGGGCCTGTGAAGTTTATCAGCAAGGAATAGGATGGCAATGGAGCATCTTACAATCCAAAATAATTATTTATTTTCAATTTAACGATCAGAAGCAAAAAAATTCAAAATCTTTGAGATGAAATGGAGTGAAATACATGATTCATGTAATGGCAGGAATTGAAAGAAAATCTGCAGTTATGCCAAATAGTTCATAATAATTAGTTTGAGATTACAGTACACACAAACTGTCTGACAGGATAGTGCAGAGGAAACACAATTACCTTACAGCTGTCTAGCCTGGGTACGAGTCTCAGCACGACTTTAAGACGTTGGATTGGTGCTACGCAGACAGGGTGCCGGATCAAAAAGTGTCGCCGTCCCATGGATGTCCCGTTGTGCTCGTATTCGCTGGTTGATAATAAAGATCCCACAGTGTCTTTTGCGAAGTGTAAATGAGTCATCACCGGGACCACAAATTCGAAATTCCTGCTTCCTTCAGACAAGCAACCTATCCAGGATTAATTATAGCCTTGAAGAGTTTCACGACGTATGAAATGGTTTGTCAAGATTGGTGTGGAAGAATTTGACTGGCCTGCACTGAGCCCTGACCTCAACACCATCGAACACCTTTGGGATGATTTGGAACGCCGACTGCGAGCCAGACCTAATGGCCCAACATCAGTGCCTGACCTCACTAATGCTCTTGTGGCTGAATGGAAGCAAATCCCCAAAGCAAAGTTCCAACATCTAATGGAAAGCCATCCCAGAAGCGTGGAGGGTGTTATAGCAGCAAAGGAGGGATCAACTCCGTATTAATGCCCATGATTTTGGAATGAGATGTTGGACGAGCAGGTGTCCACATACTTTTGGCCATGTAGTGTACTTTGCTTGTCACCAGCCTCTCCACAGCGATTCACTGAGGTGAAGCAGATCTCGTGTGGTGAAGTGCAGATTATATTTTTACAGATATGATAATGCAATGATGCATATGGCAGGCAAAGAGTCCCAACTAAGCAGTTGCAACACTTGGGGGCAAACTCGTGTTAATGGCAGGAATGTGCAGTGCATGATAATGTTTCACTTTAAGTGATATGATAGTTAAAGCGGTATTTGTGACAAGTAGTGTGAAAGCAAGATATTAATATGATACCAGGCAATTAAAAGATGTCCCAGTAACTACACGTGCTGAAGGTGATGGCAGATATGCAGAAGTGAAAATGGTGAGAAGATAAGTACTGTGTCGTATCATGCTCACAGTAAATAAATTTAAAATTTGGATTCTAAAGGCATAAAATAATCCAACTGAGGCCTGTTAACATGAAAAGTTGATTACATGCATTGTTACCACACAGAAAGTAGATTACTCATATTGGAAATAGTTTCATTTTTATCATTCGCAAATAACCCCATAATAGTTGGCTGCAGACAGTTGTTGGATCCTTATGAATGATGCTTTCTTATTGAATAGTGGGTGGCAGGATTATGTTAACGACACTCGAGCCCAAGGATAGCCATGCCACATATAAAACATACCCATCAGAGATAGGGAATTCCCTGCCATTGAAAAGTTTAGGGCATATTTCACGATAACATCGCTTTTCAAGATGGCTGCCTGGTGGCCATATTGAATGTCCAACGGGGCAGAAATTCAATAGAAACCTACTTCGTCCCATTACCTACCTTCCCAGCAAGTTTCGTTGGAAAGGAAAAAAATTTAGGGCCTATTTCGTGATAATGTCATTTTTCAAGATGGCTGCCTGGCGGCCATGTTGGATGTTCGACATGGCCGAAATTCAATAGCAACCTACTTCGTTCCGTTACCTACATTTCCAGCAAGTTTCATCAGAAAATAAAAAAATTAGAGCCTATATCACGATAACGTCGTTTTTTTCAACATGGCTACCGGGCGGCCATATTGGATGTCCGAGCGGGCCGAAACCATGTTGGAAAAAGTTCCCCAGGGGTGAGGAACGTAGTAACCAAAAATAATTGAAATCAGATAAGCGGTTTTCCATTTATTACAAAAAACTTTTTTTTCAAGATGACCGCCCCAGTCGGCCATCGTGGATCCGGCCATGCCCAAAATCAATAGGGTTCTTCCTTTTCAGGTGGTACATGTGTGACGCAAATTTCAAATCGATATGGCGTACAGTATATGAGTTATCGCACTCACAGCTATAAATGTTGACGCCCAGCCAGCCGGACGGACGACCCGGGTGACAACAATATCCCCCTTCCGCCACGCGGCGGGGTCTAAAAATTGTCAAAAGAACAAGTTTATCTCCCAGTTTAAGTTTATCAGTTTAAAAGTAGGGAATACTTTTTATCTAGGCATGGCATCAGCAAGTAAAAGGAAGAATAGTAGAAAGAAAAGGAAAAGTTATAACTCTTAATCCTTTTTTTTTTGTATACAGTCAAGGCTCGTGGAAGAGCTCGTCCACTGAATGGATGAAGACTTAAGAGGACAAAAGGAACGGGAGAGACAGATGGGACATCAACAGTGGAGTTGAAGGGGGAGGCCTGGACAACCAATGGGAGTGGAGAGGAATTGGGGGGGGGGAGGCCTGGACAACCAATGGGATGGAGAGGAATTGGGGGGGGGGGAGGCAGGAAAGGATGTGTGGGGTGGATAAGATGGATATAGAAGGAAAATACATTTGATTCCCAAATAAAGACACATTTCAGATCCCAGGAAACAGTATGAATCCAAAACAGAAACCTTCTGCGAAAACAGATGATGTACGAGGAACAGATATGTTGCCTTGAGCCATTATCATCGTGGAAAGGCAGGGCAGACAAACCAACTTTAAACATACCTACAATGTCATTCCTCATAGTGTCAGGGATCAGAAATGCTTGCTGGCTATCAGGCGAGATGTATCGAGAGAATATTCCCATCGCCTCCCTCTGAAGATCTGAATGAAATGTCAGATGAAAAGGAGGGATTGGTTAAGGATGCTGTCTAAGTACAGACGTTTACAGTTAAATGGCCAACATTGGTAATTTATGCAAAAGACTCGAGGAAATTTTGAAATTAAAATTATCTTAATGGAAAATTAGTTGGATGTTACTTAAAGAATGATATGTACCCAAGCATAGATATTCGTAAAATTAAAAACCTACTTTCATTTACACCAAATATGGTTCAGGTTAATAGTAAATGAGCTGTCAGCATATTCAATGAAGATGGTTGAAATATAATAATAAATGAAATTATATATATATATATATATATATATATATATATATATATATATATATATATATATATATATATATATATATATATATATATATATATATATTTTCTAACCACATTTGGTGGCTTTAACGGTTAGAGCATTTGCTCTGAGTCTGGGGGGTCAGCGGTTCAAACCCGATCCCAGCAGTCATACCAAACACTAAAAATGGTACACACTGATTTGTTGCCTCACACCAAGAATTTAAAATGGATAGAGCACATTAAAAAAAAAAACGTAGGTTGGTAACAATTGAACAGGCTCGATAGGCCTAATGGCCTCCTCTAGAGTTGAAGTTCCTTGAAAGGGAACTCGTATTATAACAAGCAATCCTTTTTAACTTTGGGGATGTTATGGCAAATAAAACTATTTTAAGGCTTGAAGAATTACTCTTCCAACATTAAACCTCTTGCTTCCTAAAGACCCTGTCACACCTTGACGATTTAGCCAGCGTGTACAGGACGTATGCAAAATTTGGCTAAAACGCTGGCACACGTCGAATACGTTATGGGTAAGTTTGTATACGTTAAGAGCACGCTGGCATACGTCGTATTACGCTGGCTTTTTTCGTAGTACGCTGGCATACGTTGTAGTATGCCGAGGTGTTAGACAAATTTTCCATGCTTGAAATTTTTCGACGTATGCCAGCGTATGACTCACACGTTCCGCATAACGCCGGCCATAAGTTGTAGGCACGTTACGCGATCGTTGACACACGTCGACACACGTTACTTGTAAGTTAGTCATAAGTCGAAACACGTTGAGGTAATGTTTAGCGTACCCGAAACTTATTTCTAACCTATGAGTAAAGGGTTGTAGGCACGTTACGCGATCGTTGACACACGTTACTTGTAAGTCACTCATAAGTCGAAACACGTCAAGGTAATGGTTAGGGTCAGCGTTCCAGACTCCCTGGTTTTTTTTTTTGTTTTTTGTTTTTCTTCTTCGGTATGACGGTGATGTTGACACTTCGATTTATAGCGCGGTTATAATTTTATATAATTAAGAGGCTGCCGCTCAACGATTTAAATCATAACCACACGAGAAATCGAAGTGTCAACATCACCGTCATACCGAAGAAAAAACAAACAAACAAAAAAAAAAAAACAGGGAGTCTGGAACACTGACGCTAACCATTACCTCGACGTGTTTCGACTTATGAGTAACGTACAAGTAACATGTGTCGACGTGTGTCAACGATCGCATAGCGTGGCTACAACTTATGCCAGCGTATGTGGAACGTGTGTTATACGTCGAGTACGTCGAGAAATTTTCAACATGCTGAAAATTTCTCCACGTACTCGGCGTATGACGACGTATGCCAGAAAACTACGACGTATGCCAGCGTGCTCTTAACGTATACAAAACTTACCCATAACGTATTCGACGTGTGCCAGCTTGGTTCGGCAAACTTTTCATACGTAGGCATACGCTGGCTAAAACGTCAAGGTGTGACAGCGGCTTCACAGTTCGATGTCTAGTGCGGTTATGATTTGAATCGTTGAGCCGCAGCCTATGAATAACCTATGCCACGTGATCGTCGGCGATACGCTGCCGCGCACTATGCACAAGTTAGACTATCGTTGGGCATAGGTTGTGAATGCCGCCAACACGCTCAGCATTCGTTGGTACAAGTTATCTATATGTGATTAAAACGTTCTGTGTACGTTACTAATACGTTATGCATACGTCCAACACGTTATTATACGCCCAAAACCTTTTAAAAAACATCAATAGTTCAGTGTACGCCAGCGTTTTACATACATTTTGAGACCTTTCCATACGCTGGCTAAAACGTCAAGGTGTGACAGCCCCTTAACCCCAGCATTTCTTCACCAATTATTCCTTAGAATATTCACTTACTTTTCATGATGACATCTGAGCTTCGTTCAACCTGATTTGGTGCCGCAAGCCTCTCATACACAGTGCCACCACACCCTTCCACATGGGAATCAAATGTACTGTCGCGCTTTCTGCTGGTCAATTTTTGTCCAGAAACAGTCAATAAACTCCCTCCATCACTCTCGAGCTGCAGCCTTGAATGCACTTCCATTCCAACCACATCTCTGTCTGACGTGTCGACAGGCATCCTGCCATCTGTCAATGGGACACAGCAGCTTTGAGCCCCTTTGATGGCAGAGTTGGGCTTTTTCCATGACCTGTGATCACAGCTTGGTGAACACCAACTCTCTGGCTCTGCATTAACATCGGCCTTTGATTGCTGTCCAACCAATGAAGTAAGCTTGACGGCATTGAGTGAGCGGGTGCGAAAATGAACCCAAGCGGCTTGGCGAAAGGTTTCGGCCTCGAGCCAAAAATGAGCCAACCTGGAACCCACTCTTGCTTGCTTGCCCCCCGAGTCAAGGTGTGCTAGGAAATACAAACGGGCCGATTGGTCCACAAGCACGCGGGCCAGTGTGCGGCATAGACGGGGCTGATGTTCAGCCCCAGGCGAGGTCGGTGCAGGGGTAACAGATACATGACCTGTGAGTGGGTGATAAAAATAGACATTTCAGATTCAAGGAAACGGTACGAACCCAAATTATAACTACCCGAGAAGTGTTTTGTGCGAGGTTTGACATGGGCATATGATGCACAGTACCAAGATCACCGAAGTGATGTTCTTCAGTGAAAGTGGGACCCCGATTCAGGCTCCTCACTCTACCTCCAACCCCCTCCATCTCCCCAGAAATAGCATTGAGTGCATCTCGACTTGGGGATGGCGTTCGCTGTAACATGTGATTCCGCGTAGGCAAGGTCTTGCGCGCAATACCAGTCACACCCACTGTGGCTGAAAAACAAGAACGAGGAATTAAAAAAAAAAATGAAATATTGATGTTCCTCGCATAGAGTAGGCCTAGTAATGGAATAAAGGCTATGGAAAAACAGTATAAGCAGAGAACAGAGAAGAGGCAAAAACTAAACAAACATCCTTGTTCACTTCTGTGGCAGCCACTTTGTGCCTTGCAAGTTAACCACTCTGGCAAGATGACTGTATGGCACATCCAAGCAGGAAATCTATATGTGATTAACAACAATAATAATTAAAACAAAACATGCAATTTCTTACAATCATCCTGGAACAGATTTTCTTCACGTGTAAAATCAATATTGTGCAAAGTAAGAGCAATTATTTTTTTTAAACAAGTAAAAAAAAAGACATAAAATGTCAGAGCTCCCGTTGTTTTTGTAATTTTGCTGGATGGAGTTCAAGGGCAAGTCCACATTTATGTACAACAAAAATGGCTACCAATCTACCAGTCGGCCATCTGTGATCAGATCAAAAAACAAAGTGAGGGGCACGTGTAATATGGCATCATGTACTGTGAATGTGCCACATTTGAACAAAATTGGACCATCCATGTATGAGAAATGGTTGGGGACACATTTTTGTAAAAAAAATGGCCACCAGTCGGCCATCTTGAATCTGATCTCGAAGAAAAAAAAAAACATGACATGCTTATATAAGCCATCATTTTTTATTTGTGTGCCAAGTTTGAACAACATCGGTAAATGCATATCAGAGAAATGGTTGAGGATGAGTTTGACACCGTTTTTTTTTTTTTTTTACAATTAATATGGCCGCCAGTCAGCCATCTTGGATCTGATATCAAAAAAAAAAAAAAAGATGACGCGCACATGCATAACATCATGTATTATCTTTGTGCCAAGAATAAATAAAATCGGTCCATACATGTCCGAGTTATGGTTGCGGAGACACGCACACATGCACATGAAAAATCGAGACCAGATCCATAAACCCCTGTTTCGGACCAAGTCCAATGGGGGCTCATAACGAGAGAATCGGGAGACCAAAACTCACCTCCAACCTATCATCTCACATGCATGTGTTCCATTTGTCAATAAACAATCATTTATCCAGGTGATGAAAAGCTTTAATGTTCTTTCACAACCAAAAGTTCAGATGAACAATGTGAATGCCAATTGGATTGTCACTTATTAATCACCCAGCCAATCTACATGAATAAATGTCAATGTGTATGTGTGTCTCTCAGTGTGTCACCTCCTAACTCCAAAACCATGAAACATAGCAGCCTGAAACTTTGCATGCATTCGAAGAAAACTCCAAGGAAGTGCAAGAGTGAAAATTGGGTGTTTGGGTTAATTAAAACACCCTTTTGAAGATAATTAACAGCCTTATTTAATTATATTGTTCATCAGGCGCATCCTCGGTCACTGCTCCCGATGGGGTCTAAACGTGTATCCAGGGTAACCGCAATGGGGTCTGAAGCCACCATGTTTTTTGGCCTGCTCAACCATGCCTTGAGTTGGAACAGGCCACAATGATTTCTTCACGATAAAGTTGATTTTTTTTTCCACTTGCCTCACTCATATTATCGAGTGCCTGTTCATCATAGCTACAAATTGCTGGGTACATTGCAATGCTTATAAACGCCGGAGACATCAGCATTCGTTGCTTTATTTAATTTCCACAAATTCGATCACCACGAGAATCTCATATATCAGCAGAATTACAAAATTTAAGCTCCAGAATCGAACTTACAAGCAGTTCCAACTCCTAGAGAAGTGTTAATTTGGCCAATTCGGACAAATTTGACATTCCAGGCGAGTAGGGTAAGAATACTGATTCTGGCTCACTTTTCCCCATGTAAATGAATGGGGGATTTTCAGCGATTCATATTTTTTTCCCTAAAAATAAACCCCCTTTTTATCCCAAGGTATATTTATTTGTCTCCACTTTTAACTTGGAGGTTGAACCTCATTGAATTGAACACCTGGGGGTTGAACAGCTCACTCATTGAACCTATAAAGATTTGTTCATTCTCAAATTCCTTCAATAGTTTAATTTTCTTTGCACAATAATCCCCATCTAAAATATTGACAAACAAAACATTTGAATCTTTATATTTTTTAAGATACCCCATTTGTGCCATTACGAAATGATAAACTTCTCTTAATGCTCTTGTTTGACCACCTCCTGAGCCACAGGTTATTTTTTGTTAAGCCCCGCCCACTTTTCTTTAAGCCCCGCCCACTTTTGTTAAGCCCCGCCCACTTTCCACAAGGTATTCAATAAGCCCCGCCCACTTTTCTTTAAGCCCCGCCCACTTTTGCTAAGCCCCGCCCACTTTTGCTAAGCTCCGCCCACTTTTCATAAGGTATTTTTTCTAAGCCACGCCCACTTTTGCTAAGCCCCGCCCACTTTTGCTAAGCTCCGCCCACTTTTCATAAGGTATTTTTCTAAGCCACGCCCACTTTTCCTAAGCCCCACCCACTTTTGCTAAGCTCCGCCCACTTTTCATAAGGTATTTTTCTAAGCCACGCCCACTTTTCCTAAGCCCCGCCCACTTTTGCTAAGCTCCGCCCACTTTTCATAATGTATTTTTTCTAAGCCACGCCCACTTTTGCTAAGCCCCGCCCACTTTTGCTAAGCTCCGCCCACTTTTCATAAGGTATTTTTTCTAAGCCACGCCCACTTTTCCTAACCCCCACCCACTTTTGCTAAGCTCCGCCCACTTTTCATAAGGTATTTTTCTAAGCCACGCCCACTTTTCCTAAGCCCCGCCCACTTTTGCTAAGCTCCACCCACTTTTCATAAGGTATTTTTTCTAAGCCACGCCCACTTTTCCTAAGCTCCGCCTACTTTTGCTAAGCCCTGCCCACTCTTACATCATTTCCAGTTCATCTCTGACTCACAAAGAAATCACTAGAAAATTACAGGATGTTATGGTTTTGAAAAATTTCCCAATGAAGGCTTGCCTAGGCTTGCCCAGGGAATTTCCAAAGGAAACCACACCCACCAGTCTTTCTCTATAAAAGCTTCAAACCCAGGCTCCATTTTAAACATTTGTTTTTGCTGGCAATGGTGTGCTGTGTGCTTGTCTCGAACTCTCTGTCTTGTATGGAACTAAACCTTCAAGTTGATGAACTGGATTCAAACCTCTTATCTGTTGAGGTAAGATTTTTATTTTCCTATTTTCAAACTTTGATTGAAGCATACTCATTTAATAATTAAATAACTTAATTAATACATTATTATTTTCTCTCACAGGAAATTGTATCTGAAATACAAAATGAAAATACTGCTTTTGCTACAACTTGGGAGGAAATTGTTGGCTTGGTTGAAGACCTTATGAGCGACCAAGACCTTGAGTGGGATGACTTTGGTGTTCCTTGGAACTCTCTGTCTTGTATGGAACTAAACCTTCAAGTTGATGAACTGAATTCAAACCTCTTATCTGTTGAGGTAAGATTTTTATTTTCCTATTTTCAAACTTTGATTGAAGCATACTCATTTAATAATTAAATAACTTAATTAATACATTATTATTTTCTCTCACAGGAAATTGTGTCTGAAATACGAAATGAAAATACTGCTTTTGCTACAACTTGGGAGGAAATTGTTGGCTTGGTTGAAGACCTTATGAGCGACCAAGACCTTGAGTGGGATGACTTTGGTGTTCCTTGGAACTCTCTGTCTTGTATGGAACTAAACCTTCAAGTTGATGAACTGGATTCAAACCTCTTATCTGTTGAGGTAAGATTTTTATTTTCCTATTTTCAAACTTTGATTGAAGCATACTCATTTAATAATTAAATAACTTAATTAATACATTATTATTTTCTCTCACAGGAAATTGTGTCTGAAATACGAAATGAAAATACTGCTTTTGCTACAACTTGGGGCGAAATTGTTGGCTTGGTTGAAGACCTTATGAGCGACCAAGACCCACAGAACGAGTTCGTCCTTGATGACCCAACCAAAGAGTTATACCTTGGAGACCAGCAAAATCCTGAAAAAGAGTTTTACAGCAATAGTACTCATTGTGAGTTATCAAGACAATACCCACTGAACAAGTTATACGTTGATGAGCCAGAATACAAGTTTTACCTTGGAGACTCACAAATTTTGAAAAAATCAGTAAATGAGTTCTGCCTTGATGGTTTAAATAACTACCTTGGAGACTCAGGAAAAGGGTTCTGCCAAGATGGTTCTAAATATGGGAACTACCTTGGAGACTCACAAATTTTGAAAAAATCAGTAAATGAGTTCTGCCTTGATGGTTTAAATAACTACCTTGGAGACTTGGAAAGTTGGGGTTATTTTGAAGACTTGAAATGCTACCACTCTTCGGGATTTAAACCTATCAAGAAAGTTCTTACTCCCTCTTTCTATGTCATCAAACCTGAAAGCCTTAAAAGACAGAATTGGAAGAAGAGAAAAAAAACAAAAAACGTAAAATATATAGATATATAGGTGGAAATCTCATTTTGAAAAAGACTGTGTTGGGTGAGGATTGAGTTGGGGTTGAGATTTTGAATGTGAGGGTTGGGGTTGAGATTTTGAATGCGAGGGTTGGGACACACACACACATACACATCAACAAACAAAAGTTAAGCCTTGACTATTCAGTTGAGGATTCTGTGTTTGGGGTTCACAGATGTAAGAACGTCCACCCCTTGACACACATTATATACTGTTATACACCTCGGACTTGGCCCTCGAGTGTCCACAACGGTGTATAGTAGGAGGGAGTGAAGCGCCAACCTATTGCTCCCATTGCACACACACACACACACACACACACACACACACACACACACACACACACACACACACACACACACACACACACACACACAAAAGTTAAGCCTTGACTATTCAGTTGAGGATTCTGTGTTTGGGGTTCACAGATGTAAGAACGTCCACCCCTTGACACACATTATATACTGTTATACACCTCGGACTTGGCCCTCGAGTGTCCACAAAGGTGTATTATCTGCTTAGTTTTGTCTTTTGTAATTCCTGTGAATAAAATGAACCTAAAATCTCTTCCCCTTCCAAATCATATATTTTATAAGTCCAAGGAACTGTATCTATTACATCAACAATTTTAAAAAGTTCTTTCGTCCATCGTTCAGTAAAACCCTTTTCAAAATGAGATTTCCACCTATATATTCTTACGATATCACCAACTTTGAACTTAGGTTTTCTGACATTAATCTCTTTTTCATATTTTAATTTTGTAAATGTTTCTGATGGCTTCATATTCGTTGACGTGTGAATCGTGTCATTATACTTATCCACAATATCCTGAATAAAAGATGACCATTGTTGTGAACCGAGTTGTGTGAATTTTTTATATAGTCTCTCTTTTAAGGTACGATTAAAACGTTCAACAACAACTGCCTTCCCTTCATTAAAGGTACTGTATAATGTAATACTGTTATTTTTAGAAAATTCATAAATGTCTTGTTATAAAACTCTCTACCCTCATCAGTCCACAATTTTTTAGGTTTTCTCTTACTTTTATTAAATATCTGTTGAAAAGCTAACATAAGAGTATTACCTGTTTTGTTTTTTAAAGGGACAACCCACGCATATCTACTCCTCAAATCAATAACGG
The DNA here is from genome assembly GCF_056783735.1 of Eptatretus burgeri. Classification (NCBI taxonomy): domain Eukaryota; kingdom Metazoa; phylum Chordata; class Myxini; order Myxiniformes; family Myxinidae; genus Eptatretus; species Eptatretus burgeri. The sequence goes on along the minus strand of NC_140964.1, from coordinate 93,619,285 downwards.
TTAAAGCATACTTGTACCCCTTATCATTATTGAGTTCAATCAAATCAGCAGACCAGATATAATCAACTTCCTTTGAATAAACTTTCCTTCTCTGAAACTTTGTGAATATTGGTTTATGTAATTCATCAGCTAATTGCTCTTCAGTCTTAATGGCATCATTAGAGCCTATAAGTTTTTTGAATTTCCAAGTCCAAGTTTCAATTTAGCACTAATCATCTTCTTCACGATGAACCTATCAACTTTTTCTCTCAAGGTTGGATTTTGTATCAGAGACAAATTATACAACATTTCTCTATCGGCTTCATGCTTTTCTTCCAACGTTGTGGTATTACCATAATCAATATCGTGTCTCATGCACACTTCATCAACTCTATTGATTGGTTTACTCCAGGATTTAGGATTGTCTGCCTCATCTAATCTTTTATCCAAGTTTGTGCCTGGACCACAGAAAGAATACCCTGGAAGATGTAATTCCCCTGGTATTCCAGTAGCTGTAAATTTACTTCCTGATAAAAACTTTTGTATATCTCCTCCGAGTTTGTGTTTGGAGATAAATTGATTTTTTTTTGAACCACACACCGAACATATACCTTTTTGTATAACCCTGTTATTTTTACTTTTAATATATGAAATATTTTTAGTATTAGTTTTCTTTTTACATTTGAGACAATAACTCATTTATTTATGAGAAAAATTCCTGCAGAGTGTAAAAACCTTTTTAGTTTCCAACATGCACATTTGAATCTTAATTTTTAAAACATAAAGAATCCTTAGAAATGCCTTCACTCTCTCCTCCATTTATTTAAGAAAAAACTTGAATTAAAATGAATAGCTTGACGATGTCAATAGTCTTGAAGAAAATATTGCAAATAGACTTGTCAATTCTTTGTTTTCCTCCTCGGTGGGTTGAGTTATTTTCTGTAATACCACCAATCTTTTTTGAATCTCACTGGTTTCCATATTTTGATATTTATTCATTCTCTCTCTTTCCTCCCTCTCTCTCTTCTCCTTTTCCTCCTTCTCTTTCTTCTCCCTCTCTCTCTTCTCTCTTTCCTCCCTCTCTCTATTCTCTCTTTCCTCCTTCTCTCTCTTCTCCTTTTCCTCCTTCTCTTTCTTCTCCCTCTCCTCCTCCTTTTCCTCCTCTTCCCTCTCTTCTTCAACTCCTTCCTCATCCCTTACTATCCTTGAATCGCTTACACCCCATAGAATATTATACATATATTCATCAGGATTTCTTGTTATTCCTGTATCCAAAATAATTTTTTTTACAACAGGAAACCAATAAAATTTCTTTTGAATTTCTAAAAGAGCCTTACCTTTTCTTAACCTTATAATTTTTTCATTATTTAACATTCTAATTAAATCTAAAGTTGTCGGTTTATCAACATCAGCATAATGCCAATCTTTTATTGAAAATACCTCATTCTTATGTTGTAGAACATATTTATTAAAATACCGAATACCCTTTTCTTGAAGGTATGCTTGGACACAGAAATGATAATTTTCTTGAAGCCTTCTTGCTGTCATTTATGTATTAGAAATATATGTTAGAATAATATTATGGCACGAAACGCCTCCCCATCTTCCCATAGTTAAATCATTTTGTATTTCCTTACTTATTATATATAATCCTGTTTTTTCTGTTTTCATGAGATAAACAAGGGCAAAACCATTATTATATTTACCCTTATTAAATTCTTTTATTTGTTGTTTACTAATCGTGGACCCACAAAACTCATTCTCGATACCAAGTGGATAATATTCTTCCTTACGAGACTGATTTAATTGTTCCAGTTCTTCGAGGTTAATTTTAAATGACCAATTATACCCTAAATCATTCATATCATACCCCCATTGTTCTATTCTCATACAAACGATACGCCCTTCTTTATAAAAATTTATTTTAATTCGAACTGTGAATTCTGTATGACCTGGAGATAATATCAACACTTCTGTATCTTTGGAATACACAGCCGTTTTATTTAAGTATATATATTGTGATAAATCGCTTAATCTCACCAAGTCATTCGCGTCAGTTGGGCTTGGATAATTTTTTAATTTATAAGCATTTTTCATGTTAATATTTTTGTTTATATTATATTTATGTCGTTCAGCCTGTGCCTTTGTATAATAATTTGATAAATCAATATCCAGTTCTTGAGATACACCAAAGATAGAACCATCTTTACCAACATAAGTCATTTATATTAGATTAAAAATAATATCATAAAATTTTTTTATTTTTGTTGAGTTGAAATAACACATATAGACATAATTGACCACAACACTTGGAATTTAATTCTTGGACTTGAAATGTTTGATAAACACCATTCTGTAAGAATTTTATGACTTCAACAGGTGGTGGAAGACCAAAACCATCAAAATAATATTTGTCTTGATTATTAAAAATACAAACCCAATGAGAACCGTTCCCATTATTATCTTCTAAGTTCATAATAATATTCTTTGTATGTTTCGGCACATTTGTTAATTCATCTCTCATACAAATAACCACATTATGAATTTTTAATTTCTTACAATATTTGGCAAGTTGTAAATTTGATGTTGTATTCTTTCCAAATTCTTTCAACCACTCATCAATGCTCATTTATTTATTAGAAAGATATAATCCATTACCTCTTTTCGTTAATTTTACACCTGCTTGTGCTATAGAAGAAAGCATATCTCAAACTAACAATCTCGCTTTATCAGGCAGACCTTCAAGTTTTTCAGCAAAATCTACAATTACACCACTTCCACTAATTTGTTTCTCCAACTCTTTGTTATGTCTTTCCAATTCTTTTTGAGCTTGGAGTTGAGCCTTCCTTTCGTTGGCAGTTTTGACCGCTGTTGAAATACCACCCGTCAATGCTCCAACCGCACTTAAACCAGCAAATAAAGGAATTAGAAATGGGAGAAATCCTCCACTCGTCTCTCTTATTGAATATTTTTTCAACATTGGTTTTGTCATTTTAATTTTAAGTGAGCCAGTGTCATTCAAAATTTTAACCTGTTCTCTTGTGAGCAAAACATCAATTCTTACTGCTCCTTTTCTCTGAATTGTATTAACGTTAATCGTACAAGGCTTTTGATTTTGAACACAAGATGATAGTTTATGAAGATTGATTTGATTAACATATACCCCAGTTGGTACTTTGCCACTCATTTATTTAACAAAAAATTATGTGAGACTAATCATCACACCATTATCTGTATTAATCTGCAATTCTGTTTCTTCCAAAAGCAAACAATATGTATCAACTTCTTCACTCTCTCCTCTTTCAATGTATAGGGAAGTATCCACTCGATTAGACTTTATAGTTTCCTTTTGCGCGCTCAGGTCAAACGCATAGATTGTATACAAACTTTTAAATGCTGTCATATCCAAAATAGGTTCTTTATTTCCATTACTTTCACACACCTTTTGGTAAGACTTGTATGCTTCAGCAAAATCATTCTTTTCCCAATTAATTTCCAATCTATCTCGTGGATAAAATGTTCCATCTAGAGAAACGCGAAGTTGTTTCACCTTGGCATTATCACTCAATGCATTATTCTTATCAGTCGCAGTATCACCATCTGGCTTTTTAAAAATGATCCACAGATATCGTGGCTTTCCTTCCAGAACACCCAAATTCCACGTGTAAGTAGTTTGATTGAGTTTAACGTGTTGACATCTTCTTTTGAGGTATGATACACTGAGTGGTTTCTTTGAGTTAAGTCTTCGATTCAACATCTCTTCTGTTTTAAGATTAGGAGTATATTCACTGATATACCAACTCATCTCCTCAATCACAAATTTATTCTGTTCACCAAAAGCACTAGCAACACCAAAAAGCAATCGATTTTCATTATCATTCCTTTGTAGTTGAAATCTAATTTTAAGACCATACAGAACTTTATCATGATCACAAAATCCAAATATACCTTTAAGAGGAACCGCCACAGTAAAACTATTTTCTGCTTTTGTATCATCATTATACGCTCCTTTCCTTTGAATATATCCAGGGTCTGTGTTTGTTCCCGTTGACATATCAGGAATAAAACCTTCGACAGACCCCTTTCCCATTCTATCACTGAATGTATAGAGTGTAAATTTTATCATTTCAGATACAGCAGAGACATAATCAACCGCTTCAACTTCTTGTGTTCCAATATACAAACGCACACTATCAAACATTTTTCAGAAGAAATCATTTACAAGTGTAGCGTTTGTGTTATTCCCAGCCTTAGTGAATTTAAATTTACACAACAAGAAACTTTCGGAGAGATTCAAATAGGTTTGTTGATTATTTATTTCAAAACTTTTTGTACCATTTGTATTCCAGTCTGTTCCAGTTATTGCATTTACCTTGAAGTAATCTTCTTTTTTAGTGGAGTTTGAGATAATAATAGTATCATCCAAATCATAGATACTATCAATTGCTTCCATACTTGTATTTATTTAGGAAAAAAGATGTTAAAACTTTTGAAACCCTGTTCCAAGTATTTGAATTATTTTCTGTCGTTCTTGGGGGGACAACTGAGTTTTACCTTTCTTAATTTCTTTTATTGCTTGTAATTTATGAGATTCCTTCTGAGCATCTTTAATACTCTTTACAGCACCTGCTACATTTCCCACAGCAGAAGCAGTTGAACCAATTAGGTCTTTATGTTTAAGAATAGTTGAACCAATACCCATGAGAGTATCAATTATCCCATCTCCTCTAAATTGATGTCCGACACCCCTTTGTCTCTTAGGTTTATAGTATCCTCTACCAAGATACATACCTTCACCCTTGTAGTACGGGGAAAGGAACATCCCATCCCCTGTAATTATTTTATATTTTCCCAACTCGTGTTTCCTCACAATAACCATCGTATTTATTTATTGAAAAACTTCACGTAGGTGAATTCTGATGGATATAACTTCTCCATTAAAAGAAATCACCACGATTATCTTGGTCGGTTATCCTAAAATTTACTCTGTGTATGGTTTTTCCTGACACAGGTAGATAAACCAAATTTTTAGGTTCCATATTGAATTTATAACCAATTGGGGTTGAGTATGCGCTGAATGAAAATATTGTATTTGTTTTTTTTCCATCATTATAAGCACCATCAATCAAATCACAGTGAATTAACACCGAATTTATTCCTGAGGATATTTGAATGACATTATCACTGTAAAACGTCCCATTAGTTTCAATCTTTTTTGAGGAGAAACCTAATAACTCTCTAAATGAATTATCAATTGTGAAATCAACCTTGTAGTTATTTTTAACTTTAATCGTTGATTTTGAAGTATGTTTTTGAATGTTTATAACAATATTTTTTGGTTCATCACCCTGTTCTTTCATAAGACGAGCAATTTCGGAAGATATTTGAGAAATCTCGTATGCTCCGGGTGAGACTGTTATCGTTTTGTATCCACTTCCCGGATTATAACTAAACTTGTCATTTTTCTCGGTTATATTAAATAAGGTATTATAAGTTTCCATGGACAATAAAGATGCCTCATATTCTTTTGTTGTTAGGGTTGTAGTGGGTATGGGAATGAAGATGTGTGGTCGCTTGTTGTGAAATTAAAACTCAGGATTGTGCTTCTCATCTTATTTAATATGAGATAAAATGTCTTTATATTGAGATTTATTAATTATTTTCATGTTCATCAACTGGTCTAAAATGGCTGATGCTTCATTAAAACAATTGTTATTTCCAGCCTTCTTTGCGATGCTTCTTCTTCTTCTTCTGCCTAACAACAATAACAGTCTATTAACTAATTGCGATGGGTCATTTGGAAGAAAACTAATACCTGAACCAAGGATACTTAAAGCCTGAATAATGTGTTTCTCCTTCTCATTCTTCCTACTTTTACCAGAAAGAATAACCTTATAATTTAGAGTGTTCAGCAAATCAATATATACTCTATCATCATTATTTTCCATATCCAATGGTTTATCAATATACTTTGATTCATCCCTCACAGTTGAACCTTGTCTTCCATCTTTTGTGAGAAGAAACATTAATCTCGGAGTTAGTTTAACAGGGGGTTGAGCAGAACTTAAGAACCTTAATTCATCATTAAATATCAATACCTTTTCTTGAACAAGATGAAATATTGCTGGTTGTTCTGTTGGAATGAGTCCTGCTTTGGTTTTTGAATCCGCTGAATATTCATTGTTTTGAACAGCATTCACAATATAATCAGGGGGTTGATTAATCTCTTCCAGTTGTTGAAATAAACCTTCATCATATTCTAATTCTCCAATATGCTCTAATTCTTCCTCTGTAATTTGACTGAAATCTTTTAACATTTGGAGCTTTCTGGGAGTATATTCTACTGTGGGAACTGTGGAAACATCTTTCATTTTTTCTTGGGAAGTTTTTAAAAGTGGTTTAAAAAATTTCTCTTGTTTTCTTTCAAATACTTCTTCGCCCGTTAGTTTCTGTCTGCGTTTCTTCTTTATGTCTTCCTGCTGTTTTACAACTTTTGAAACCAACTCTTGATGTTCCTTAAATCTTCTTGCTCTTTCTTTTGTATCCATTTATTTATTGTAAAATATCATTTAATGAATTGTAAAGATTAACAGGGAAATTTTCCTTTTCTTCATCATTCAAGTAGATGTGTTCAAATAAATCCTTTTCTTTAAATATTTCATCAAATTCTTTATTAACATTAATGCGAGTTGTAATTTCTTCTTCACTAATCCTTGCATCTCTGCTTTTCATACGTTTGCGTTGAGTTTCTTCATCAACATCAAAACCGAATGATAAAATCTTCACCCCGCTCAGATATTTAATAATTTGTCTCGTTCCTTCTGGATTAGTTTCTAATATCCCAACACCACCAGATTTTAGTTTCCTTAACTCACTCTTACAATGTGAATATTTTGTTGTACCAAGAGAAACCTCCTCAAATATTTGTCCTTCATTCCTCAATCGCATATGTTCCTCCACTGAAATACAGTGATAATCTTCACCTTTTATTTCTCCAGGTCTTATTGCTCTAGTTGTTGTTGATACAATGCGTATCACGGGGTGTTTTTTAAGTAAATTTACAATATTCTCATTTGTACTACACAAGAACCTTGATTTATGAAAGTTTTTTCCAGAAGCAGATTTACCCACAAGATTTATAATAATAGTTGTCATTTATATATGCAATTGTTTATAAAACAAAAAAATATATCCCTTAATATCTCATCTTGTTTCACAACAATATATTTATATTTTTCAGTCGTGTGCTTCATATAATCCTCAAATTTCTTTTTACTACATAATGTAGAACAATTATCTCTCCAAAAATTATTGATATCTATTGAATTTAACTTGAATAAAATAAAAGTATTAGCATTGTTTCTGATGGAACGACGAGGAAGTTGAAAGTACGATTGACTAAGATAAATACAATTACAAGAAGAATGTCTCCCTCTTGTGTAGTAGCTGTCCATTACCGTTTGGTTTCTCTCATTAACACAATCATCAAAGATAACGAGGTTCTTTTTTGATTTATCCAAATCTTGGGGAGACGGTATATCATCCGTATTATCACTAAGAATACAAGTTATAGGATTTGATTTCTTTTTACATCTCTGTGTATCACAAAATAGTTGAATTATATCTTCAATGTTATAATCATTTAGGTTTTTTTGATGTTTAAATAAACCGATTATATCTTCTTTTTGAAGACCAGCATTAAAACCTTGTGAGAGTAGTTGATACTCTGGTTGAAAACTCGACTTTGTGAAAATTATTAAATTGTCATAATCTAAAAAGTTGGGAGTGAGGAGCATTTTTAAAAGTAAGCAGGTTTTTCCACATCCACTTGAACCAACTATGAGACATCTTAATGAATTTGGGAGATTTTTATGGTTGTTAAATTTTATCTTATTTTCCCAAATAGGTAAAAAATCATTCATTTATATATTTGAAAAACAGGTTATTTAATTTATTATTGGCTTTTTTAGAAACTATATTTTATCCAAAGTTCAGGTTTAATTTCAAGATAATCCATTATTTTATTTATACAATATCTTGTGTTGATATTTCCCTGAAAATTACATCCATGAATAATATACAACAACAATCCTTTGAACATTTCTCTTATACGTTCAGTTTCTTCCCTTGTAAGGAAAGGTGTGTTATCATCCTCATACTTTACATTCATTTCTCTAATCAATCTTGTAAAGTAATTCATTTTTGGTGTAAATCTAAAAGAATTATTTTCCTTTTTATATTTTTTATTATCATTAATTAGAAGATAATCACAGAATATACATTGTTTATAGGCTTTTGACTCTGTGTTTAATCCCCGTCTTTCACACGCAGGACAATTCTCAAATTTGTCATATGGAGAATCAGGAAAGTCTAGCATATTTATAAAGTAAAACTTTACTTAAACTGAAATTCATCTATACTTTCAGTTGTATATTACCATCGATATCGATATACTTTTTTTCATTATCAGATTCAACGACAACATTTTTTATATTAAAGGTAATTTTAAAATTATCGTTAACTACTATTGAACGAAATGTCATTTCACCTGATATATTAACATCCTTTATTTCATCAGGATTTACATCTTTAAGGTTGTTGAAAAAAATACAAATTTCTCCTTGCATATTACAGATGGTCTTATCTTTTCTTTCTAAAGCTTCATCCATAAGGTTTTTGTTCTTTGATACTTTTTCTTGTTTCATTGCTTTTTCTAGTTTTGAATATATTACTAGAAGGAGAGGAGAAACTTTTGTTAGAGATACTTTAATTGATGTTCTACCAGGTATACTAAAAGCCCTTCCACTGAAGGAAATTGAAGAACTCATATTATTTACCATAATAGTTTTTATCCAATAGTTGTTATATTTATCTTTGTTCAATTTTACATCCTTGACATATTTCTCAGTATCTTTAACAGATGAAGAGATTGATTGAAACTTGTCTTTTGTGTCTTGAAACATTGTATTTATTAAGTGAAAAAGTTGGAGGATAAAATGTTTTTAAGCACAGATTCACCTATAAATTAAACGAAATTTTCATCAAGAAAATTTTAGTTTAAGCAAAGTTTTATTCTATAAATATGGTGAATACAACGTACTGCGATGTTTGTAATCACGAATATAAACATTATAGAAAACACCTCCGAACCAACAAACGCACATTTAATCTATTTCATCAAATATCTCCTCTTGAGTTGGAAAGAAAACATTGTGATATCTGTTCAAAGGATGTTTTGAAGAGTAGTTATAATCAACATCTTCAATCACAAAAACACAAGAAAAATGAGTTTAAAGTAAAGGGAGACTATTATATTAAAAACACTGATGGGGCATTTAAAGGGCATATAAAAATAAGGATTTTTCAATTTGGAGAACCCGGTCCATCATCAATAGCTGAATCAATTGAAATAGTGAAACCCGATGTTGAAAAATTTATTAAAAAGACATTAAAAGAAATGAAAACTTTAAAGTTTTTTATGGGAGTGAAAATGAATATGAAAAGACAAGATGAAGAACATACTCCTTATATGAGAACAGGTCTTCATTTTATAACATCATTTCAAGATTTTTTGAATAGTGGGGTTTATGAAGAACTATCAAGACAAGAGGAGGATGTTGATAATACAGTGGTAGGAAGTGGATTCAATATTTTAAAAATCATCTTTTTAGATATACACATTCTAAAATCAAACCCTCTTAAAGCTTCTTCTTATATTGAATTACCAAAAGAAATAAAACGAAAGAAGGCAGTTGTTAATATTAAGAACAATGATAATAAATGTTTTCTCTGGTCTGTTCTTGCTCACTTTAATCCACCAAAATGTAATTCAGAAAGAGTAAAACAATATATGAAATATGAGAATACCTTGGACATTAAAGATTTTAAATTCCCAATGCCACTAACAGATATTCCTAAATTTGAGAAAAAGAATAATCTTTCTATTAATGTATATGGATTAACGGATACAAACAAAGTTCAAATATTAAAAATTTCAAACAACTATAAAAATGAAGAAACACACATTGACCTTTTATATTTTAGTGTTGGAAAGAATTCACATTACACATACATCAATAATTTATCAAGATTAATCTCTTCTCAGGTATTCAGAACAGCAAACAAAATATATCCTTGTAAGCGATGTCTTAATTCATTTCATACAAAAGAACGATTAGAACAACATTCAAAATATTGTAGTAATCATAAATCAGCTGTAATTACAATGCCTAAACCTGGTGAAAAGATTTATTTTGAAGATTATAATAAATCTATCATGCTCCCATTTGTGATATACGCTGATTTTGAATGTATCCTTAAAAAGATAAATACTGCTTCTCCTAATCCAAAAGAACCATATACAAATAAATATCAAAAACATATTCCTTGTGGTTTCTGTTATTATATCAAATCATCTGTTGGAGAAAAGTATAACAAACTTGAACATTATCGTGGAAAAAATGCTTCACAAGAGTTTGTAAAACGATTAGAAAAGGATTGTATAAGACTCACTAAATTAATGAAAGAAACAAATGAACCGATGAAATTAACCAAAGAAGAAAAATTAGAATTTAGAATGAACAATATCTGTCATATTTGTGAGGGGGAAATTAAGGAGTCTAAAGTTAGAGACCATTGTCATCTTACTGGTAAATATAGAGGTCCCGCTCATTCCTGTTGTAATCTTAATTATAAATTACCTTCTTTTATTCCAGTCTTTCTTCACAACAGCGCCAACTATGATACACATCTATTTATAAATGAACTTTCAAAAACACCAGGGAATATTTCTGCTATAACAAACACAAGTCAAAAGTATATTTCATTTTCAAAAATGATATTCACAAAACCTTTAACTCGTATTAGGTTTCTAGATTCTTACAAGTTTATGGGAACACCACTAGCCTACCTCGCATCAAATCTAAGCTCCACGGACTCTTTTCCAAATCTTAATTCATTCTTTCCAAAAGAGGAAATTCAGATTAAAGAGAGAATTCAAAGTAAAGAGGAAACTCTAATTAATGAAGAAATTCTAACTGAAGATGAAATTCTAATTATAAAGAAAATTCGAACTAAAGAGGAAATTCAGATTAAAGATGAAATTCTGATTAAAGAAGGAATTCTTACGAGAGAGGAAATTCAAACAAGGAATGAAATTCAAAGTAAAGAGAAAATTCTTACAAGTAAGGGAATTTATCCTTATGATTATATGGATTCATTTATGAGATTTAAAGAAACACAACTTCCTTCAAAAGAAAGTTTCTATAATAACCTTTATGAAGAAGAGATAAGTGATAAGGAATATAAACACGCACAAGAAATATGGAAAATATTTAAGATAAAGAACCTTGGAGAATATCATGATTTATATCTAAAAACAGATGTTTTATTGTTAGCTGATGTGTTTGAGGCTTTTAGAACACTCTGTCATAATAAAAATTGTTATGGATTAGACCCTGCCCACTATTTCACAGCTCCTGGTTTAGCTTGGAGTGCAATGTTGAAAATGACAAAACAAGATATAGATTTAATCAGTGATGTTGATATGCTTTTGATGATTGAGAAGTCCAAGAGAGGTGGAATATCACAAGTATGTTCAAAAAGATATGCGAAAGCAAATAATAAATATCTCCCAAATTATGATAGTGAAAAAGATAGTAATTGTTTGATGTATTTTGATGCTAATAATTTGTATGGATGGGCAATGTCTCAATCTCTACCTTATGATAAATTAGAGTGGGTGGAAGAAAAGGATTATGAAAAGGCTTTGATGAATATTGTTATTTCTTCTCAAGAGGAATTGAATGACGAAGAAGAAGGTTATTATTTTGAAGTTGATTTGAGGTACCCGAGTGTTCTTCATAATAAGCATAAAGACCTTCCTTTTGCATGTGAGAAAGAAACCCCAAAGAAAGAATGGTTCAGTGATTATCATAAAAGTTTTAATATTAAAGGCAAATCAACAGAAAAGTTATTAACAACATTCTATGATAAAGAGGGATATGTTTTACATCAGAGAAGCTTAAAACAGTTTTTGAGAGAAGGATTGAGAGTAGCTAAAATTCATAGAGTTTTAAAATTTAAACAAAGTCCTTGGGTGAAAAAGTATATTCAATTCAATACAGATATGAGAGCAAATACAAAAGTAAAATTTGAAGGGGACTTTTATAAATTAATGAATAATGCTGTATTTGGAAAGACTATGGAAAATGTTAGAAACAGGCAAAACATTAGATTCGCAACATCTTGGAAAGAAGCTTCGAGATTGATAAATAAACCAAGTTTTGAGAGAGAAGAGGTTTTTTCAGAGAACTTTTCTGCAATTCATATGAAAAAGGAAAGTATTGTAATGGATAAACCAATTTATATTGGAACAGCAGTTCTTGATTTATCAAAGATATTGATGTATGATTATTTGTATAATGACTTAAAGAAAGAGTATGGTGAAAATGTTTCATTGTTGTATATGGACACTGATAGTTTTATCCTAGATATAAAAACTGATGATGTTTATGAAGATATGAAGAAAAATATTGGAGTATATGATACAAGTAATTTCAGCAAGAAGAGTGAGTTATTTTCCAAAAAGAATGAAAAGGTTATTGGTAAGTTTAAGGATGAGTTGGGTGGAAAAGTAATGAGTGAGTTTATTGGATTGAGAGCAAAGGCATATGCTTATAAGTATGGTGAACAGATTGATAAGAGGTTAAAGGGAATAAAGAAATATGTAATAAAGAAATCAATAACTTTTAGAAATTATTATAATTGTTTGATGAATAAGAAAGAAGAATATAGGAAAATGAATACAATAAGAAGTTATAAACATAACATATATAGTGAAGAAGTAAATAAAAAGGCATTAGGAGCCTTTGATGATAAGAGATTTATTTTAGATAATGGAATAGATTGTGTTCCATATGGATATTGTATGATAGAGTGTATAAAATAGATTATGTTTTAACGATGGGAAGATGGGTTAGGGTTTTTTAAGGGCTACCGCTGTTTTTTCACAATATATAAATGGTTAAACCAAGTATTAATCAAACTAAAGAGTGGAGAAAATCTCAGTCTTGGTATATAAATGGAAAACATAATGAATGTGAAAAATATCAAATAAGTCTTATTGAAAAAATAACTAAAACAAAGGTAAATAAAACAAATAAGCGAATTAATTTAAAAACTAGTAAGTTAGAGGATGTAAAGAAAAAAATGAATATCCTTGAATGGACTGAAAACTTTGATGGCTATCAATTGAACAATGAAAAAACAATTTACTATAATCTCAAAATGATATGTGGCTCAGGAGGTGGCCAGATGAGAGCATTAAGAGAAGTTTATCATTTCATAATGGCACAAAAGGGGTATCTTAAAAAAATATAAAGATTCAAATGTTTTGTTTATCAATATTTTAGATGGGGATTATTGTGCAAAGAAAATTAAACTATTGAAGGAATTTGAGAATGAACAAATCTTTATAGGTTCAATGAGTGAGCTGTTCAACCCCCAGGTGTTCAATTCAATGAGGTTCAACCTCCAAGTTAAAAGGGGAGACAAATAAATATACCTTGGGATAAAAAGGGGGTTTATTTTTAGGGAAAAAAATATGAATCGCTGAAAATCCCCCATTCATTTACATGGGGAAAAGTGAGCCAGAATCAGTATTCTACTGATTCTACTCAGGCGTCTCCAAGAGGTGCATGTTGAATATGACGGTTCGGTGATTGCTAATCGCGTGCCAAGTGAACCGTTTATCAACCGTTTTGTTATAGTGCTTAAGCCACTTGGTGAGCGCTCTACAATATTCGCAATGTCACTAAAACTGTATGTCGATTGACTTGAACAAAGTTCAGGGGTCACTCGCATGTGTTCTCAGACACATGTTTTACTGCAGTGCAACAGGCAGTGAGTGGCTGGCTTGCTGAAAATATGAAACTTTATTTTCCACGATGTTTCTCCTTTTTGTACGATGCTCCATTATATGAGGATCGTATATGGATCGATCATGGATAAATCACTTCGGCATGGATAAATACAAATTAAAATTAAACGTTTCGTTTTAAAAGTTTATTCAACCGTTTTGCTTGGTGAACACGTTTGGCGTGCGTTCAGGTTTCAATGGCGATACCACGGTTCTATACCAGAGGTAGGAAGGCAAAATAAATTATTTGATTCAAAAGAGTAAAAAATATTTTGAGTTGTGAAATAATGAATTGCCATATCATGGCAGGAAAGCCCAATGCTTGTTCATCAGCGCTCCAAATCGCTGGGTATATTGCAATGCTTATAAACGCCCGGAGACGTCAGCGTTCGTTGCTTTATTTAATTTCCACAAATTCGATCACTACGAGAATCTCTTGTATTGTTATGAATCTGGAAGCCATTTACACACAGACAGTCAGCAGTCCCCGTAGCTGAGTTATCTCGATAAGTATGTGTTTATAGTTATATTAGGGCCCCATCCCCTATGTCTAACGGGAATTACATGTGTGCTGTGAAGTTTCTTTATACAGTAGACTAGGCGTAAGTCGTCACCATCGGGACCGAGAAAAAAGTGACGACTTAGACATGTGACGACTTACGCGTATGCGAACATTCATGATGACAGTGGGGTGAAGGATGAAGTCGCGCGTGGCCTGGACACGTACGTGTGAGAGGCCTATCATATTGTTGCGAATTCGCGCACGCCGGCGTGCGATCGGCCGCTCGACTCAAATGGCGGCCGCCTTGCCCACCGGAACGGACAATTCAGTCGTGACCCTCTCGGAACAACGCCGGGAGCTAGTCACGGGTGGGGTTTAACCTCACCACGATCGTGCCAATTGCCCACCCGCGCAGGATAGGGTTGCTCGCCAAATCCGATCCACCTAAGTACCTGCGCGAATGGTCGACCGGGCGATTGCACCACGCCACAGGCAGACTCCGGACACGAACCGCTTAAGCGGTCCGTTCCGTGCTACAGTGATAACCGAGCGGTGTTATCGTCGGCCTTGACGGTTCCGATTAATTACCGGGATGTTGAACCCACTACGAACCCCTTACGTGATGCAAGATGGAGAGTCACACAAAAGAAAGGACGAAGCCAAACGGGGAACAAGTTCACACAAGCACGTTTATTCACACACACAGACAAGCACGTATCCACAGCAAAAGAAAAATGCACATAAAAAGCAAAGGAAGAGTTAAAACCGAATACGCGTACACACGGCAACACTTAAAACAATACTACTTTAAGGACAGGCGCCACCCACAGTCATTTACACAAACCCAAAGAAAAGAAAGGACTTCCCTTGGTGCGGCCGTCGAGTCCTCCTCCCACGACTTCCACTCCGTCTCCTTCGCTGTCCTCCACTGCCGACTCGACGACGACACAGCTCGACTTCAACAAGCTCCTCAAGTTCCACACCGACGCAGAGACACTTGACCACGACGACACAGCTCTGCGATGACCCAACAATGACTTCAGACGGAGGCGAGTTCCACGAGTCAGAGAGAGAGCGAGACCTCAAGCCACCCCACTGGGACAAGGGAATAACCCACCAACCAACAACCACACGCATACGAGGAGGAAGCGAGTGGAGGAAGAGCGAGAGGAAGAGGGAGAGAACGCGCCACGCCCGTGTCCGTCTTTATAGCGCGGGGCTCCGCCCTTCGCTCCGCCCCGTTTTCGGCTCCACCCTCCTTCGAGAAGGTTCTCGAAAAGGGGCGTTCCCTCACCCCGACCGCCTCACGCTGTTCATTCACCAATCGGCGGCGAGCTGCCCTTCCCCCTTCCCTCACACCAAGCGCGGGGAAGAATGGCGGGAAAAGCCCACCAGCATCGTTGGCGGTTTTTGTTGGTTTGAAATAAAAGATAGAGAAAGAAAAACGACTAACTGGAGGATCGCAGCCCGAATGGATCACATAAATTCCCTCTATACAACAGGTTTGGGCTAACTACACATGTACCGATCGAGATATCTCACCTGAAGGCCCTTTATGGTGTAATGCGAATTTCCACAGCCGTAACAATATTATGACAAGTACGTGCCGCAACAATCTCTAAGCCGGCTATTGTTCCAAAAGGGAAACACAATCCTCGGTGCATAGGTGGGGGTTCATTGGTTAGTTGGAAAATGATCAAGCCAAGATGGAATTCATGAATCACTTTATCAAAAGTAAAGATAATGAACAACTGTAAGACAACTCATATACCATCGGTGATGGTATATCATCAGACAAATGTGGAATGAATGGCTGTTAGAATTCATTCATTGGAATGAATGTAGAATGAGTTTTCATATGGAATGAAAACTCATATACCATCGACAAATTACATGACAGTCATCGTGATGACCACCACTCAATAGCTATGTGAAAGTGAGTGTGGTGATATACAAAACAAGCCAATATAAAACCATGATCGGACTTCAACACTAAGCTCGATCGATCCTTTACTCCTTTGCCAGAGACTGCATTGCGCATCCTGTATACCTCTTCAGATGCATGTGGGACGGCGCGCTGACTGAGCTGAACGCAGCGCAGTTATAAATAGCCTGCGCATCACGATTCCATGAAATCGGGCTTCTCACGAGGCAGCAGTTCCGTGTGACGAGTTAGGCGTGGAAATTTACTTGAGTTTGCATTACGTGGGAACGGACAACATCTGACGACTTAGACGAAGTGACAACTTAGAGATGACGACTTACAGACTTTATTCAAAGTCTGTAAGTCGATTTAACATTAGATAAATTCGGGACTTTTTGACGCTGCCAACTTAGGCGAAGTGACTAGTTACACGCTGCCGACTTGCGCCTAGTCTACTGTAGTTAGTTTTTTTTTTTTTTTACAACAAATCCCCTTCACTTCCTCAAACCACCGACTCCATTGCCCACATGTTTTTGGCTGAAGGCGTGGGCGGAGCCTCCATCGCATCAGATCGAGGCTCCGCTCCGAGGAAGGGCATGGAGCGTTTCCTCCAGCCAATGGGCGAAGGGCGAGCAGGACCGAGGCGCTCCGGCCAATGGGAGGCCAGAGTGCCGAAAGCTACAACAGAGCCTCTTTGGGGGGCGGGCCTCCGAGACGCCCCAACACCCCCCCCCCCCCCCGAGATGCCCCGACCAATCAGGAGGTTCATCTCCTCAGGGCCGGCTCCACCTTAGCCAGATGGAGTGTTCAGCCCGACCAATGAGGGGAGGCCACGAGTCGCCTGACAACCCATCGTCCAATCAGGAGGCGAGTGGGAGGGCAAGAAATCCCTCGGACCTGGCAAGAAGAGTTGAGTGGTTGTCAGGAAGAGTGTACTGCAGAGAGGGTGGCCGATTCCTTTGCGGTGGCTCCTCGCCGTGGCTTGGTCTGCGAACGTGGTCTGCGGTCCTTCTGGGTGGCTCATCGTGGTGGTGGAGGCCGAGCAGCCAGGATCTTAAACTGAGGATTTTGGGTTGTGGGTTCGAGTCCCACCGTGGTGGGGTTGGCG